>NC_083413.1:71304986-71616653 GCF_020745735.1 Hemiscyllium ocellatum | reverse complement strand
GACAAATAGTCCAAGTTTGACAAGTTATTAATAGGCATCTGGCAAGTTAATAAAATTTAAATCACAAGATCATGATATATAGAAATAGTAAATAGGCCATTAAAGCCTCATACCCACTCTGACATCTAATAAGATCAAAGCTGGGCTTACCCCGCTTTGCAGTGTGGTCTACACTACATTGTCACTTGTTGAATAAAACTGTCAAAATAGTCATATTCTTGGTGGTTTTATGCTGCTAAAGAATATTTAGAGTCAGCTGATCTAAGGAAACATTTTTAAAGAAACATTTTACTGTGTCTTTATCTTGAAGCTGCATTGTTTGTTGTGATGGGCCTCATTACTCTTGTAAAAGTTGGTTTCTGCTGCAACAACCTGGAATATCTTGGATAGATTCGCTGTCATTCGCTTGTTCGTATTAGGCTAAACTATTGATTCCATTGGGGTAGGTTGCCCAGATTACACTGTGAGCCGAGGATAGACTCAGTTTTGATAACAGTGTATAGATTTATTACATTTCACTTAGTTGCTAGCAAATTACTGAGAAAATACGTATATTTTGTTAAAGCTTTTCATCTTGCACTTAGGGCAATTTTCATGATATTCCAAAGGAAAGGAAAACCAAGTTTTTATACTGTATACGTGTGTTGGTTTATTAGTGAAGATATTGCCATGGAGAATGCACCACTTCTTTCAGCGATATTCAACTTGCGTACTGCCAAAAGACTGCCCAACAGCTGGTTCTAGCATCTCTGAGATTCATGATGTACTCTTATGAGACTCCCACTTCAGCTAAGAGTATGGTCACATGACGGCTACTGAAAGATTCTCCAGCACTGATAACAAGTGCATAGTTCTAACAACTCTCTGCAGCTCATGGTGAGGTGATATGGTACTAAAAGAATTCTGGTTAGCAGCTCCAAGGAACAGACCTTTATATCCTGATAGACAGGATTTATCTTGTGTTGTCACTTAACTCTTTTCTGTCCTAATTACTTAATGCAACAGTTAGCATATCACCTGCAGACTCCAGTACATGCTTAAGTGGGTAAAATTAATTCCTTCAAATAGAAAATCAATTATAGCTCTTGGTGGAAGTCTGTACTTATTGAACAGAACTAGCTTCTAGAGAAGTGAATTCAAGAAAATAACCTTTTTAAAGTATCACCGCTTAAAAAGAGTTGACTTAACAAAGTCAAGGTGGAATTTTTTGGGCTCACCCAGAAGGAGCAGAGAAGTGTAATAATACAGGAGGCAAAGGTTGAATTTCATGATGGTGTGTAGAATTTTTGATATAAAGTTCTCAGAACTTTACAGGAACGGTGTATTTTGTGAAGACACTAACTCCTCCACCATCCAGACAATATAAGCTTGTTCAATAACTTGGTTCCTTCAAAAGCAAGCTGTTCCTTTCCACCAATGCATACAGTGTAAGAGGTGAAGCGTGATGGGCTCAACAAGCCTGTTTAAGCAAGATTGCCATGATAACAGAAAATCCAACAAATGTCCGTAAGTGGGCTGAGCTCAAACATTCAGGAAAATGTAGGTCAGGTATAAGGGAGTGGAACTTAATGGAATTTATTGAGGCACTGGAAGGATACTAGAAAATGGTTGGAGGAAACTGGAATGCAGAGGTGGGGAATTATTGATAGGAGCAAGGGGGACAAGGAAGTGTTGGGTTTCAATGTTTACAATGGGGAACACTGAGGTAATTAGGTGCACTGGGAATGGAGGAATGAATGAGTTGACTAAGAGACGGAGTTGTACTAAGGCTGGGGTATACAATCTGGATGGAAGTTAGATTGAAGGAAGAGAAGGAACACCAAGAAAGATGTCTAAATGGCTGATAGTCAATGGGGCAAACTGAAGGACAACCAGCACTCCAGCTAAAAAAAACATGTAAAATGAGTGGGAAAGCATAGTGTAGACAGTATATGAACTGAATGTCAAGTTATCACCCACTATCTGTTCTCCAATTTGGCTCCCAAAAGACACATTCTGAAATCATTCCTGAGGCACTAGAATATGCAAGAATGGAAGTGTAATTTGGGTCTGTTTCTCGCTGATTCTCTGAAAGTCTGATGCTGCCTGTGAGGTAATTTGTACAGAGAATACAGGTTGCAAAGAGATATTGACAGTGTGTGAGAGTTCTTTTAATTCACTCGGTGGGACAAGGAAATCGCTAGCTGGCCAGCCAGTCTTTCTCGCCTTCCCTAGCAACCCTTAACAGCTGGTGGTGAGGTGTTATCTTGAACAGTTGCAGTCTGTGCTATAGCTCAACCTACAATACCCTTAGTAAGGGAATTCTAAGATTTTGATTCCGAACCAATTATGATTTTTCAAGATTAGGAAGATGGGTGGCTGGAGGGGAAATTGAAGGTGGTGGAGTTCCCATTTATCTGCTGCCTTTGTCCTTTTATATGGTGGTGTTTATGGGTTTGGAAGGTGCTGTTTAAGGATCGTTGGTGAATTTCTGCAGTGCATCTTGTAGATAGTACACTCATTGCTGCTATTGAATGTTGGTGGTGGAGGGAATAGATGCTCATGGATGTGGTGCCAATCAAGCAGCTTGCATTTTCTTGGATAGTGTTAAGTTTCTTGACTGTTGGAACTAGGCCCCATCCAGGCAAGTTGGGAGTATGCCATCACACTCCTGACTTGAGTCTTAACCCTGACATGCTCTTGAAGTTTTTATATATATATAATTAATACAGTCAAATTTTTGGTCAATGGTAACTCTGAAGATAACAATATTGGGAGATTCAATATTGGTCATGCCATTGATTGTCAAGGGGAAGTGGTTAGATTGTCTTTTATTGAAGGTGGTCATTGCCTGTCATTTATGTGATGCATATGTTACTTGCTATTTTTCAGCCCAAGCCTGGATATTGTCTAGATCTTGTTGCTTTTAGACATGGACTGCTTCAGTATCTGAGGAGTTATGAATGGTGCTGAACATCATGTGATCATTGGCAAACATGTCCACTTCTGACCTAATAGTGGAGGGAAGGTCACTGATGAAGCAGCTGAAGTTGGTTGGGCTGAGGACACCACTCTGAGGAACTCCTGCAAAGATGTCCTGGAGCTGAGATGACTGACCTCCAACAACCACAGTCACTTTTCTCTGTGCCAGACATGACTCCAAATAGCAGAGTTTTTCTCCTGATTTCTATTGACTCCGGTTTTTATTAGGGCTGTTTGATGCCACAGTCCATCAAGTGTGACCTTCATCTCAAGGACAATAACTCTGTCTTCACGTCTGGAATTCAGCTCTTGTCCATGTTGATCCATGTGACGTGAGAATGACTGCCCTTGACAACTGATGGCAGATGCAGTGTAATGTGGGGAGTGTGAAATTATTATAAGAATGGAAAAATAGAATATCTTTAAAATGGTCTGAAATTTATAAGACCAGTGTTTCAAGTGACCTGGATGTGCCTCTCCTTTCTTTTATACATTACAGAATATGGACATTGCTACCTCGGCATTTTATTTCATATCCCCAGTTGCCAAGAGTGCAGTTAGGGGTCGAATACTCTGCTGGGTATCTTAAGTCACATGTAGGCCAGACCGGGTAAGGACAGCACATTTTCTTCCCTTGAAGATAAAAGTGAAGTAGACAGCAAGATGTCTGCAAGCAGATGATGAGCAATTTGAAAGGCAAGGGGCATGTTGACCTTCATTACAAGGTTGGAAATGTGGTAAATTTGTATCAAGTTTTGCAGACCCCGCATCTGGAGGACTATATCCAGTGTAGGTCTTCCTCCTTTATTAAAAGATGCATTTACATTGGAGACAGGACAATAAACGTTCACTTAAATTGGTGACTAGGTTGATGAGCGTCATAGAAACCCTACAGTGTGGAAACAGGCTATTTGGCCCAACAAGTCCACACTGCCCTGCGAAGAGTATCCCACTAAGACCCATTCCCCTACCTTATTATTCTACGTTTCTCCTGACTAAAGCATCTAGCCTACACATCCCTGAACACTATGGGCACTTTAGCATGGCCAAATCATCTAACCTGCACATCTTTGGACTGTGGGAGGAAACCCCCATAGACATGGGGAGAATGTGCAAACTCCACATAGACCGTTGCCGAAGGCTGGAACTGAACTTGGGTCCCCAGCTCTGTGGGGCAGCTGTGCTAACCACTGAGCCACCATGTTGCAGCATCTGATGACAGTCTGAGTACATTGGACCGGTAATCTCTGCAGTTTAGCAATCTCTTTTGAACATAAAATATTCTGGAGGGCCTTGGTAGGGTGGATGCTGAGAGAGTCTTTATGGTGGTTAAAGAAGCTAACACATGGAGTAACAGCCTTGAGGCTCATTGTTTAAGATTGTGTTTATGAGTAGTTACTTCACTTTAATAGTTGTGAATGCTTGACTCAAATTCTTGACTCTAGATGGTTGTGGATACTCCAACACTGAATACTTTTAAAGCTGGGATAGACAGAGTTGCCATCTCTCGGAGAATCAAAAAGTGGGTAGGAGGTAGAGTCAAAGTCCGATAGTCATAAAGGTAATAAATGGTGGAGCACGCCTGATAAGGATCTGGGATCGGGTTACGGTTAGACCCAGACAGGATCTAGGCCTATGTCTTGAGTTCTTGGAAACATAGAAAATAGGAGCAGGAGTAGGCCATTCAGCCCTTCAAGCCTGCTCCACCATTCAGTATGATCATGGCTGATCATCCAACACCTTGTTCCTGCTTTCTCCCCATACCCTTAGATACTGTTGTCAGTATTTGCCCTGAAGTTATTACACTGCCACATTCCCAATAAAAAGGAGTTTGTTTTTGGATGCTTTGCATCATGTTCGTCTTCAATCCATGGACAAATATTGATAGCTGATATCATTGAAACAACCTTCAATGTCTGAATTTAGTGATTTACAAAATTTAATCCAGTCAAAACCTCAAAAAACTTTGAAAGTTCATTCAAGTTTAAATTCATGAAGAAAACTTTCAATTATAAAATCCTTCCAATCCATTTGTTATTGAAGAAAGACAAACCAATCATGGTTCACAAGTACCAGAAACTGAAATGTCCATGGTAACCCACAGGTCCCCTCTGGTAAACAATTTCCAGGCACTTACCGTATGTTTATGCATAATACATTTATTTTCTTCCCTGTGCTTCTGTGCAGTTATCTGCAGTGACTAGAGATAAATCAAGCTGGGCAGTCATGATTAATGGTCTGGACTCTTGACATGTTTCCGATGCGACTTTCTCAGTAATCCAGGCCAAGGGTTGTTTACTTATTTATTCATGCTTTGCTCCCCTCTGGCTGAACTGTGTTCCCTTGGGTCGAAGGAAATCTTAACTCTTTCCCATTATCCGTTGTTGTCAATTTGCCTCTGCAATTTGAGAAGTTGATGTTTTATTTCACCTGGTAATAATTCAACAGGACCTGCACCAAACTGGACATAGTACATGGCTGACCCTTAACTGTTATCTCGTCTATTTGATTGCATTTAACTGAAATCCAAATATCTTTGCAAATGACATGCAGAGGCATACACTTTGCTCAGTTGCTCAGTGGCAATAAGGATAGAAACCGTAGTCAACTTTGACTCTGCCTCTCTAATTCCTTAATGGTGCGACCATTTTTAGTATCATGACTGTTGGAGCATAGATTGAGGATCATATCTAGGATTAAACCTGGATTATATATCTCATGAGGCAATGGATAATTTTATTCGCACACTTGAGAAGTCAAAGAATCATAATTTGTAGAGAAACTGTTCAGCAAAAGGTTAGTACACAATCCTTGCATATAATTATACAGAATAACATAGAAAAACAGTTTTACCTTAGCATTTGAGTAAATTATTTATACTTTGGGACTTCGGGGTATTCTTTGATTTTTTTTTAAACACTGTCCCCTGTACAATTACAAATTAAGGTCAACAAAAACAATTAATCCATCTCATTGTGTGTTTTATTTAAATTCACTCATGGCATGTGGGCATTGCTGCCCATCCCTAGTTATTCTTGAGTAAGTGTTGATGAGCTGCCTTCTTCATGCACTCCCATCCAAATGCTGTAGGTGGACCCACAATGCCCTCAAACTAAGAATTCCAAGGTTTTAACACCATGACACTGAAGGAATAGTGGTATATTCACAGGTCATGATGGTGAATGGCTTGGAGGGGAACCTGCAGGTGATAGTGTTCCCATATCTGCTGCCTGGTCCTCCTAGATGGACATGTTTATGGGTTTAGAAGGTGTTGTCTAAGGATCTTTGGTGAATTTCTTCAGTACGTCTTTTAGATGATACACATTGCTGCTATTGAACACCAGTGTGTGAAAATGGTTTGGGGCCATGACTTTGAAGTTTGGGCTTCAGCTGCCATTTTCTTAATAACTAGAAGGCTGTCCATGGTTACAAGAGATGAAGTATTTAACCTTTCCTTAAAGCTGAAATTCTCAATATTTACATTGTGTTATATTTCTATAGAGTTACTTTACTTCAGAAAAAAGTTACATTGCATCACTCGTTTACCGTTCTGCTAAACAATCATTCTTGGTATCATAAATAGGCTGTCTTGACATGATATGAAAACAAGCATATCTTTCACCTTCACTGCAAAAAGTCAGCAAATAAAGAAATAATATTTAGTTGCAATCAACATTACTTGTCTGGAATTGAAACTAATTGAACTGTTGGGCAGCAAGGATGTACAATTTTCTTTTCTAGTTGTTTTGCCAAAGTACAAAAAGTTAAAATGTTGGTACTTGTTTCCCACTGGATATCCGGGAAGAAGTAATGACAAGCATTACATGAAAGCCCATTGCACTATGTAATTATCCACTAGGTGGAAGCCTCGCCATCCTTGTGGAAAGTTTAAAGCCTTGAATATTCTACGTTAGTTCCCAAAATGAACAGGGAAGATGGTTTGACTATTCCACTCAGCAAGAGAAAAATACTTTCTGACCTCTTTCTTCTACAGCCCACCCATACTTTTGAATCACAGCATTCAAATGGCTCATGAATTACTATTTGACCTTTGCCTCCAAAGTCTGTACTAAATATTAGTTATTAAGTGAGATTTAGTGCAAATGCTACTGCATCCTTAAAAGTGATGGTTTTTTACATAGATTTGTTCTATATGTATCCCTATATCCATTCAGCTTGGAAAATATAAAATATCCCCATAGTCATTTTCTATCAAACAATAGCAGCAATAGAGTCAATGGCTATTTTTCTCACATGCTACTTGTTGAATTTTCTTAGCTCCATGTTAGTTGCTACGTTTATGACAGCACAACTATTTCTTTTTCTTATGGATCGAAGAACTTTGGGACTTAAAAAACAAACTCTTTTGGTTGTCTTCTACTTTGTTACCTTTTTATTTCAGTGTTGGGTGGTTGTTGGGTAAAGAAACTCTTGCAGACAGCCTTTGGGGTACATAAGTTTATCAAGATAGGGTCAGACTCTCCAGTATACTTCCTCCCAATCCCTGTCCCCACACTAATCAATGTGTTTGTGCTTCCTGCAATCTCTCTTAGCCATTATTGTCCTGACTCTTTCATATCTCATGATTATCCTAATTTCTGCCATCAGTACATCATTGTGTTCAAGCATTTTGGGGAGATTATAAGGAAGAACAGTTTATATTCTGCCTATGAAGATGGTAAAATAGAGATGATCGATTTCAAAAGGAACTTGGATGATGTAAGCAGTGCCATAAGAATAGAGCAGGGAAATAGGACTGACTGGATTTCTCAAGAGAGAGATAGTGAGAGAGCTGGCATGGTAAAATAGGGTTAGGTCAGCATGGGGAGGTCTTGCCTGACAAATCTATCGAAATTCTTTGAGGAAGTATTGAGCAGGTTAGACCAAGAAGAGCCAATGGATGTTATACACCTGGATTTCAAGAAGACCTTTGACAAGGTGCCACACGGAAGCTACTGAGTAAGATAAGGGCCTACAGTGTTAGAGGCAAGGTGCTAGCATGGATAGAAGCTTGGCTGTCTGGTAGAAAACATAGAATGAGGATAAAAGGGTCTTTTTCAAGGTGGCAGCTGGTGACAAGTGGTATTCCGCAAGGGTCATTGTTGAGACCTCAACTTTTCACGTTATACATTAATGATCTAGATGAAGACACTGAGGGCATTCTGACTAAGTTTTGCAGATGATACAAATATAGGTAGGAGGACAGACAGTATTGAGGAAGTGGGGAGGCTGCAGAAGGATTTGAATAGGTTCAGAGAGTGAGCAAAGAAGTGGCAGATGGAGTGCAACATGGGGAAAGTGTAAGGGCATGCACTTTGGTAGAAAGAATAGAGGCATGGACTATTTTCTAAATGGGGAGAAAATTCAGAAATCTGAAGTGCAAAGAGACTTGGGAGTTCTTGTCCAGGATTGTCTCAAGGTAAACTTGCAGGTTGAATTACTAGTTAGGAAGGCAAATGCAATGATGGCATTTGTTTTAGGAGGACTCAAATATTAAAGCAGGGATGTATTTCTGAGGCTCTATAAGATTCTGGTCAGACCACATTTGGAGTATTGTGTGCAGTTTTGGGCCCCATATCTCAGAAAAGATGGACAGGCCCTGGAGTGTGTTCAGAGGAGGTTCATGAAATGGTCCCAGGAATGAAGAGCTTAACATATGAGGAACATTTGAGGACTCTGGGTCTATACTCAACAGAGTTTTAAGGATGAGGGTGTTTCTAATTGAAATATACAGAATACTGAATGGCCTGGACAGAGTGGATGTTGGGAAGATGTTTCCATTGGTAGGAGAGACTAGGAACCGAGGCATAACCTTGCAGTAAAGGGAAGACCATTGAGAACAGAGATAAGGAGAAACTTCTTCAGTCAGAAAGGGGTGAACCTATGGAATTTATTTCCACAGAAGGTTGTGAAGGCCAGGTCGCTGAGTGTATTTAAGATTGCGACTGATAGGTTCTTGAGTATCAAGGGGATCAAGGGTTATGGGGAGAAAACAGGAGAATGGGGTTGAGAAACGTATCAGTCATGATTGAATGGCAGAGCAGACTCAATGGGATGAATGGCATAATTTCTCCTCCTATGATTTATGGTCTTATGGCATGGTTTCAATAGGCTGAATGGCCTCCTTTTTTATAATGATACTCTATTATACTCAGGATCAACAGTATTTCATCAATCAATTTAGTTTCTGTCAACCAAATCCGAAACCATATCACATCTAAAATGTTGGGCTAATACATAAAATATTATCTAAGATCCAGTATTAACATTCATACCTCAAAATCAATCTAGAGACTTGAGTGCAAAAAGAAAGGCTTCATTGCAGTACTGGAGTGCTATAATGTTGGAGGAGTTGGATGCAAAAGATCCCATGAAATTATGAGAACATCTTTGCCAATATTTATCCCTTAAACAACATCATTAAAGCAAACTACCTGTTCATTATTTCGGTGCTGTGTGGAAATTATAAGCATGCTTTTGGGAATATTGTTATTTAATAACTCTGTGGAAAAACTAGAAGATATTGAACTGGTTTGGACATTTTCTGGATAAAAAGCATGTGCAGTGTGTTTTTTTTGGAAATTGAATCAAAATTAACGTGTATGTTGTGGGTTGCTTGCTGTTGACAGGAAGTTAAGTGACTTTGGGGAAAAAAAAACAAAGTTTCAAGGTAGTAAAGGGGTGTAGTTGATGGCCCTTTAATTGCTGAATACACTTGGTTTTGAAAATACTAACATGTCTCTGCTCATTATTAACTATCAACTCTTTCTAGATTTGGGTCAGAAAAACAGAAACTTAAATGCCCAGTAAGGAAGGAGCTGTAATTTTTTCTTGCTCTCGGTAGAACGTAGGGGACCCTCGTGAAGTTTCCAAGTATCGGCATTTTTGGCTATCTTTTATACACCCTGAAAATATGAACTGTAGCCACCTTCCAAATGCTTTGAACTAGCATCATTTCAATCTGAGCTGAAGATCTTCCAACACTCTATGACTGTCAACAATTCAATTTCATTGACATGAAATCCAATGGATCTTAGGAAGTCATCACAGCTTTGGTTTTCAGAGCAACAAAGGTGTGTTTCTATTTGAACTTTTTCTTAAAAAACATCTCACCAGAAACACAACACTTTTTCTACTGTATGTGCATGTTGGTTTTGTATTAAGAGAATATATATTTCAAATTCTGGGTTTTAGATTGAATGTTAACCAAGAGTTGCCACTTGTTCAAAGAATCTTTGTTTATAATAAACAGATTATTTTGAGTTTGTTTAAAAAAGTCTTTGAAAGTCTCGTTTAGTTTGGTTAGTAGTGGAAAGAGAATATGTTGACCATTTTAGTAATAAATACCCATTTATAATAATGGTATCTTTGCCAACTAGAAAATTACCCATTTATGCCTACTTTCAGTTTCTTGTTAGCCAGAAAATCTTCTATCCACACCAATGTGAAACCTCCTACAGTATGAATTTGTATTTTCTCCAAAAAGCTTTCACATATAGCATGTTACTCTATGCATCCTGGAAATCTATGTACAGCGTATCTGCTGGTTCCCCTTCATAATCCAAGCATGTTACTTCTTCAAAGAACTCTAAATCTGTTAGATGCAGTTTACCTTTCATATTTGGGAGGCACAGTGGCACAGTGGTTAGCCCTGTTGCCTCACAGCGCCTGAGACCCGGGTTCAATTCCCGACTCAGGCGACAGACTGTGTGGAGATTGCACGATCTCCCCGTGTCTGCGTGGGTTTCCTCCGGGTGCTCCGGTTTCCTCCCACAGCCCAAAGATGTGCGGGTCAGGTGAATTGGCCATGCTAAATTGCCCGTAGTGTTAGGTAAGGGGTAAATGTAGGGGTATGGGTGGGTTGCGCTTCGGCGGGTCGGTGTGGACTTGTTGGGCCGAAGGGCCTATTTCCATTACTGTAAGTAATCTAATCTAATTAACTGGATTGGATTTGGTTGCTTTTTTTTCCCCTAAGCACCCTGCTACATAACATCTCTAAGAGCAACTTCTGTTATGATTCTGATGGAGGAGGACACTGGGATTTGAGCCCTGCTACTCCATGAGCCACACTAAAAGTGTAAATGTCTGACTTTATCGATGAAATAATCAATTTATGTCTCAATTAACCCTATCTAAATCCAAAGAGAATTTCACATGGTTTCTTCACTAAACTCAAAAATAACTTATTTATTAAGAACAACTTTATACTTTAAATAACTGAAGAACTTTTTTTTATCAAAAAGATACTATGCAGACTCATACCATGTCTCCTTTAATCCCAGCACACTTACACATTCATGCACAGAATGGAAAAAATGATACAGGTCTATGGAACATAGAGAAGGTGCAAAACATGACCTACTCTTAGGAAACAAGGCAAGGCAGGTGACTGAGGTGTCAGTGGGAGAGCACTTTGGGGCCAGTGACCATAATTCTATTAGTTTTAAAATAGTGATGGAAAAGGATAGAGCGGATCTAAGAGTTGAAGTTCTCGATAGGAGGAGGCCAAGTTTGACAGTGTTTGGCAAGAACTATCAAAAGCTGATTGGGGGCAGATGTTCACAGGTAAAGGGATGGCTGGAAAATGGGAAGCCTTCAAAAATGAGACAACACAAGTCTAGAGAGAGTTAGGGTGATAGGAAGACTGGCAGGTGTAGTGAATGCTGGACGACTACAGAAGTTAAGGTTTTGGTTAAGAAAAAGAAGACAGCATATGAACTCAGATTTCCCTAGTTTCCTCATTTCTCCTCCCCCCCCACCTTGTCTCAGTTGAATCCCTCAAACTCAGCACCACCTTCCTAACCTGCAATCTTCTTCCTGACCTCTCCGCCCCCACCCCACTCCGGCCTATCACCCTCACCTTGACCTCCTTCCATCTATCACATCTCCATCGCCCCTCCCCCAAGCCCCTCCTCCCTACCTTTTATCTTAGCCTGCTGGACACACTTTCCTCATTCCTGATGAAGGGCTTACGCCCAAAACGTCAAATTTCCTGTTCCTTGGATGCTGCCTGACCTGTTGCGCTTTTCCAGCAACACATTTTCAGCTCGGATACTCCAGCATCTGCAGACGTCACTTTCTCCTACGTCATGTATAGACAGGAGACACCAAGTGAATCATTTGAACAGTATAAAGGCATAGGAATATACTTAAGAGGGATATCAGGAGGGCAAAAAGGGTACATGAGACAGCTTGGCAAATAGGGTTAAGGAGAATTCAAAGGGTTTTTATAAATACTTTAAGAACCAAAGGGTAACGTAGGAGAGAATAGGGCCCCTCAAAGATCAGCAAAGCAATCTATGTATGGAGCTGCAGGAGATGGGGGAAAGACTAAACAAATATTTTGCATCAGTATTTACAGTGGAGAGAGACATGGAAGATATGGGATGTGGGTAAACAGATGGAGACATCATGAAAAAATGTCCATATTACAGAGGAGGAGGTGCTGGATATCTTGAAACATACACAAGTGGATAAATTCCCAGGACCTGATCAGGTGTACCCTAGAATTCTGTGGGAAGGTAGGGAAGTGATTGCTGGGCCTCTTGCTGAGACATTTGGCATCATCCATAATCACAGGTGAGGTGCTGGAGGACTGGAGTTTGGCTAACGTGGTGCCACTATTTAAGAAAGGTGATAAGGAAAAGCCAGGGAACTAGAGACCGGTGAGCCTGACATCTCTAGTGGGCATGTTGTTGGAGGGAATCCTGAGGGACAGGATTTTACATGTATTTGGAAAGTCAAGGTCTGATTAGGGATAGTCGACACGGCTTTGTACATGGGCTTGTGTCTCACAAACTTGATTGAGTTTTTTGAAGGAGTAACAAAGAGGAACGATGAGGGCAGAGCGGTAGACGTGATCTATATGGACTTCAGTAAGGCGTTTGACAAGGTTCCACATGGGAGAATGCTTAGCAATGTTAGATCTCATAGAATACAAGGAGAATTAGCCAATTGGATACAGAACTGGCTCAAAGTGGTGACGGGTTGTTTTTCAGACTGGAGGCCTGTGACCAGTGGAGTGCCACAAGGATCACTACTTCTTGGGTTCACTACTTTTCATCATTGATATAAATAATCTGGATGTGAACATAGGAGTAAGTAAGTTAGCAAATTACACCAAAATTGGAGATAAATTGCGCAGTGAAGAAGGTTACCACAAAGAACAACAGGATCTTGATCAGATGGCCCACTGGGATGAGGAGTGGCAGATGGAGTTTAATTTAGATAAATATGAGGTGCTGCATTTTGGAAAGGCCAATCAAAGCAGGATTTACACACTTAATGGTAAGGTCCTAGGGAGTGTTGCTGAAAAAAGAGACCTTGGAGTGCAGGTTCATAGCTCCTTGAAAGTAGAAGACATTTGGTATGCTTTCCTTTATTGGTCAGAGCATTGAATATAGGTGTTGGGAGTTCATGTTGCAGCTATACAGGGCATTGGTGAGGCCACTTTTGGAATATTGCGTCCAATTCTGGTCTCCTTCCTATCGGAAGGATGTTGTGAAATTTGAAAGGATTCAGAAAAGATTTACAAGGATGTTACCAGGGTTGGAGGATTTGAGCTATAGGGAGAGGCTGAACAGACTGGGGCTGTTTTCCCTGGAGCGTCGGGGGCTGAGGGGTGACCTTATAGAGGTTTATAAAATGATAAGGGGCATGGATCGGATAAACAAACAAGGTAGTTTCTCTTTGGGTGGGGGTATCCAGAACTAGAGAGCATGGGTTTAGGGTGAGAGGGAAAAAAATTAAAAGGGTCTTAAGGTGCAACTATTTCATGCAGAAGGTGGTGTATGTATGGAATGTGCTGCCAGAGGTATGTGGTGGAGGCTGGTACAATTACAACATTGAAAATACATCTAGATGTGTACATGAATAGGAAGGATTTAGAGGGATGTGGGCCAAATGCTGGCAAATAGGGCTAGATCACTTTAGGATATCTGGTCGGCATAGACGAGTTGGAGCAAAAGGTCTGTTTCCGTGCTTATATCTCTATGTCCCTGAGTTACTATCAGGTACATAGTGATGGAAGGTCTTCAGACCCGATTTCTAATTCAATTGAGAAACATTCAGGGTCTAGATTTCTGAAACTTCATCAGATGTACTTTTCAAGCTGATTCACTGATGTTTGTTAGTTCTGGGTTTGGTTTAGATTAGACTTACAGTGTGGAAACAGGCCCTTCGGCCCAACAAGTCCACACCGACCCGCCGAAGCGAAACCCACCCATACCCCTACATTACCCCTTACCTAACACTACGGGCAATTTAGCATGGCCAATTCACCTGACCCGCACATCTTTGGACTGTGGGAGGAAACCGGAGCACCCGGAGGAAACCCACGCAGACACGGGGAGAACGAAGTTTAAAGTGTTTTTTTTCCTGGCTAAGAGAGATGGAGATGCCTTTTTCTTTCTATCAGCTTCATTTCAAACTGCAATTTTCCATGAAAAACAATATTAGCTATTTACTTTTCTAACCAAACAAAAACGGTTTACTGGAAGGCACAACAACATCAATTCAGGGTTTGTTCCTAAGCAATGTCCAGCACAGGACCCATTCTGAAGTGGTTGTGAGGCAACCTCCAACAAAAGACTCCAGCCAAAACTAATTTGTTTTCGTGGTAATTATAATCCATAAAGCAATTGTTAGCTTTCTTTTACGATTTTCTTTCCAAAGTCACTTGACCTTTGTAAGGAGCACCTGTTCTCTTTGACACACAGTAAGGTCTATACAAGCCAGGATTGTTCAAATCTCCCATTTTCCAATTCTCATTATCCATATATGTCTTCCCAACAACCCTCCAATGGCTGGTGTTAAGTTGATTGACCTGTAATTGCTACTTTGTCTCCTTTTCTGAATAAAGGGATTATGTTTATTATTTTTTATTTTTGAAAAATTAAAACCAGTCCATCAACAATACCAGTAGCCACTTCTTCTAAGACCGAAGGATGAAGTCTATCAGAGACTTGTTAGCCTGTAACGCCAATAATTTTTTCAGCATAATCTCCATGGTGATTGTAAATCTTGGAAGCTTCTCTCTTCCTTCCATTTCTTTACAGCTACTTCAGGGTTGTTACTGGTTTCTCGTGAATGAAGATTGCTTCAAAATATTAGTTCAATTCACCTGTCACCTGCCTTTATTCCATTATTAATTTCCAAAGCACAAATTCTCACTTTTTTCTCTCTTCTTGCTTCTTTTCTTCAAACATCTTTGGAAATTCTTAGTATCCGCTTTCCATTTCTAACCAGATTTCTCTCATACTCAATTGTTTTCCTCTCTAGTAATCTTTTAGACATCCTTTTCTATATTCTGTCCAATCTTCTGACTTACTACCCATCTTTGCACATTTACATTTTTTCTTTAAAATTGAAATGATACTGAACTGTCTTATTTCAACACATATTTTGGTTCTCTTTGGAGTGTTCTATTTGTCTACTGGAATATGCCCATAAATGTCCTTCACTGCATCTCTATTATCTATCACTTGACTTAATTTCCCAGTTCACTTTACCTAGCCCTCCTCTCACACTTTCCTAACTATCTAGTCCTGGACCCATCTTTCTTTCCCTCAAACTCAATGTAAAATTCAGTCATGGTATGGTAGCTGATACCTAAGGGTATTTTCTCCATTAAAGCATTAATTAATCCTGCGTCATTGCACAATACTTCATCTAGTGTAGTCTGCTCTCTAACTGGCTCCAGAACCCATTGCTCTAAGAAACCGTCCTGAATAAATTCTGTGAATCCTTCCTCAGACTACCTTTGTCCATCTTCTTTTTCCTGTCTGTACATAGTTTAACTTTTTAATTGACACTCCTTTCTGTTAGGTTTACAGTATTTCTTTCTTTCTATTCTGTTTTACTTTACAGTTATTGCGAGGCGGGGGTCCCATAATCCACAACCACAAGCTACTAAACAACTTGAGCATTTCTAATCTTCAATTGATTGTCTTATTTCCTATGTAGAGACAGTAAGTATACATTAGAAACATTTAATTGAGCGTGAACCACTTTCGTGTGTCCAATTGTCAGGAAAGGCATTAAAAAATGCAAATCTTTTTCACTTTTTTATCCTACTCATTCTTTCACTAATGGAGAATAGAAAGAAAAAAAAAGTTTTGAGATCCCTTTTACTGAAAATGAACAGTTTTGATGAAATGACACGCAAGATATTGGCTGTGCATTTTTGGCTGCAATGTTACAATATTTGTGTTAATTTATGAACATAAAAGTTTTAGTGCTCTACATAGCAATATGAGGTTAAGCACAAAATACACCCAAATCAATATGTAAGTGCCTTCAATGCATTATAGATTGTAATATATCTGACAAACAGGCTTATGCTTCAGTTTAAAAAGCACAGGGGTTTTTCTCCAATTATCTTTGTTGTACTGTGATCTGTCCTACACACTGTAACCATGATATAAGACAAAATACATTTGAACTGAATTTGCTGTAATATGGCGATGTTTTCCTGAGAATGAAGGTCTGTGATTGCAAGGTTAAGTCTGAAACTTGTAATGTTACAACTACAACATACACATTTGTTCCTGAAATAGCTTTGACCACAGTCCTTCATGCTCGTTTGTGCATAGACTGTAACATACAGTGGGTCTGATGGAGAATAATAGCTGTAAATTTACAAGTCATGATTTGGAGATGCCGGTGTTGGACTGGGGTGTACAAAGTTAAAAATCACACAACACCAGGTTATAGTCCAACAGGTTTAATTGGAAGCACACTAGCTTTCGGAGCGACGCTCCTTCATCAGGTGATTGTGGAAAGCTCGATCGTAACACAGAATTTATAGCAAAAATTTACAGTGTGATGTAACTGAAATTATACATTGAAAAATTGATTATCTGTTAAGTCTGAAATACTGATGCAAAATATTCATTTACGATCTCACGCATCTTCTGTAGTTCCATGCAAAGATGGCCTCGTTGATCTTTAATGGGCCCTAATTAGTAACTCTTCTTCCCTTCATATACTTGTAGAATCTCTTTGGATTCTCCTTAACCTTATCTGCAAAAGTTATCTCATGTCCCCTTTTTTTCCCTCCTGATTTCCCTCTTACACCCCCAATACTCCACACTTGATCCCAGCTGTCCACACCTGCCATGTACCTTGTTTTTCTTGGCCAAAGCCTCAATATTTCTAGTCATCCAGCGTTCTGTACATATGGCAGCTTTGCCCTTCACACTAACAGGAACATGCTGGCCTTGAACTCTTGTTATCTCACTTTTGAAAGTCTTGTTATCTTCCACTTGCCAGACATCTCTTTACCTGTAAACAGCATCCCCCAGTCAACTATTGAAAGTTCCTGTCTAATACCATCAAAATTGGCCTTGCCCTAATTTAGAACTTTAACTTGTGGACCAGGCCTATTCTTTTCCATATCTATTTTAAAACTAATAGAATCATATCACTGGTCCTAAAGTGCTCACCCACTAACACCTCAATCACTTGTCCAGTCTTACTTCCAAAGAGGAGGTTTGAGTTTTGTTGCTTCTCTAATAGGGCCATCTACAAATTCATTAAGAAAGTTTTCTTGAACACACTTAACAAATTCCTCTACATCCAAGCCCTTAACAACATGGCAGTCTCAGTCTATGTTTGGAAAGTTAAAATTACCAACTATTACAACCCTATTATTCTTACAGCTTACTGCTATCTCCCTACATATTTGGTCCTCAATTTCCTGCTGACTATTGGGGAGCCTATAGTACAATCCCATCAAAGTGATCATTCCATCTTATTTCTCAGTTTCACCTATCTAGGTTCGCTGGGTGATTCATCGGGAACATCTCTAGGTGCTGTCATGATGTTTTCCCTAATCAAAAGCACCACTGCCACACCTCTTTTGACTCCCCTTCTATCCGTCCTACAGCATCTATACCTCAGAACATTGAGCTGTCAGTTCTGTCCCTCCCTCAGCCATGTGTCTATAATCGCTATGATATCTCAGTCCCTGTACCCAACCATGCCCTGAGTTCATTTAATTATTTGTCAGGCCTCTTGCATTGAAATAAATGCAGTTTAATTCATCCGTCTTCCCTTGTTTTCTACTGTGCTCTTGCCTGCCCTGTTTATTTAACCTGCTGTCTTTAACTTGTGTTCCGCCTCAACACTCTCTCTTGTCTCACTACTGCCTAACTCTTTACATTCACTCTCTGGGATCTCATCTCCTTTTCTACCTATGTCATTGATGCCAATGTGCACAATGATTTCTGGCTAGTCTTGCTTTCCTTTGAGAATTTTCTGTAACCACTCCAAGACATCTTTGATCCTGGCACCAGGGAGACAACACACACCATCTTGACGTCTTGTTCATGGCCACACCTGTCTGTGGCCCTGACTAGAGCATTCCCTACCACAATTGTTCGTTTGAATTTTGCCATGCCTTGTGGTGCTAAAGACCTAGCTGCTGCTTCTCCTGGAGGCAACCCTCCCAACAGCATAGTTGCTTGAGAGAGGGATAGGCACAAGAGACTCCTTCACTACCTCCCTACCTCTCCTGGCAGTCATCCATTTACTTGACTGCACCACTCTTCCTGAAACTACTACCTATCACATTCTCTGCCTTATAGTGCTTCTAACTGCTGCTCCAACCAATCCATGCAATCTGAGAGAAGCTAGAGACAGATATACTTTCTACAGACATTGTTGCCAGAGACACTCGACTGCTCCCTGATCTCTCACATCTGACAGGAGGCGCACACCTCTGCACTGACTGCCATCTCTCCCACTGTAACAAAGAGCGGACTTAGGGGAAAATGAAGGTCTCACCCTTACCTTGTTGCTGCTCGCTGTCCTCAACAAAACCTGTCATTCACCGAGGCCTGCTCTTACATCTAACCAGCAGCACCTTGACTACAAAGCAGCCCTTTGCAAACATGGCCAGAACAAGACACTGCACTGCCTCCCTCCCCCACTTGCCTGAACTCTCAAACATAGTTTAACTCCAGTGATTGCATGCTCTTGCTGATTGCATTTTGTGAAAACTCTGTTCACTTAAGTATGTTAGTTTTTAGATCTAAAGAAATAAATGGAGAAAGCAGGAACAGAGTCACTGAGGCATAAACTAACACACAATGACATACTTCATTGACTTGAAAATACATTAATGCCATATATACTTGAAGCTGTATGTAAACTCCTTTGAAAGTTCAGCTGGTAAACTGGACCCAATACATTAATTCGGATTTCTTTTCATAGATGCTGCCAGATCTGCTGAGCTTTTCCAGCAACTTCTGCTTTTGTTTCTTTTTAAACTGTACGCTGGTACTCGATATTGGTACCATTCAAAAGCACAGTACATGATATAGCAACCATGTTTTGGACAACTTATTTCATAAGGTTAACAAAAAAATTGTAACACCTGATCTTAATATTAGAAGACAATGTTTTATTTTGTGAAGTCAACATGGAAGCACAAATGCAGATAATTGTATTTTTTATTTGATTTATTATTGCCACATTTACTTTATAGGTGGTATGGTGGCTCAGTGATTAGCACTGCTACTTCACGGCGCCAGGGACCTGGCTTTGATTCCAGCCTCGGGCAACTGTCTGTGTGGAGTTTGCACATTCTCCCCATGTCTGCAAGGTTTTCCTCTGGGCGCTCTAGTTTCCTCCCACAGTCCAAAGATGTGCAGGTTAGGTGGATTAGACGTGCTAAGTTGTCCATAGCGTTCAGGGATGTGTAGGTTAGGTACAGTAGTCAGGGGTAAATGTAGAGGAATAAGGTGGGGTAATATGTGTGATTGGGTTACTCTTTGAAAGATCGGTGTGGATTTGTTGGGGCAAATGGCTTGTTTCCACACTGTAGGGATTCTATTCTATTCTGAAATTGTTATGTTGTGGGGTAAACCATCCTGCCTAATTTAACCCAGCAAAGATTTATCCCGTGCAGTAACCTATGAAAATTCAAGAGGCCAAGTACTATTTGAAGTAAAAATTAACAACTTTATTTCTTTAAGTATAACAGAGAATAATTAACTAAGAACTATTTGCAACTCCTTCTTCTAACCCATCTTTTACTTTCCTTTCTATAGTACTAGTCTGATAAAATTCCTGAGTAAGATTTACCAAAAATTCAAATTTCAAAACCAGGCAGCTGTCGAATCTTCCCATCGTATCTTCCTCTGTAGATTTTCTTCTACTTGGGGATTTCTGTTTCACAGGTCATTGATAGATAAAAGTACCTTTAAGAGAGGTGTGTTTCAGGCAGTGTGTGCATGCTGGTGACTTGATGGTTCTCCCCTCAACTGTTCAGTTTTTCTTGGTCTTATACCCCAAAGCATCGGATTGTTTCATTGGTTTTTAATGTTGTCAATATACTCAATTCAAACTTTCCGGAGGTTGATATTTTGGGGTATAATTTAAACTGATCGACCAAATTCGAATTTGTTTTTGTCTCATAGCAACTCAGCCAGTGCTAGCTGCTGTACCAAATGTAATATTGTAAATTCTTCAGCACTCTGTGTGCTTGCTAAGTCTTTCGCTCTCTTAAAGGTACGGGATACTTCTACATCTCAAAGCACGATACGGTATTGTAGTTTCAGCTAAACAGACAAATCATAACTTACAGAAGGACATTGTAATGCAGAATATGGTGTTACAGCCACAGAGAAGGTGAGGAGAAAGACCAACTCTAATATATGAGAGGTCCATTCATAAATCTGATAGCAGCAGAGACAAAGCTGTTCTTAAATCTGTTGATACCGGTTTTGAAACATGTTTTTATCTTCTGCCCAATGGAAGAGGGTGAAAGAGAGTAGAACTGGGGTGGGTAGGGTCTTTGATTATGTTGGCTGCTTTCCCAAGGCAATGGAAAATGTAAATGGAGTCAATGGATGGAAGGCTGGTTTCCATGATGACCTGGGCTACATTCAAAACTCTTTGTAATTTCTTGCCATCACATGTTGAGCAATTGCCATACCAAGCTGAGATACATCTGCACAGGATGCTTTCCCATAGAGTCATAGAATCCCTACAGTGCAGAAGTAGGCCATTCAGCCTATTGAGTCCACACTGACCCTCTGAAGAGCATCTCACTCAGACCTACTCCCCCACCCTATCCTTGTAATGGTGCATTTCCCATGTCTGACTCACCTAGTCTGCACATCCCTGGATACAATGGGTAATTTAGCATGGAAAATCCACACACCCGCACACCTTTGGACTGTGGGAAGATACCAGAGCATCCGGAGGAAACTCATGCTCACATGCGGAGAATGTGCAAATTCCACTCAGACAGTTGCCCAAGGGTGGAATCAAACCCAGGCCCCTGGTGCTATGAGGCAACCATGCTAACCACTGAGCCACAGTGCTGGCTCAAAGGCTTGCAGACTCCTTTGAGCTGTAAATGAGCCAGCAACCTAAGGATTCTATGCTACTTCAAAGATATAGACATAAATGCATATTATGTTTGTGTGGATACATGCTAAATTAATAATGTTCTTGGTATGATATAGGCTCCAGACCTAATGTATCTACCTCACAATCATGTAAAGGTTGTGCGTTTGATAGCACAACATCAGCAATAGCCATAAATAGTTTTTAGGAACTATATAAAAAATTGTCATCTTGGCTGCACAATGTTTTTCGGAATTGTCATCTGAAGTAATTGGCTATTCGTACATCTTGGCTTTTTACAAAGAAATATCCCTTTTGTGCGCTGAGTTACTGAGAGTTCCTCTGGCACATTTTCAGATTGTAAATTTGCAATTTTCATAAAGATGAGCCAAAAACAATGAAAGGCAGAAGGCATTCCTTGCCAAGATTTTAATTATATAGATGTTGACATTTTTTTCCTATGGAGAAGAAAAATCAAATACTCTTAATTTATCTTGAACTATTCACAGTGCTTTGACTGCTATTTTTAGTGTGCTAGTTGCTGTATTCAATTGCAGTCTGTTATGTGAACACAGTCATTAACATCACCCAGCTGAAAAAACACAAAATGCCAAAGTAATGCAAATAAGAATTTATGAGCGTGTTAACCAATGGAAGAAATAAAGACTGAACAGGGAAATTAAACAGAAATGGGCACTTGTGTGAAATATAGTTTCACGAAATCTTTCCAAATGGCAAATCAGACATATTCTACTTTGCCCAATATGGTCTATTGTCTATTTACAGTGGATGTGAAAGATAATTCTTACAAACTCTGTCCCTGATTTGTTTTATTTATTGTATAATTGCAGGATAATTGAATCTAAAAAGAGCTTGATTCCTCTTTTTGTGAGGCTTGATCAAGCTCTGTGGTTTGGGTTTGCTAACACTGTGTGCATGTGTATTTGAGACTGATATGAAATGTAAAACTCACCTCTGGGGAAAGAAATTCTAATTGCATGATGATAAAAATGCCGTTATTAGCGTCTATTGGTTTCCTGCATCACAGGTGAATCAGCCACACTGAGGAAATATATAAGAAAATGTCATCTTGCCTCCACAAAGAAAGGGAAGCTTTGCATGCCATTGCATACTTGCTTCCAGTTATCAAACAAATTTGCATTGTAACCAGCTGATTACCATAAGTCTTGTGAAACATCAATCTAATTCTATTCTTTCCAGACCATTTTTATGCTGATAAATCATTGATTTTCCTACATCAAGCTTCTCAGCTTGACTGAACTAATTTAATAAAGTCTTCAACCTTTTCACATTAGTTGAAATATGAATGGGCTGTCATGCTTTGTGAATACATTAATTTTGGAACAGCATTGTACTTTTATGTTAATCCTCTTCACTTACTGTGTGGAGGAACATTTAGATAATCCTTTTGCGCATCTTTATTTTCCAATTTTAAATAATATCTGTCTGCTACTTCTTTTTCTTTCAAACTTCATTTATTTATTTTGTTGATTTGTAACTTTGCTCCTGAAATGATCATCACCTTTTGTTATTGTGGACTTGATTAACCAGCATGTTGCTGTCCAGAGTTGAGCCACAAAATATCAAATTGCAGGTTGGTTTCCCAGAAATAATGAGTAGAATTGCTCATATTTTGCCATAGAGTCAAAGAGTCACAGAAGAGTACAGCACAGAAACAGACCTTTCGGTCCAATTCGTTTCATGCTGACCAGATATCCCCAACCTAATCTAGTCTCACTTGCCAGCACTCGGTCCAAATGCCTCCAAATCCTTCTTATTCATATACTCATCAAGATGTCTTTTAAATGTTGCAATTACACTACATCCACCACATCCTCTGGCAGCTCATTCCATACATGTATCACCCTCTGAGTGAAGATGTTGCCCCTTAGGTTCCTTTTACATCTTTCCCACCTCAACCTAAACCTATGCCCTCTAGTTCTGGACTCCCTCACCACAGGGAAAAGACTGTGTCTATTTATCTGATTCATGCCCTTCATGATTTTATATCTCTCTATAAAGTCACCCTTCAGCCTCCGATGCTCCAGAGTAAATAGACCCAGCCTATTCAACCTCAGCATGGTGGCACAATGGTTAGCAATGCTGCCTCACAGCACCAGAGACCCACGTTCAATTCCAGCCTCAGGTGACTATCTGTGTGGAGTTTGCACATTCTCTCTGTGTCTGCATGGGTTTCCTCCGGGTGCTCCCTTTTCCTCCCACAATCCAAAAATGTGTAGGTCAGGTGAATTGGCCATGCTAAATTGCCCATGATGTAGGGGAATGGGTCTGAGTGGGTTGCGCGTCGGTGTGGATGTGTTGGGCCGAAGGGCCTGTTTCCACACTGTAAGTAATCTAACCTTGATTGCTGAAATCCTCCAACCCTGGCAACATCTTTGTAAATCTTTTCTGAACCCTTTCAAGTTTGACAACATCCTTCTGTTAGGAAGGAGATCAGAATTGCACGCAATATTCCAACAGTGGCCTAACCAATGTCCTGTACAGCCGCAACATGACCTCCCAACCCCTCTACTCAATACTCTGACCAATAAAAGAAAGCATACCAAATGCCTTCTTCATTATCCTATCTACGTGCGACTCCACTTTCAAGGAGGTATGAACCTGCACTCCAAGGTCTCTCTGTTCAGCAACACTCCGCTTATCATTAAGTGTATAAGTCCTGCGAAGATTTGCTTTCTGAAAATACACACTTCACATTTATCTGAATTAAACTCCATCTGCTATTCCTCAGCCCATTGGCCCATCTGATCAAGATCCCATTGTAATCTGAGATAACCTTCTTCGCTGTCCACTACACCTCCAATTTTGGTGTCATCAGCAAACTTGCTAACTCTTATGATCATATCCAAATCATTTATGTAAATGACAAAAAGTAGTGAACCAGCACCGATCCTTATGGCACTTCACTGGTCACAGGCCTCCAGTCTGAAAAACAACCCTCCAGCACCTCTGAAATAAAAATGGAAACTGTTTAAAAAGTACATCAGGTTAGTCAGCATAGGAAAGGGATTGAAGGGTAAGTGTGCATTTGCACTTCCTTCATTAGAAGCAAGGTCTCATCCATAATGACAATCTGTTCACTTTTAAATCATGACTAGATGTGGGCATATAGCAAAGAATAGGAACTCAGCTGCCCCCTGAGTTGAGGGGTCAAAAATGAGAGGTTGGGGAGCATAATTTTAAGGTGAAGGACAATAGGTTGGGAGGGCAATTGAAGAAAAATCTTTTCAAGCAGAGGGTGGTTGAAATCTGGAATGCACTACCTGGGAGGGGCTTAGAGATAGGAAATCTCATAATCTTTACTAAGTACATGGACGTTGTAACATTCGAGACTAAGGGACAAGTGTTGGAAAGTGGAATCGATGTAGATAAGTGATGGTTTCTTGCGTTTGTGAAAATTAGATGGGCTGAAGGACCTCATCCACACTGTCTGACACTCGATGTGAATCAGGGACAGAAGTAAACCATTCAGACCTTCAATTCATTCAATAGAATCATGGCTGAACTGATTGTAACCTCAAATCCACATTCCTGCTGATTCTTAATAATACTTCAACTCACTGTTTCACCAGAATCTATCCACCTCTGTGATAAAATATCCAGGGACTTTATTTCTTCCCTTTTCCACGTAGAGATCTCAAGACTCTTATTTCTCTGAAAATAAAGAAAAAACACAAATCTTTGTTTTAAATGGGCAAACACTACCATTTAAGCAGTGACCCCTAAATTTATATTCTCCCATCAAAGGAAACATCCTGTACACATCCACCCTGTCAAAATCTTTTAACATTTTACATGCTTCAGTGAAGTTGCCTCATCATTTTCCCATCTCCAGATATCCCCTTGGCTGTCCAATCATTCCTTATAAGATGCACTAATCATATTAGTTAAGTAAACATTTTTAGAACAGCTTCCAACACATTTACATCCATCCTTCCAAGGTGACCAATGGGCATTACTGTCTCTGTGTTGGTGTTATTGTTTGAAATCCTAGTTTTAAAAACCTGAATGAGAAAACTTAAGCTAATATTCCAGCGCAACACTGAAAGAGAGCTGTATTGTATGAAGTGGTGCCTTTCAGATGAAGCCTATAAACCAAGGGATCTTCTGTATGTTCAAGTGACTAGGAGTCATTCCACTGTAAACATATTCATACACCTTGAGAACTTGAAGGAAGATTTTGATGCTATTATTGCTGTTTGTTCAATAACCATCTTCGATTTTAGACACTGCCAATGTCTAAGTGTGCATCATTCCCCTTTGCAGTTGCATTTGCAAAATGCAAAATTAAATAGTGATGTCTTGTTTTGTTAGTTTGATCCAATCAGCCTTCTGACATGCACAAAACATTCAATAATTCCTGCACCAAAATCAATCCAATCCAATGGTAAGAGTATTATTCTAATTGCTGGCAGGGCAATTTTGAAATGACATTGATCTCTTATCTTGACATTGATATCTACACCTGCATAATACTATTCTGTGAGAGGTCACACTAAATTTTCATTCAATAAGTGCCTGTGTGCATTTGAAACTTTTGTTTTGAGGGTGAAGTGATCATGGCACAGCTAGTAGTCATGGGATTCTGGATTCGTGGTGCTGGAAAAGCACAGCAGTTCAGGCAGTATCCAAGGAGCAGTAAAATGGATGCTTCGGGCAAAAGCCCTTCATCGGGAATACAGGCAGATTACCTGAAGCGTGGAGAGATAACTAGTAGTCATGGGAGCTGAGTGCAACTATTTGCAATTGGTTGAGCACGATGATATAATTAATTCATTGCTCATGGTTAACTACGGGCTGAGACTTATTGTTCCCACCTACTTTGTATGGGTAATCCTAGATGGAAGACAGGAAAAATTTATGGCTGTAAGAGCTGCTCCTTTTTTGAGTTATTTTAGGTGTTGGAGGTGATTTCCTCGAATTCCAGGAGCAGCAATTACTGTTTTATATGCTGTTGCATTGTTTTGGAACTTTGAAAAGAAAGGCAAAACAACAGCAGTTTTAAAAGGGAGAAGAACAGACAAAGGAAGCACATGGTGAGGGCATTGCAGGAGAGAGAGAGAGAGAGAGAGACCTCCTGCACAGTTACTGCCTTTGCTGTTTGAATTCGTGTATCGCTGGAAATCGGAGTGAATCTGGGAAAATTAATGAACAGTGAAATCCACAACTGATCTTGGAGGAACTGTTGAATGAAGGTCACAGCATAGAATCAGATAAGTTAATCATTGTTTTTAGTGTGGCCTACAGAGAATCTGCCATAGTGAGTAGAGTGGGTTCTTTCTTGATTATGTTTTTGGAGTTACATCTCTTGATTAAACTTAAAATATAAATCATAACTATTAATTTAACCTGGGGCAGTGTTTGTAGAGGAATAAGATGGTGTTATTTTCTGTGTCTGTAGATTGTGAAGGAGTAAAATGGCCTTTAATAGAGTGATATGTACTTCTTGTCAGATGTGGGAGTTTAAAGAGTGTTTAAGGGTTACTGCAGATTATATCTGCCATAAATGCTGTTGGATGCTAATTTTATCAGATCGAATGGATCAGTTGAAGAGACAGATAGAAATGATGAGGAATTTGCAACAGCAACAGTATGTGATGGATGGCAGTTATAGGAAGGGGAGGGGGGCAAGTCTCAGATACAGTCACATAGATGGGTTAACTCCAGGTAAGGTAAGAGAGGTAGGCAGCTAGTGCAAGAGTTTTTTGTGGATGTACCATTTCAAACAGATATGTTGTTCTGGAAAATGTAGGGGGTGATGGATTCTCAGGGGAACATAGCATGAACAGCCAAGTTTCTGGTATTGAGATTGGCTCTAATGCAACAAGGGGTACGTCATGTTCCAAGAGGTCAATTGTGGTTAGGAGATTCTCTAGTCTGAGGTACAGACAGACGTTTCTGTGGCCAGCAGCGAAAAAGCAAAATGGTGTGTCGTTTCCCTGGCGCCAGGATCAAGGATGTCTCAGAGAGGGTGCAAGGAGGGTGCAGAGAGGGGAAAACAAGAGGTCATTGTCCACATTGGAACCAATGACATAGGAAGGGAAAAGGTTGAGATTCAGAAGGGAGATTACAGAGAGTTAGGCAGGAATTTAAAAAGGAAGTCCTCAAGAGTGGTGATATCTGGATTATTCCCGGTGCTAGGAGCTAGCGAGGGCAGGAGAATAGGAGGTTAGGTCAGATGAATGCTTGGCTGAGGAGCTGATGTATGGGAGATGGATTCACATTTTTAGATCATTGGAATCTCTTTTGGGGTAGAAGTGACCTGTACAAGAAGGACGGATTGCACCTAAATTGAAAGGGGACTAATATACCGGCAGGGAAATTTGCTAGAGATGCTCGGGAGGATTTAAACTAGTAAGGTGGGGGATGGGAAACAGAGAGATAGTGAGGAAAGAGATCAATCTGAGACTGGTACAGTTGAGAACAGAAGCAATTCAAACAGTCAGGGCAGGCAGGGACAAGGTAGGACTAATGAATTAAACTGCATTACAGCTGTGCTGAGGGAGGATATTCCCGGAAATACATCCAGGGAAGTTATTTGGATGGAACTGAGAAATAAGAAAGGGATGATCACCTTATTGGGACTGTATTATAGACCTCCTAATAGTCAGAGTGAAATTGAGAAACAAACTTGTAAGGAGATCTCAGCTATCTGTAAGAATAATAGGGTAGTTATGGTGGGGGATTTTAACTTTCCAAACATTGACTGGGACTGCCATAATGTTAAAGGTTTAGATGGAGAGGAATTTCTTAAGTGTGTACAAGACAATTTTCTGATTCAGTATGTGGATGTACCTACTAGAGAAGGCTAAGCCTGCCTGCCACCCTCTCCTCATTCCTGATGAAGGGCTCCGGCCCGAAACGTCGAATTTCCTGTTCCTTGGATGCTGCCTGACCTGCTGTGCTTTAACCAGCAACACATTTTCAGCTCTGATCTCCAGCATCTGCAGACCTCACTTTTTACTAGATGACTGAGGTGTCAGTGGGGGAGCACTTTGGGGCCAGCGACCATAATTCTATTAGATTTAAAATAATGATGGAAAAGGATTTACCAGATGTAAATTTGAAGTTCTAAATTGGAGAAAGGCCAATTTTGATGGTATTAGGCAAGAACTTTCAAAAGCTGATTGGGGGCAGATGTTCGCAGGTAAAGGGACGGCTGGAAAATGGAAAGCCTGCAGAAATGAGATAATAAGAATCCAGAGAACGTATATTCCTGTTACGGTGAAAGGAAAGGCCTCTTACACGCCCTCGATCGCCCCGTGCTGGCCTCTTACCCGCCCTCGATCTCTTTATAGCCAACTGCCGCCGCGACATTAACCGCCTCAACCTCTCCACCACACTCACCCACTGCAACCTCTCACCCTCGGAACGTGCAGCCCTCCACTCCCTCGGTTCCAACCCCAACCTCACCATCAAACTGGCAGACAAGGGAGGCGTGGTAGTAGTTTGGTGCACCGACCTTTACACCCCTGAGGCTAAACGCCAGCTCCTGCTACTGCCCCCTTGACCATGACCCCACCTCCCACCACCAAACCATCATCTCTCAGTCCATCCATAACCTCATCACCTCAGGGGATCTCCCATCCACCGCCTCCAACCTCATAGTCCCACAAGCCCGCACCGCCCGTTTCTACTCCTGCCCAAAATCCACAAACCTGACTGCCCCGGCTGACCCATTGTCTCAGCCTGCTCCTGCCCCACCGAACTCATCTCCGCATACCTCAACATGGTCCCGTCCCCCTTAGTCCAAGAACTCCCCACCTACATTCGGGACACCACCCACGCCCTCCACCTCCTCCATGATTTTCGCTTCCTCGGTCCCCAACGCCTTATCTTCACCATGGACATCCAGTCCCTGTACACCTCCATCCCCCATCATGAAGGACTCAAAGCCCTCCGCTTCTTCCTTTCCCGCCGCACCAACCAGTAACCTTCCACTGACACCCTCCTTCGACTGACTGAACTGGTCCTCACCCTGAACAACTTCTCTTTCCAATCCTCCCACTTCCTCCAAACCAAAGGAGTAGCCATGGGCACCCGCATGGGCCCCAGGTATGCCTGCCTCTTTGTAGGATATGTGGAACAGTCCATCTTCCGCAACTACACTGGCACCAATCCCCACCTTTTCCTCCGCTACATCGATGACTATATCGGCGCTGCCTCGTGCTCCCACGAGGAGGTTGAACAGTTCATCCACTTTACCAACACCTTCCACCCCAACCACAAATTCACCTGGACCGTCTCAGACTCCTCCCTCCCCTTCCTAGACCTTTCCATTTCTATCTCGGGCGACCGAATCAACACGGACATCTACTATAAACCGACTGACTCCCACAGCTACCTACACTACACCTCCTCCCACCCTGCCCCCTGTAAAAACGCCATCCCATATTCCCAATTCCTTCGTCTCTGCCGCATCTGCTCCCAGGAGGACCAGTTCCAATACCGTACAGCCCAGATGGCCTCCTTCTTCAAGGACCGCAGACTCCCCCCAGACATGATCGACGATGCCCTCCACCGCATCTCCTCCACTTCCCGCTCCTCTGCCCTTGAGCCCCGCCCCTCCAACCGCCACCAGGACAGAACCCTACTGGTTCTCACCTACCACCCCACCAACCTCCATATACAGTGTATCATCCGCCATCATTTCCGCCACCTCCAAACGGACCCCACCACCAGGGATATATTTCCCTCCCCTCCCCCATCAGCATTCCAAAAAGACCACTCCCTCCGTGACTCCCTCGTCAGGTCCACACCCCCCCACCAACCCAACCTCCACTCCCGGCACCTTCCCCTGCAACTGCAAGAAATGTAAAACTTGCGCCCACACTTCCTCCCTTACTTCTCTCCTAGGCCCCAAGGGATCCTTCCAGATCGGCCACAAATTCACCTGCACCTCCACACACATCATCTATTGCATCCGCTGCACCCGATGTGGCCTCCTCTATATTGGGGAGACAGGCCGTCTACTTGCGGAACGTTTCAGAGAACACCTCTGGGCCGCCCGAACCAACCAACCCAATCACCCCGTGGCTCAACACTTTAACTCCCCCTCCCACTCCACCAAGGACATGCAGGTCCCTGGACTCCTCCATCGCCAGACCATAGCAACACGACGGTTGGAGGAAGAGCGCCTCACCTTCTGTCTAGGAACCCTCCAACCACAAGGGATGAACTCAGATTTCTCCAGTTTCCTCATTTCCCCTCCCCCGACCTTGTCTCAGTCAAATCCCTCGAACTCAGCACCGCCTTCCGAACCTGCAATCTTCTTCCTGACCTCTCCGCCCCCACCCCACTCCGGCCTATCACCCTCACCTTGACCTCCTTCCACCAATCACATCTCCATCGCCCCTCCCCCAAGTCCCTCCTCCCTTCCTTTTATCTTAGCCTGCTGGACACACTTTCCTCATTCCTGAAGAAGTGCTTATGCCTGAAACGTCGAATCTCCTGTTCCTTGGATGCTGCCTGACCTGCTGCGCTTTTCCAGCAACACATTTTCAGGGTGAAAGGAAAGGTTGGTAGGTATAGGAAATACTGGATGACTAAAGAAATTGACGGTTTTGTTAAGGTAAAGAAGGAAGCAAATGTAAGGTATACACAGGATAGATCGAGTGAGTCCTTAGACGAGTATAAAGGAAGTAGGAGTATAGTTAAGAGGGAAATCAGGAGGACCAAAAGGGGACATGAGATAGCTTTGGCAAATAGAATTAAGGAGAATCCAACGACTTTTTCCAAATACATTAAGTATAAAAGATAACTCGGGAGAGAATCGGGCCCCTCAAAGATCAGTAACGTGGCCTTTGTGTGGAGCCACAGAAAATGGGGAGATACTAAATGAGTATTTTGCATCAGTATTTACTGTGGAAAGGATATGGAAGATATAGACTGTAGGGAAATAGATGGTGACATCTTGCAAAATGACCAGATTACAGAGGAGGAATTGCTGGATGTCTTGAAACAGTTAAATGTGAACAAATCCCAAGCATCTGATCAGGTGTATCCTAGAACTTTGTGGGAAGCTAGAGAAGTGATTGCTTGGCATCTTGCTGAGATATTTTTATCATCGATAGTCACAGGTGAGGTGCAGGAAGTCTGGAAGTTGGCTAATGTTGTGCCACTGTTTAAGAAGGGTGGTAAGGAAAAGCCAGGGAACTATAGACCGGTGAGCCTGACGTCGGTGGTGGGCAAGTTGTTGGAGGGACTCCTGAGGGACAGGATGTACATGTATTTGGAAAGGCAAGGACTGATTAGGGATAGTCAACATGGCTTTGTGCGTGGGAAATCATGTCTCACAAACTTGATTGAGTTTTTTGAGGAAGTAAGAAAGAGGATTGATGAGGGCAGAGCAGTGGATGTGATCTATATGGACTTCAGCATTCAACAAGGTTCCCCATAGGAGACTGGTTAGCAAGGTTAGAACTCATGGAATACAGGGAGAACCAGCCATTTGGATACAGAACTGGCTCGAAGATAGAAGACAGAGGGTGGTGGTGGGGAGTTGATTTTTAGACAGGAGGCCTGTGACCAGTGGAGTCCACAAGGATTGGTGCTGGGTCCACTACTTTTTGTCATTTATATTAATGATTTGGATGTGAGCATAAGAGGTACAGTTAGTAAGTTTGCAGATGACACCACAATTGGAAATGTAGTGGATAGCGAAGAGGGTTACCTCAGATTACAACAGGATCTTGACCAGATGGGTCAATGGGTAAGGGCGAAACGTCGAGTTTCCTATTTCTTGGATACTGCCTAACCTGCTGTGCTTTAACCAGCAACACATTTTCAGATGGGTCAATGGACTGAGAGGTGACAGATGGAGTTTAATTCAGATAAATGCGAGGTGCTGCATTTTGGGAAAGCAAATCTTAGCAGGACTTATACACGTAATGGTAAGACCCTCGGGAGTGTTGCTGGACAAAGTAATCTTGGAGTGTAGGTTCATAGCTCCTTGAAAGTGGAGTCACAGGTAGATAGGATAGTGAAGATGGCATTTGGTATGCTTTCCTTCATTGGTCAGAGTACTGAGTACTGGAGTTGAGAGGTATTGTTGATCCTGTCCAGGACATTGGTTAGGCCACTGTTAGAATATTGCATCCAGTTCTGGTCTCTTTCCTATTGGAAAGATGTTGTGAAACTTTAAAGGGTTCAGAAAAGATTTACAAGGATGTTGCCAGGGTTGGAGGATTTGAGCTATGGGTAGAGACTGAACTGGCTGGAGCTGTTTTCCCTGGAGTGTAGGAGGCTGAGGGGTGACCTTATAGAGGTTTACAAAATTATGAGGGGCATGGATAGGGTAAACAGGCAAAGTCTTTTCCCTGGGGTGGGGGAGTCCAGACTAGAGGGCATAGGTATAGGGTGAGAGGGGAAAGATATAAAAGGGGTCTAAATGGCAACTTTTTCACTCAGACGGTGCTATGTGTATGGAATGAGCTGCCAGAGGAAGTAGTGGTGGCTGGTACAATTGCAACATTTAAGAGGCATGTGGAGGGTATATGAATAGGAAGGGTTTGGAGGGATATGGGCCAGGTGCTGGTAGGTGGGACTCGATTGGGTTGGGATATCTGGTCGTCATGGACGGGTTGGACCAAAGGGTCTGTTTCCATGCTGTACATCTCTATGACTCTATGAGTCTATCACTGTTCCTTCTCTCCTGAAAAGAATTAACTTCTTTCCAGAATGGACTTCAGTCTGTTGGCTTTCTTCTGATGTTTCCAGTTCTGGCCACTGACCCACCAGCCAAGATTCATGTTTCCAAAACAGGCAGCAGATAAAACCGGGAACCATGGAACTAGTTCTGCATAGGCTTGCATAATGCATCATTGTTTGCTGATATCACAAAATTATTGTCAAAAAGTAATGGAATAAGGCAGAAGTGGAGCGCCAATTTTATTGGAATCCTGGGTTTAGTTTCTATTTAATCCTTTTGCAATGGTATAGTAGAGGTCTGTTATTTCTGAACATTAGAGTCCAAATGGTGAAGCCATATTATAGTTGCATCATGTTCGGCAAAAAAACTTATTTTTAACTCACAAAATAAGAGGTTACCAATTCTTTGGTTGTCCTGAGACTCCCGGTCGTATTAACAAATTTGCTGAACAGTAAACCACATTCTAATGAACTTCTACTCTACATGGTGGGAAAGAGAAAAGTGTGAATATGTCTCGCAAGAATTGTGCACTTTGATTGAAGTAACAAGATTGGACTGACAACAGTAACAGTCTGAGCTGTTTCTGAGACCTTTCTTTCATAGAAATGACTCTGCAAGAATCAGATATTTATACGTAGCAAAGTCTACATCTCTTTTATCTGCGCTATTGACTTCAGTATAGCCCAGTTCTAATAATCAACTCTGATCATAGTAACTTGCTTATTGGAAAATGAAGGATTCTTCAACACATCTGTCTGTTTGAATCAGAGAAAATATCATTTTTTATGATACTTTACAAAATGTAAATTGATCACATTTACTGACAATGGAATGTAATTCTCAGAAGCAAGAAAATGGAACTAGGCATAATCACCAACTCAATGCATGCATTTTTCTTCAAGAACCCTTGAAATGTTACACAGGGAGATATCTCCAAAGCTATGTCAATCTCCTGTACCTAACAAAACTCAAACTTGAATAATGCCTGATGTATACCAGAAAGCTCTCATCTTCCAGGGTTTCATCTCTCTTTAAAATTCAAGCAAATTCATGAATTTGTCAATTGAAAATGTTAAGATACTTCACAACTTGTTGAGTAGAGCTAATAACTATTGCTGGCTTCCCAATCATCCAAGTCTTTTTTTATATTAAAAGCCAGACATAATTGAAAATTACATGTACCTGCTACCATTTTAAATCTATTCTATCATCGCAAATCCTTCATTTACAATTTATATTTGACAGCAGACCTGCCTGTCATACATGAAGAAGCTTCTGTTTTGCAACATTGTACTGAATGAAAAAAGTACATTCAATTTTACGCCTTAGCAATTTAGTAGTATGAAATCAAAGCTTTTTTATTTCTATTTTCATCCATAAAACACTTCCACATTTGTTAGTAGAGGAAACATTTGTACTTTTTAGCCAGCAGGATTTTCCACAGAAATAAATTGATTCACTCCCATCTTTACATTAGGACTTTATCTCCATTTAACTGTTCCCCCCCCTCCTATAGCATAAAGGGCTCCTGACTTGCCACACAGGAAGCAAGTATTGCTCTGCAATCATTGTCATAGGAGGCTAATGGCTAATCCAATATGAAAAAGATGATACGTACTTAGGTCTGTAATTGTAGAAATGTTTATATCTGCAGCATAATCCTAAAATAGGATCTATAAGTGATGGATGACTTCAAACAAAGAGAGTTTGTAATAGAAATACACTAAAATAATTGGACACTGAAAAACGTATTGAATTTGACAGATCATAAATCAAACAGTGTAAAGGAAAACAGAACCATCAAAGGTGCATATCAAAGGACAAGTAGTCATTGGAGCCTATTGCTGATAGTTAGATTGAATCTCGATCTAGCACAACCCAAATGTAGCATGTAATGTGGGGATAAATTGTAGGAAGATGGTTTATGTCCATCCAATCAAATATTTTCATAAACTTTTTTTAAAAGTGTCAGGTCATCCCTCAGTCTTTCTTTATCAAGAGAAGTTAAAAATCATACAACACCAGGTTATAGTCCAACAGGTTTAATTGGAAGCACACTGGCTTTTGGAGCGACGCTCCTTCATCAGGTGATAGTGGAGGGCTCAATCCTAACACAGAATTTATAGGAAAAATTTACAGTGTGATGTAACTGAAATTATACATTGAAAAATTGATTGTCTGTTAAGCCTTTCATCTGTTAGAATACAGTGATATTCTTGGTAACTATAATCTCCCAGAATAGTAACATTCCAATAATTCTCTTCCTTGTCCTCTTCCAGTGCCTCTATATCCCTTCTATGGTTTGGAACATTGTTATTCACAGCACTCAGGGTGGTCTAACCAAAGTTCTATCAAAAGAGTTCACATCATAGTTTTGTTTTTAAATCTATGCATGTGGAGAATGGACCCACAATACTTTTTTAAATGCTTTATTGATGTCTTACGCTAATTTTTGAGGTTGGTCTGTCTGTACTCTTCAGTTGTCTCTGTTCTTTTAATCTACTTAGAAACTTAGGGCAGACTTTACTACCTTGACCACCTCAGTCATGATTTTGGAAGCTGGGGGATACTGTTACTATGTGAGAGGATGTGGAATCAAGAACCAGGCATCTTTCTTACTCAGTCCAGGACAGAAAGTGTCATGGATGGCTTACATGCTAATTAAGGTGATAACGTGGACAATCTTTTCTCAAAGAGGGGTGTGAACAGCTAGAATGATCTCTTCCACAGTATTGGGGAGGCAAAATCATTGAAACCATTTAAAGAGGATGTAGATAGATTTTGAAACGTAAAGGAATTGAGGACTACATAAGAATTGGGAATTGAATACATATTATTGGGGCTGCACAGTGGCTCAGTGGTTAGCACTGCTGCCTCACAGTGTCAGGGTTCTATTTTAGCCTTGGGTGACTGTCTGTGTGGAGTTTGCACATTCTCCCCATGTCTGCATGGGTTTCTCCCAGGCATTGCAGTTCCTTCCCACAGTCCAAAGATGTGCAGGTTAGATGGATTGTATGCTAAATTGCCTATAATGTGCAGGCTAGGTAGATTAGCCATTGAATAATGCAGGGATTTGCATCCAGAAGATTTTATTACAAAAATAAATCACAAAGATACTGGCATCCACAGATTTCAAGTGCATTTCAATTAATCTTTTTCAATTCTTATAACTGCAGATGCTTCAACTACAGGCAGAGGAACAATGTTTGTTTCAGGACCAGCAAGTTGAGTGTTGGAAGCTGGAGTGTTGTAACTCTGGGGCAGAATCAGATACAGGGCTATCCAGTGCACTTACAGAGATGAGGCTCTCTTGGACACAGGGACATGCAAGAGTTTTTCAGGTGACCTCCATTGTCTGAAAATTCTCTTTAAAATGGACCATAGATCATTGGTTCCCCTGTTAGATGAGAGAGAGTTGCCAAGGATGCCTCCACCAATTTTGTCTCCACCTTATGAGGTTTGCCTACAAGACCAAATGAAAGCAGGTCAAGTTGCAAATGGCAGTGGATGCCCTCTCCAGAAAAATTGTGGAGAGCCCTACAACATCTGGCCATCCTCAATTGTACACTCAGGCCAGTAACCAGAAATCTAAGACAGGTTCTATGGAATTTGACTGGCACAAGAATAAACATTCTATATTGTCTTCCTCACAATATACAATTCTTCCAAGTGTTGTCATTCATCAACATTGTGGCAGTTGGTCAGACCAAAGCCACAGCAATATCAAAGCTGTGAGGAACTAATTTGAGAATCAACAGCATTTCACCTTGATATAGATCACTTGGTATTTGATGACATACCAGCCATTCTAGATTCAAACAGAGGACATTGTGGACAAATTATGTCAAGGTTAGATCACATCGAAATCAGGGAGAGCTAGCCATTTGGATTCAGAACTTCCTTGAAGGTAGAAGACAGAGGGTGGTGGTGAGTGGTTGCTTTTCAGACTGGAGGCCTATGACCAGCGGTATGCCATAAAGATTGGTGCTGAGTCCACTGCTTTTTGTCATTTATATAAATGATTTGGATGTGAATGTAGGATGTGCGATTCATAAGTTTGCAGATCACACCAAAATTGGAGGTATAATGGACAGAGACAAAGGTGATCTCAGAATACAAAACCTTGATCAGATGGGCCAATGGGCCAATGAGTGACAGATAAAGTTTAATTTAGATAAATTTAAGGTGCTACATTTTGGAAAAATAAATCAGAGCAGCACTTAGGCACATAATGGCAAGGTCCTGAGGAGTTCAGCAGGTCCTGCTGAACAAAGAGATGTTGGAGTGCAGGTTCATAATTTGTTGAAAGTGGAAGTTACAGGTAGATAAGATAGTGAAGAAAGCATTTGGTACGCTTGCCTTTATTGGCCAGGACATTGAGTATAGGAGTTGGGAGGTATTGTTGTGGCTAGGCCACTTTTGGAATACTGCGTGCAGTTCTGATCTCCTTGCTACAGGAAGAATGTTGTTAAACTTGAAAGGATTCAGAAAAGATTTACGAGGATGTTGCCAGGTTTGGAGGAATTGAGCTATAGGGAGAGGCTCAATAAGCTGGGTCTGTTTTCCCTGGAATGTCAGAGACTGAGGGGTGACCTTATAGAGGTTTATAAAATCATGAGGGACATAGATAGAGTGAATAGCCAAGGTCTTTTCCCCCATGTAGCAGAGTTCAAAACTACAGAGCATGGCTTTAAAGGTTTAAAAGATTTAAGAGGAATGTAATGAGCAACTTTTTCTGCAGAGGGTGATGCATGACTGGAATGAGCTGCCAGAGGAAGTGGTGGAGGCTGGTACAATTACATTTAAAAGGCATCTGGATGGGTATATGAATAAGAAGGGTTTAGAGGGATATGGGTCGGGTGCTGGCAGCTGGGACCAGATGTTTTTAATGATATCTAGTCAGCAAGGATAGGTTGGACCGAAGAGTCTGTTTCCGTGCTGTTCATCTCTATGATTCTTGGGCATTACTAAGTGCAGAGTTTGGTTGATAGTGTAGTTGTCAATGATCTCAAAAGAGATGAAGGCCCGTATAGCTGACCATGAAACTTGTACTCTTCACAGGGCTCAACACAGAGAGTCACAGTATTTTCCTCACCACACCATGACAAGTGGGAACTGGACTATTTACATTTGAGGGATGATCTTGCCTGATTGTTGTCAATTATTTTTCAAAATGGATTCAAATAAAAACAAGTATATACCACCTCTCTGAACACAGTTGATGTGGTCTTGCTAGAAATGTTTGCAGCACATGAGATCCCTGGATGTGGTCATATCTGACAACGAACCATTGTGCAGCTTCAGCCAGTTTGGAGTCACTTTCAGACCTTAACATGGAACCAGTTCTTCAAGAAGTTCACTGTCAAGTTGTAGAAGCTGAGGATGGGATACAGATGGCCAAATCCCTTTTGGAACAAATTATTTTTATATAGCCTTGATAAAGTATTAGAGTCAAAGAGTGTGGGGCTGGAAAATTTGAGGAGCAGGAGAATCAACATTTTGAGCATAAATCCTTCATCGGGAACCAAGCAACTAAGACAACTGTTTTTGCATCCACCACCATCGAAACCAACACAAAGTCTGCCCAACGTGTCACTTCTGCCCCGTAGTTGCCCTCAACACAGCCACTTCCACCCCCACCGATGTCACTCACTTGAATACAGCCTACATCAAGTGTTACATCACTTTCACCTCTGCAGATGCCATCGAATGTGCCACCTCCGTCCCCCATCCGAGGGTGAGCATCACTTATGTGTGTGTCATCACCCATGATATCATAACCACACCCAGCTCCACCCCCTCCCAGCTCCAGTCCCACCCCAGGTCCTAGCTCCCAGCCCAGCCGTGTTTTCATCATCTCCCCAGACCTCCCCCCTCAATGAGGATAAATGACCAGTCCTCAGTAAAGGCCTCATCTTTATCCCCCGATGCTCCTAGATGAATTAATTCGACACACGTTGCGACATCAAACACTTCTTCTGCCGCCTCTACCTCCATGCTTACTTCTTCCAGGACTCCTGCCCATCTCCAACACACCCCATCCACCAGGACATCCCATGCCAGTCTGTTACCACCTTCAAACTCCTCATTTCCAACTGCTACCTGTGTGATTGATCAATCTGTCCACCCCCCTCATCCATTCTAACCTCTCATCCTCACAACAGGCAGCCTTCCACTTCCTCTGCTCCAACCCCAACATCATCATCAAACCTGCATACAAGATTAGTTTAATGCACAGACCTCTACACTGCTGAAGTCAGGTGCCAATTCATGGAGACCTCCTCCTACTGCCCCCTCAACCTCGCCCTCACCACCCAACACTAAACCATCAACTCCCAGACCATCCACAACCTCATCACCTCAGGGGATCTCCCATCCACAGCCTCCAACCTCATAGTCTGAGAACCATGCATCGCCTGATTCTATCTCTTACCCAAAATTCACATAGCTGACTGCCGCGGTCAACCCATTATTTTAGCCTGCTTCTGCCTCACCAAACTTATCTCTGCATACATTGACACTATCTTATCCCCTTTAGCCCAGGAGCTTCTCACCTACGTTCAGGACACCACCTATCCCTTCACCTCCTCCAGGACTTTTGTTTACTCGGACCCCAAAGCCTCATCCTCACCATGCACATCCAGGTCCTGTACATATTTATCCACCATGAGAAAGGTCTCCAAGCCCTCCATTTCTTTGTCTCATGCTGACCCTTCCACTGACATTCATTTGATTGGCTTAACTGATCCTCATCCTCAACAATTTCCCCTTCAAATTCTCTCACTTCTTCTGGACCAAATGGGTAACCATAGGCAAAAATGGCAAAAACAATGACTGCAGATGCTGGAAACCAGATTCTGGATTAGTGGTGCTGGAAGAGCACAGCAGTTCAGGCAGCATCCGAGGAGCAGTAAAATCGATGTTTCGGGCAAAAGCACTTCATCAGGAATACAGGCAGTGAGCCTGAAGGTTGGAGAGATAAATGAGAGGAGGGTGGGGGTGGGGAGAAAGTAGTATAGAGTACAATAGGTGAGTGGGGGAGGGGATGAAGGTGATAGGTCAGGGAGGAGGGTGGAGTGGATAGGTGGAAAAGAAGATAGGCAGGTAGGACAAGTCATGGGGACAGTGCTGAGCTGGAAGGTTGGAACTGGGGTGAGGTGAGGGAAGGGGAAATGAGGAAACTGTTGAAGTCCACATTGATGCCCTGGGGTTGAAGTGTTCGGAGGTGGAACATGAGGCATTTTTCCTCCAGGCGTCGAGTGGTGAGGGAGCAGTGGTGAAGGAGGCCCTGGACCTCCATGTCCTCGGCAGAGTGGGAGGGGGAGTTGAAATGTTTGGCCACGGGGCGGTGTGGTTGATTATTGCGGGTGTCCCAGAGATGTTCCCTAAAGCACTCTGCTAGGAGGCGTCCAGTCTCCCCAATGTAGAGGAGACCACATCGGGAGCAATGGATACAATAAATGATATTGGTGGATGTGCAGGTAAAACGTTGATGGATGTGGAAGGCTCCTTTAGGGCCTTAGATGGAGGTGAGGGAGGAGGTGTGGGTGCAGGCTTTGTAATTCCTGAGGTGGCAGGGGAAGGTGCCAGGATGGGAGGGTGGGTTGTAGGGGGGCGTGGACCTGACCAGGTAGTCACGGAGGGAATGGTCTTTGCGGAAGGTGGAAAGGGGTGGAGAGGGAAATATACCCCTGGTGATGGGGTCCGTGTGGAGGTGACGCAAATGTCGGTGGATGATTTGGTTTATGCGAAGGTTGGCAGGGTGGAAGGTGAGCACCAGGGGCATTCTGTCCTTGTAACCATAGGCACCCGCATGGGCCCCAGCTATGCCAGCCTCTTCATCTGGTACATAGAACAGAGAATCTTCTGCAGTTACACTTACACCATTCCCCCCACCTTTTCCTTCGCTACATCGATGACTGTATTGACACCACCTCATGCTTCCACAAGGGGGTTGAACAGTTCATCAACTTTACTAAAACTTTTCACCCTGACCTCAAGTTCACCTGGACCATCTTGGACACCTCCCTCCCCTTCTTGTACCTCTCCATCTCCATTTCCAGCGACCAACTCAACATGGACATCTACTACAAACCCTCCGACTCCCACAGCTATCTGGACTACACCTCATCCTACTCTGCCTCTTGTAAAAATTCTATCCCTTATTCCCATTTCCTCTGCCTCCATCGCATCTGCTCCCAGGAGGACCAATTCTATCATAGAACATCCCACATGACCTCCTCTTTCAAAGACTGCAATTTTCCCTCCAATGTGGTCATCGATGCCCTCCAATACATCTCCTCCACTTCATGCACCTCGACCCTTGAACCCCACTCCTTCAATCACAACAAGAACAGAACCTCCCCACAACCCCTCCGGTCCTCACCTTCCACCCCACCAAACTCTGGACATATCAGATCATCCTCGACCCTTTCCGCCACCTACAAACAGACCCCACCACCAGGGATATGTTTCCCTCCCCACCACTATCTGTGTTCTGGAGAGACCATTCCCTCCGTGACTCCCTTATTAGAACTACACTCCCTCACCAACCCAACCTCCACTCCCGATACCTTCCCTGTCACCTCAAGAAGTGCAAAGCCTGCATCCACACCTTCCCCCTCACCTCTGTCCAAAGTCCCAAGAATCCTTCCACATCTGACAGAGCTTTACCTGTACTTCCACACACACGTCATCTACTGTGTCCGTTGCTCCTGATGTGGTCTCTTCTACACTGGGGAGGCAAGATGCCAACTTTCAGAACATTTCAGAGAACATTTCTGGGACACATGCACAAAGCAACCCCACTGCTCCATGGACGAACACTTTACCTCCCTCTCCCACTCCACCAAGGACATACAGGTTAGGCCTCCTCCACCGCCAAATCCGAATCGCACGATGCCTGGAGGAAGAATATCTCATCTTCCACCTTGGGATCCTCCAACCACTTGGAATCAATGTGGATTTCACCAGTTTCCTCATTTCCCCTCCCCCTCACCCTATTGCAGGTCCAACTTTCCAACTCAGCATTGCCCTCTTGAGCTGTCCTACCTGTTCATCTTCCTTCCCACGTATTCATTCCATTCTTCTCTCTGACCTATCACTGTGTCCCCCACCTTCATCTACCTATTGTATTCCCAGCCATCTTCCCCCCAGCCCCACCTCACTCTCATTTATCTCTCAGCCCTCTTGGGCCACAAGCCTTATTCCTGATGAAGGGCTTATAGTCGAAATATCGATTCTCCTGCTCCTCGGATGCTGCCTGACTGGCTGTGCTTTTCTAATGCCACACTCTTTGACTCTGATCTCCAGCATCTGCAGTGCTCACTTTCTCCTTGTTAAAGTATTATTCCACCTCACTTGAAAATTGCAAGCTAGTGGAAGTTGGTACATAGGCATAAGGCCAGGATATCATACATTATTATTGGTGAGCTTCAATGCATGATATCACAAAAGGCTTCCTTGATCTCTAGGGCTCACTTTGATATATGCACTCTCTTATGAATCACAATGTTCCAGATTCAAACCCCACTCCCAGACTTGAGCACGTTAAAGAATTCCAACACTCCAATGCAGCACTGCAGGAACACTACGATGTTAGAGCTACTAGATGTGTGAAATGGAGTCTCAATCTGCCGAACAGTAGGTGGTAAACAAAATTTGCATAGCACTATTAGGAAGAAGAGCAGGGGAGCTTTCTCCAGTATCTTGGCTAATATTGATCTCTTAATCAATACTAGATACTGAGAGCGTTCAGAATAATCTTCCTGATGATATCGTTCTTTGTCATAATCAGCTGAGCAAGTGCCCTCTGAACAGTTTTCGGTCTATTTGGATCTCGGGAAGAATATACACAGAATCTCTTGACAGTGTCTCAGCGGAATCCTGCTTTATATTAGCAGTACGATACAATGCAGAGTCAATGGTGCTTGCACAGACCTTTTTGGTTGACGATTGAAATTTGTCAAACACCTCTTAGTTTCTCATAGCCCTGTAATTGTTTTCCTGAAATATTTAACTAATGCCCTTTTGAAATGTATCTGTTGAAACTGCAACAAACCATAGAGTCATAGTAATGTACACCATGGAAATTGACCCTTCGGTCCAACCCATCCATGCCGACCAGATATTTCAACCCAATCTAGTCCCACCTGCCAGCACCTAGCCCATATCCCTCCAAACCCTTCCTATTCATATACCCATCCAAATGCCTCTTAAATGTTGCAATTGTACCAGCCTCCACCACATCCTCTGGCAGCTCATTCCATACACGTACCACGCTCTGCATGAAAAAGGTGCTCTTTAGGTCTCTTTTATATCTTTCCCCTCTCACCCTAAACCTATGCCCTCTCGTTCTGAACTCCCTGACCCCAGGGAAAAGACTTTGTCTATTTATCCTATCCATGCCCCTCATAATTTTGTAAACCTCTATAAGGTCACCCCTCAGTCTCCAACACTCCAGGGAAAACAGCCCCAGCCTGTTCAGCCTCTCCCTGTAGCTCAAATCCTCCAACCCTGGCAACATCCTTGTAAATCTTTTCTGAACCCTTTCAAGTTTCAAAACATCTTTTGTGTTAGGAAGGAGACCAGAATTGCACGCAATATTCCAACAGTGGCCTAACCAATGTCCTGTACAGCCTCAACATGACCTCCCAACTCCTGTACTCAATACTCTGACCAATAAAGGAAAGCATACAAAACACCTTCTTCACTATCGTATCTACCTGCGACTCCACTTTCAAGGAGCTATGAACCTGCACTCCAAGGTCTCTTTGTTCAGCAACACTCCCGGGACCTTACCATTAAGTGTATAAGTCCTGTTAAGATTTGCTTTCCCAAAATGCAGCACCTCGCATTTATCTGAATTAAATTCCATTTCCCACTTCTCAGCCCATTGTCCCATCTGGTCCAGATCCTGTTGTAATCTGAGGTAACCCTCTTTGCTGTCTACTACACCTCCAATTTTGGTGTTATATGCAAACTTACTAACTGTACCTCTTATGCTCACATTCAAATCATTTATGTAAATGACAAAAAGTAGAGGGACCAGCACCAATCCTTGTGGCACTCCACTGGTCACAGGCCTCCAGTCTGAAAGTCAACCCTCCACCACCACCACCCTCTGGCTTCTACCTTTGAGCCAGTTCTGTATCCAAATGGCTAGTTCTCCTGTATTCCATGAGATCTAACCTTGCAAATCAATCTCCCATGGGGAATGTTGTCGAATGCCTTACTGACGTCCATATAGATCACATCTACTGCTCTACCCTCATAAATCTTCTTTGTTACTTCTTCAAAAAACTCAATCAAGTTTGTGAGACATGTTTTCCCATGCACAAAGCTATGTTGACTATCCCAAATCAGTCCTTGCCTTTCCAAATACATGTACATCCTGTCCCTCAGGAGTCCCTCCAACAACTTGCCCACCACTGAGGTCAGGCCCACTGGTCTATAGTTCCCTGGCTTGTCTTTAGCGCCCTTCTTAAACAGTGGCACCACGTTAGCCAACCTCCAGTCTTCCGGCACCTCACGTGTGACTAGCGATGATACAAATATCTCAGTTAGAGGCCCAGCAATCACTTCTCTAGCTTCCCACAGAGTTCTTGGGTACACCTGATCAGGTCCTGGGGATTTATCCACTTTTAACCGTTTCAAGACATCCAGCACTTCCTCCTCTGTAATCTGGATATTTTGCAAGATATCACCATCTATTTCCCTACAGTCTATATCTTCCATATCCTTTTCCACAGTAAATACCAGTTTTTGTAGTAGTGCATTCCAGATCATCATTAACTTGCTCGACTTTCTCTTTTATGCAAAGGTTTCCTCTAGTCACATCTGATTCTTTTGGCAATCACCTTTAACCTGTTTCTCAATCTTATTTCTGACCCGTCCATCACTGGAAACTGTGTCTCCCTAGTCATCCCTTCAAAACTGTTTATGATTTAGAATGTCACGATCACATCTCCTTGTAAATGTCTCTGGTCTTACAGATTGGTACATGTTAAGTCCCACAATATCTCAAGCCTGAAAAACACAGCTATCATCTCAATCACCTTTCTGTTTATGTAACAAAAGGAGGTTAGGACAAATACATTGTTCCATCAAAAATATATATCTTCTATGTTTCTGACTCTGACACAGTTAATTTGATATTATGTTTATCAGAAAAAGGTCACAATTCTTTCAAACTTTATAAATGAATGCAACTAAGACTCAGATGACATTGGCAATTTTTTTTTTAAGATTAAAAAATAAATCTGTTCATGTTTTACTGCAAATTTCAAGTTAATAGTGTAAATTAATAGTGAAAATAACCTTGGTAATGGATGTTTATTTTCCATCTTCATCACATTATATGCAGTTTGGTTAGGAGAAAATGGAGCATGTATTGATGTACAAAGTGGCCCTTCCATTACAGTATTTTACATTCTTGGTATTTTCTTTGAGACCACATTGAATTTTTCTCCTGCATAAAACATGGCTGTCACATGGAGCTTACTGAGTGTATGAAATCACAACGAAATAAGACACTATCAGCCTTCATCTTGCTTTGTAGTTGAGTTATATTATTTCAACATTGCCAACTTGAATCAATTTTCTTTAGTACAAATTTGGGAACCATGGTTTATGTTGTTTGTTGCATTTATCAAGTGAGAAAGAGGGGTGACCTAATAATAGGAGGTTAAATTTTGCATTGATCACCAGTGGACATCAGAAATGATCTGGTTTTTTTTTAGACTAGATTCACTACAGTGTGGAAACAGGCCATTTGGCCTAACAAGACCACACCAGCCCTCCTAACCCACCCAGACCCATTTCCCTCTGTCTAATGTGCCTGACATTATGGGAAATTTATCCTGGCTAATTCATCTGACTGGGGGAGGAAACCAGAACACCTGGAGGAAACCCAGGCAGACTCGGGAAGAATGTGCAAACTCCACACAGACGATCACCTGAGTCTGGAATCGAACCCAGGTCCCTGTCAGGCTGCAATGCTAATCACTGAGCCACCGTGCCGCCCACGAGCCACCATGTTATGGGGAGCAAGGAAAGAAATACACCATATCTTTAGTTTACAACCTCTGGTTGAAAGCGTCCAGGTTCTTTTTGCCAGGCACTTCCCGGCCCCAACAGTCTTTGCATCCCCCACGAAGCTGGCAGCCTCAGAATGTCTGTCTTTATAAAATGGCCCTGAATAGCATCATTAGGGATTCCACGTGGCTGCCTCCCCCAACTGCCCTTCATCTAACCTTGTAGCTGGGAACGTGCTCCATAGGTGGACATGCATTGGGAAACCAACCTGATGGGGTTTTCCGCAATGTATGATTATCCCTTCAGCCGACTATGGACCGACAACATTTGTATGCTTGTAAAAAAGAAAAAGAATAAGATGGCATAGATTTTGAACTCATATGCCAACGAAGGAAGAGCGATGTGAGACAAAACCTTTCCCACTCTGTGAACGGTTCGGGTCTAGAATGCACTGCTGGAAATGTGGTGGAAGCATATTCATTTGAGACATTCAAGAGGGATGATTCATTAGGTAGAGCATGTTTATGGGGAAAAGGCAAGGGTTTGAAAGAGGTGATAAAACTAATGCAGGCACAATGAGTCAAACAACCTCCTTTTGCACTGTAACAATTTTGTGATGTGGTGATCATTCTGTGCATTGTACGCCACCTGAACTGACACATGTTTACATAGATACATGGTCATTGACCCATAGTTATTGCCTAGAACCATACTTTCTTCAAGACATGGCCTCATTTAAATCTTTACAAAGGAACACGGATGGTAAAATAGAGCCTTCCTTGCAGCACTGAACGCACATACTAAGATGCAGTGGATGTGACAGAACCAGCTTTCTTATTCACTGATGGGAGACCTTTCTTGTTTCAGGGAACAATTTCATATGGTGACAGTGCTTGTAGTTTCAGTGAGTGCAATCAGCTGTATGGTGAGCTGTCAGGGAAAAGGAATTTACAAAGATGCAGATATTAGACAATTCACTCAAGAATTAATGCTGTCATGACCTGGCTAAACAATGAAGATTGACTGATGCCTATCAAACCCATGCTGGGTAATCGGAAGGAGCCAATGTCATAGAATTACTTTTGTCCACAGTACTGGTGCGAAACCTGCTTGCCCTCAGGACCTGACTGGAACTCTGCACACAGTATGTGAAAAGATTGCTCGATGAAGCATCATTTAAAAAGATCAGACTGGGTCAGCGAGCATACCCAAAGCTTGCTTAACTTTTGTTGATTCTCTCTGCTTCTGTTTCTTTTGTGTACTAGATGTTCTCAATGCATCTTGTTTTTTTAAAAAAAGGTATAGATTTTATAGCAACAGAGCAGCTTCCAGCTAGTTCTAATTGGTCTAATCATTTAGATCAATCAAAATGATGAATTTCACAGCAGAGTTTGCAGTCATTCCTTGATTAGTGTTGCTGGCGTCAGATAGAAAGTTAATGGTAATTTCATTGTAAACGTATGATATTAGGAAGGGGGAGGCTATTCAATGAAATGATGGCTGATCTGACAGTGGTATCAACTTTATTTTCCAGCCCTTACACACTTGACCAACAGGGTGTTACTTTACCTCTACGTTGAAAGCACTCAGTGACCCTGCCTCCACCATTCTCTGCACAGACTCTCAGTTCACTGGAGCTTTTTTATTCTCCGGGTGTAGGAAGTTGAAAATTAGATGACATAGGTTTAAGATGAGGGGAAAGGTTTAAAAGGCAATGGCTTCACACAGAGAATGGTGCATACATGGAGCAAGCTGCCAGAGGAAGTGTTAGAGGTGGGTACAATTGCAATATTTAAAAAAAAAACTTTTGGATAGGTACATGGATAATTGAAAAGGTTCAAAGGGATATGGGTCAAACGCAGAAAAATGTGACTCGTTCACTTTAGGAGACCTGGTCAGCGCAGACGAGTTGGGCTGAAGGGTCTGTTTTTGTGCTGTATGAATCTATGACTCTTAAAGAAAAATGCTTCTTATCTCCAGTTCAAATACGACGCTCTTTATTTTTAAACTATATCCCCCAGGTCTAATCTCATCCACTAGGGGAAACAGTTTTTCAGCATCTCCATTTAAATAATGGACTCTTTTTCTATTCTCTCTGCCAAAGTTCATTATTTCACATTTTACGCAAATTATATTCCATCTCTCAGAATTGCATACTCACTTACCCTATCTGTAGCCTTTCACAGACTTTTTCCTTTCTTCACAAATTTAAAATTAATAATTTACACTCGGTTTGAGTTCCATCAGAGCCAATCAGATTCTAACCTCTTTACAAATTTGTTCCAAACATGGACAAAGGAGCTGAATTTAGAATTAGAATTAGAATTTGTTGTCATATGTATTTTAACAGTGAAAAGAACAATGAAAAGTATTCTAAGTTGCCCTACCATTTCGGAGGTGAGGTGAAAATGACAGCCCTTAACGTCAAGGATGTATTTGACCGAATGTGGTATTAAGGAACCTGAGCAAAACTGGAATCAGTGGGAATTGGGGGAAAGCTCTCCATTGGTTGGAGTCATAATTGGCACAAAGGGTAATGGTTATGGTTGTTGGAGTCATCTCAGCTTCAAGATATCTTTGCAGAAGTTTGTCAGGGTAGTGTTCTAGGCCCAAATCATCTTCAGCTGCTTTATCACTGATTATTGCACAATGTTCAACACCATTTTTGATTCCTCAGATACTGTGTCAAAATACAGCAAGATATGGATAGTATCCAGTCTGTGCTGATAAATGGCAAATAATGTTTGTGTCTCACAAGTGCCAGGCAATGACAATTTCCAACAAGGGAGAATCTAACTCCAGAGGATAGGCCTCCAGAGGGATTGGCAGTATGGTATCGTGTCAGGAGGGTGTTGCCCTGGATATATTCTCAATTTTGACTTTGGACCTCATGAAGTTTCATGGAATTAGGTTACACATGGGCAATCAGTGCTCCTCCATGATGAATACCACTTGAATGAAGCATTGAGGGTGATAAGGTAACAAAATATAATATGGATGGGATCTTCAGTGTCCATTACCAAGAATTACTTGGTAGTATCACAGCTTGCTGAGCCCTAAGGATTGTCTTACCAGATTGAACCTCCAGTAGGTGGTGAGAGATTGTCTTTCCCTCCTCTTTGCTAATCTAACTGTCAGAGATACTGTTATCCACAATGGTTTTGGTAGCAGTGACGCTTACATAATTCTTTTAAAGATGGAATAAATTGAGAATACATCCGGCATCACAAAATATGGTATCTATGAAGTTCTGTTGGGTATCAGTAAAATAGAACTGTCGTCAATCACTATGGATAATCTAATGGCCAAGCATATCCCCCACTTTCTCGCTGCCATTGATTTGAGAGAGAGGGGTTAACCTGATATAATGCTAAGATCAGCAGCAGACATTCCTAAAAGTGAACTTAAAGCAATAACACATCCCGGTCAGACTTGTGCTTCAGCATAATCTATGCCTTTAGCTAAACAATGGCATTACAACTCTGCCATACACCTAACAATCAGGAGAATCCTCTATTAAAAGTTCATTAAAATAAAAATTTAAATCCAATCCACCCAATTACTGACTCATCAACCTACAAAGTCATTAGAAAAGTGATGAAGTGTACCAATGACAGTACTTACTCAGCAACAACCAATGCTCAGTTCAAGTTCAGACTGGGCCACTCAGCTGTTGACTTCATTACAGCCTTGGGCCAAACATGGGCAAAAAAGTTAATTTCCATAATGGTTGCATAATGTTCAGGACAATTTGCATCTTTTGAGTTGCTGAAACAGTCAGTGACCACATGCCTCAAGATCAGGACAATATGCACATCATAAAATGTCAGTTAATGACAAGAGAATTTAATTATGAGCCCTTGACTTTCAGTGACAACACCATCTCAGAATCTTCACTGTCAACACCCTGTGCTTACTTATTCATTTTTTAAATGGCCCAAACATAAAAACACTGCAGCTGCAAGTGCAGGAATGATGCGAGAAATTCTGTGACAAGTAAGTCACCTCCTGACACACTAATGACTGTCCACCAGTTGCAAAACACAAGATGGAAGAAGTTCTTGCTTGAATGAGTGCAGCTTCAACACTACTTGAAGCTCCACATCATCCAGGACAAAATGGTCTGTTTGATCAACATGGTCTTCATCACCCTAAACATTCGCTTTCTCCATCTCCAACACACAGTGGCAATAGTGTATATCATTTACAAGATGCACTGCAGCCGCATATCAAACTTCCTTTAAATGCGCCTTCCCAAACCCATGACCTCTCTTAACTTGAAGGACAGGAACATGATACATGGGAACACCATCTCATGCAATTTCCCCTCCAAGACACACCCCATTCTGAGTTGTAACAGTACCACCATTATTCAGTGTTACTTTCGAGGGTTACTGGTAATCAGAAATAGCAATACTCACATTTCATGAACAAGCTTCCTTCTTAAAAAAGATTGATTGGTTAAATTCTTGTTTCAGTGGAAATAATTGATTGCATTGTCATCCTTGGTTACTTTCGAGACAGAGATGAAAGCTTGGCTACTCTTCTTAATTTAGTATCAGTCCATCTAGTGTGAAAAATTGGTTGAAAAGCTTTTCTTTGATTAGCATCTCCTTTGTATGACTTTTTCTTTCTGGTCAATAATTGTGCTGCTTGAAATTGAAGGCTATAGATGCTGGGAGAGGAACATTTTTCAGTTTGACTACAACATGTGAGTGTGAGATATGAAACCATGTACCAGAAATATTACAGTCATGGATGTTTACTTTGTAAAGTCTTCCCACGGAATGGGGCAGTTGCACATGGTTCTTGCTCTTTCAGACTGAATAGGTGCCAAAGACCTTTGTGCAGAAGGTCAGGAGAACATCCTTTCAAGGCACTAAAGAAATGTGCCTCTGGAACATTTGTACTTGTTTATTGCAACACTTGAGATAGATTCACTAGTATAATAGGAGCAAACTTTGATGCTCCTCCTTTCATTAAGATCCTTTATTCAATAATATGCAACTTGTCTATCCCAATCGGCCATTCTGGTAACATATATCAGCAAGACTGATTAAATTGATTAAAGAAACTCATAAATGCATCCATTTAGCTGTCATTAGTCACAGCATTATTCTCAAGCTAACTTTCTTTGAAGTGCCAAACTGTGACAGAAAAACTGGCAGCAAGCAGAAGCCTGTTTTGAGGTTGGTAAGACCGACAAGGTGGCCAGCATGGTTAATGCAAACACAACGCTTTCATCTGAAACAAAATTAAAAATTGCGGATGCTGGGGATCAGAAATGTAAACAAGTCATGCTGGGGAAATTCAGCAGGTCAGGCAGCATGTAGGGAAAGGATTGGAAGATGCTGGTGTTGGACTGGGGTGTACAAAGTTAAAAATTGCACAACACCAGGTTATAGTCCAACAGGTTTAATTGGAAGCACAATAGCTTTCGGATGAAGGAGCGTCGCTTCGAAAGCTAGTGTGCTTCCAATTAACCTGTTGGACTATAACCTAGTGTTGTGTGATTTTTATCTAGGGAAAGGAGCTGTGTTAATGTTTCAGGTTGAGTGACCTTTCATCAGGTTTACATTTGAAACACTGGTTTACCAGTCTGACATAATGGGAATAGCATGAGAGAAATATGTGTTCAACCTTAGATAGCAAATTTCTATCACCATTGAATAAAGGTACTTGGATATAAAATAAACGTTGCCAACTACAATTTTTTTTTGTGTTAATTCTGAAGTATTTAGCAATTTCTAATTTTGTCACTGATTTGTGATCTTTTCAAACCTCAATGGCTCTTCATTTGGGCAAGTGACCAGCAATTAAATTCAAGAGATACTAGTCATTAAACAGACCACATTGAAGTATGAGGGAAAAGATTAACATTGGAAATTAATCTATAGTTAAATTTATTAAATCTATGCTGCCAAGAGAAGGAAACTTCAGATCATTTATCTGGGAAGAATATCCAGGGATATTATTCTTTAAGCAACAGTGACAATGGTTGAGACATTCCTGAGAGTTGGATTCCTCATTTTCTACTCTGACCAGACAGGAAAATGACCTAACTACATTTAGATCGCTGCTACTTTGGAAGTTCCTGCCCAGGAGCCTCCTGCTATAACATGGAGGAGACCAGTCCAGTATTTTATATTTGGCCAGTCAGAGTCAGGAATGAGTAAATGCCATCACAGCCAACAGAAGAGACCGTACTTCCTTTTATAACATGGAGTGTTATATTCTACCTTTCATTGCCCAGTAGCCACGATGACAGGTACAGAGGAAGGTGTAAGCATATAAGTTAAGTGAGGGTGGAGAAGAGGTAGAGTGCCAGGTCAGATAGGGGTTTTGGATGCCAGTTGGGTTCAGGGATTCTGGTGTGTCTGAAAGGTGTTTGGGGTATGTCTATATAAGGTCATAGAACGGAGTCCAGTCAGGAGCAGTGGGATGGCACTCTGCTGGGAAAGAGAGTAGAGGCTTTTGTGGCAAGACGATGTCAGGCTAACGACATGGGGATGTGGGAGTAGGTGTTGGGTCAATTGTGGGGAGGATAGCTGTCAGCGAGCAGTGGGTGATGAGGTTAGCAGAGCTGCTGGGGTCAGGCTTGGTGGATGGGGAAGCTAGTGCCCAATTAGGGTGCTAGTAAGATGTCACATTGGATGGAGCATGTTGCATTTGGGGGAATGTATTGAAGCCAATACAGTCAGGGTCAAGTCACAGGAGGACAGTGTGAGGTTTAGTGGGTTGTCAAGTCCAGGAATATCAGAAATACAGGATTGATATGAGGGGTCTGTCAGTGGTGAGTGAGGGTTTCAGTGTAAAATTTATCCAAGATAAGGAGCTATTACTTAACACTCTAACATTTTCCTTGCTAACTATTAAACCAAAGTGAATTAGAGACGTATGAAATCTCCAACTTTCAGGAACATTTTTGGAGGGTCCCAGATGCAGAGTAATTGCCAAGTTAATATTTTAGATTTCCCAGGCAATTTCCTCAGATTCAGCTATGTCAGATTTCCACATGGTCCCGGTCTCCAGTCTTTGTGACTATAGTCACTATCTGGCCCATTGGATGTTCTGGGCCACTGTTACTTTTGTGCAAAATTCAGACACAGCAATGTTAATGTTAATGAACAACCAATGACTGGACTATCAGATGACTCTGCTATCATCACTGACCTGTGGACCAAGAGCTTTTGCATTCGGAAGTGACATTGTACAGAAATGTTGGAACAAGAATAGAGGAAAGTACATGATTCAGCCAGGGAAAAATCTAATATTTCTAAACTGTCAGCTGTCTTCAATGCTCACTTCTACATGAATATTTTTCTTACTGTTATTATTGTGTCTTCTGTATACAGTAGTTGAATTGAACCTGGATAACCTGAATAAGAGCACAGTAGACAATGTGCCATCATACAACATCAACAGTTAAAATTTCTCTTCTTGCTTAAAATAAACTTTACTGTTCTTCAAGTAAATCACTGTGCTCTTTTCTATATGATACTCCATCGGACATTGAATATTGGTCATTTTAATTGCACAGAATAGATGTATTCCAATAATAGGCTCCCTCATCTCTGGTGAACTAATAATGTTAAAGATAATATAAAACCTAAAAACAAGTCATTTCATTGTATATAGATGGGTGGCAATCAGAAGACTTGACAGAATATTAAAAAGAACAAAGAATGACGAAAAGATCCATAAGGAATTAAGATTTAGAGTATATAAGGAAGCTAGCTAAAAATATAAAAACAGCGATGGTCTCCAAGGATAATTTAAAAAGAAAATAGTTTACAAAGTGGGTATTTGTTGTATACAAAGTAAATTTGGGGAATTAATAATGGAAAATAAAGAGGTGATAGATAAATTGAACAGACTTTTTGCATTTGTCTTCACTACTGAGAATTCAAGAAACGTTATAGAAATGGATTTAAATCAGGAGATGAAAGACAGGGAGAAAGAAAATTACAATCACAGGGGGAATTGATCCCAAGTAAACTGATGGAACTGGAGGCTGATAAGTCCCTGGGTCCTGATGGAATACATACCGGGTCTTAAAAGAAGTGACGAGTGATATGACTGATGCACTTGTTTCAATAATGTAAACTTCCTTAGTTCAGAGGAAGTTTCATTAGACGAGTAGATAGCAAAGGTCTATTCAAAAAGGTAGGGAAATAGCAAGCAGGAAACTACAATTGGATTAGTTTAACATCTGTTATAGGGAAGATATTAGAATCAACTTTTAAAGAATTAAAGATTACAGAAGGACAATTAGAAACACCAAAGTAACCAGGCAGTGTCAATCTGATTTATTGATAGAAATCAGGTTTAACCAAATTATTGTAGTTCTTTGAAGTAATATGTGCTGTGGATAAAGGGAACTAGTGGTTTTACTGTACTTCAGTTTCCAAAAGGCATTTGATAAGGTGCCATATCAAAGATCATGGTGGATATTAGAAACTCATGATGTAGGAGACAACATATTGTCATGGACAGAACATAGGCTAACTGACAGGTAAAAATTGTTATAAATGGGTAATTTTCTGATTGACAACATGCAGTGAGTAATGTGCCACAGTGATCATTGTTGGGGCTTCTACTTTTTGCAATTTATATAAATGAGTTGGATGAAGGGACCGAAGATATGGTAGCTAAATTTGCTGATCATGCAAATTCATAATGTGAATTGTGAAGAAAATATAAGAAGGCTATAAAGAGATATGAATAGGTGAAATGAGTGGGCAATGATCTGAAAAATGGAATATAATGTGGGACAATGTACCTTTGTGAACATATAATGATGTCTTTGTCAATGAATCACAGAAGATTAGTATGCAGAAACAGCAAGTGGTTGTGAAAGTTATTAGAATGGTTTCTTTTATTCATGAATGGAATTGAATACAAATTTAGAAAGGTTTTGCTTCAGTTATACAGAGCATAGTTAGACCATATCTTGAGTATTGTGTATAGTATTAGTCTTTTTAGAAAGGAAAGATGTCAATACATTGGAAGCAGTTTAGAGAAAGTTTACAAGACTTTGTATATGGAAGAGGTGAGCTATCTTCTGAGGAAAGATGATACAGGCTAGACTTGTATCAACTGAAATCTAGAAAAATGAAACATATGAGATCCTGAGGGGTCTTAGCAGGACAAATGTACAAAAGATGTTTCTTCTTGTGGGCAAATCCAGAAGAAAAGGCATGAAACAATGAACTGTGGAAGCTGGAAATCTGAAACAAAAGCAGAAATAGCTAGAGAAACTCAGCAGTTTTGGCTGCCTCTGTAAAGAGAAAGCAGAGTCAATGTTTCACGTCCAGTGACTATTCTTCAGAACACATTCAGAACTAAGGGTCACTGTTTCAAAATAAAGGGTCACCATGAATCCAGAGAAGGGAAGAACATTTTTCCAGAGAATTGAGAATTTTTGTAATCCTGTTCATCAAAAAAGGTGGAATCGAAGCCCTTGTATAGAGTCTGGCAGAAGTAGATAAAACTCTTGCTCAGCAAGGGAATGTTATCAGGGATTGGTGAGAATATGGAGCAATCAACTCAGCCATGATTCTGTTGAATGGTATTGCAAGCTCAAAAGGCCGCATGGTTTACCATGCTCCTAAGTTGTTCATTTTAATTTTTAATTAATTTTAAATACTGTGTCAATTGAGTGTTTACAACTGCATTCTCCAATTGTGATTATGAGCAAGCTGATATTGGTTCGGGAAAGACTAGGACACTTACATAAGAACCAGTTTCTCCCCAACAGGTTCTGGTTTGTGGAATGGAAAGTGCACTTATGGTGTATGAAGTATTGTCAATAAACTAATGTGGATGACAGAGCGACTTCTGCTTTTCCCTTTATCAGATGTGTGTTTACCATGTTAACACTGCTCACAGCTTACATTCCCACCTATCTTTGTATTATTGCAAACTGCGATGCATAACTGTGTCTCTTCATCTGAGCGATGAATATATATTGTAAATCACTGAGGTCCCAGTCAGTGAACCTTACTCCATTAGTTATAGCCTGCCAAATTAGATTCCTTGGTTTTACCCTATTTTCTGTTTTCTGTCTTTTAATGAATCCTGCAACCATCCTAATATATTATTCCCAGAACTACGTGAACACTTGATTATGTTTGAGGTGAGATGAGAGTAGTGGCACCAATACTTCTACAGTTTCTTACAATAATTTTTTCTTTGGCTGACTCCATGATACTTTCAATCAAACTTTGTAATTGCGATATTGCAGGACCTATTCAAGCCAGAGAGTGGTGGGAAACGTCACTCAGCTAAATTATATACAGAATGCTGCAGGATGTTTTCTAGAACTGATGAACAGACACATTGGTAATGTGTTCAATCCATTTTATGAATTTTTGTGAGCAGGAAACCAGAGCATATGTTTTGCTTGGATGTCAACTCGGAACTCTGGAAACTTTTTACATGCACACAAAACCTGATGAATTGACTTATTTTAAAAATAATGTCTCAGTCTGTTTTGGGTGTCATAAAATCTGAGAGGGTGACAGAAACTGACATTGATCGCAAGATCTAGTTTTGAAATGCAGAAGATTAAAACGGTCAGTGAGTAACTCACCTCCTGACTCCTCAAAGCCTGTCCACCATCTACAAGGCACAAGTCAGGAATGTGATGGAATACTCCCTAATTGTCTGATTTGTGAAGATCCATCAGCACTCAAGACGTCTGTGACAAAATAGTCCACTTGACTGGCACCATATCCACAAACATTTACTCCCTTCACCACTAACGTTCAGTAGCAACAGAGTGTACTATCTCCAAGATGCACAGCAGAAATTCACCAAAGCTCTTTAAACACCACCTTCCAAACCCATAACCACAACCCAGAAGAACAAGAGCAGAAGACACTTTGGAACACGACCAACTGCAAGTTCCCCTCCAAGCTACCCATCGATCTGACTCAGAAACATGTTGCCATTCCTTCATTGCTGTGCCTTCAATGCCACTGAGTCAAAAGTCTGGAATTCCTTCCCTAATAACATTATGGGGCTACCTATAGTTCATGGATTGCAGCAGTTTAGAAAAAGCAGCTCACTACCATTTTTTCAACGGCAGCTACTGATAGGCAATAGATACTGGTGCTGCACATTACCCACAAATAAATTAAAAGAAGAGACATGTTTAATTAATATACTTTGTCAGATACACTTTGGCTTTAATTTTCCAAGCAGTAGTCTGAAATAATTGCTGGTGAAGTTGTTGCAACAGCCATGAGTGGTGTAAAAATATAGAAGGAATTTCAACAAATGGACATTGTCCACTGACTGCTATCACGGTTTGAACAGAAGGTCAAATGCCACATTGAGGAATTTTCAGCTTAAGGTGGATTTTAATAGGTCAGTAAAAAGTCAATGGAACATCCAGCCCACCTTGGGCCAGTCAGGTGGAATATCATAAAAGTAAAGGTGGATTCAATGTTGGCATCAAGGCAGCTTCATCAAGTTCTTGTAGATAGAGGGATAGGAGATTGACCAATTGCTGGTGAAGCATATCCAGAATTTCTTGTGTCTTCATGCAAAAGGCCATTTTTTTTTAGATTAGATTACTTACAGAGTGGAAACAGGCCCTTCGGCCCAACAAGTCCACGCCGACCCGCCGAAGCGCAACCCACCCATTCTCCTACATTTACCCCTTTACATAACACTACAGGCAGTTTAACATGGCCAATTCACCTAACCTGCACATCTTTGGACTGTGGGAGGAAACCGGAGTACCCGGAGGAAACCCACGCAGACACGGGGAGAATGTGCAAACTCCACACAGTCAATCGCCTGAGTCGGGAATTGAACCCAGGTCTCTGGCGCTGTGAGGCAGTAGTGCTAACCACTGTGCAACCGTGCCGCCATTTTGTTAATGGGCAAGTTATAGTTTTAAAACTTGACGATGGCACCATCTCAATATTTCTGATAATTCTCAAGACTGAATAGTAGAGCCACCTTTCAGAAGTAGATGATGATGAGTGGAATCTTACAGGGGTTTGCGTGATATGAACAATAACAAGGTAAACAACAGAATTGGGTGGGAGCTGCAGCGAGACCCATCTAGATGTTTGGAGTGCTTCACATCGTCTTTTATGTTTTTCACAAGCAGCATGGTGAGATTCTTGTACGGCAGTGGAAAGATGCCAAATGATGGTGATTATTGCTTCTTAAGTGTCTCGTTAACTGTCCAACTTGCCCTGAGAGGTGATGACCTACTGGTATTATCACTGGACTAATTCTCCAGAGAAAATGTTCTGGGGACTTAGTTTTACACCCTACTGTAGCAGGTGGCAGAATTTAAAGGCATTGGGAGAGCTGTCTCACAGACTAGTCAAGAAACAGCTGGATTGTAACTCAGTGAAACCTACCTTACACATATTGTCCTCCAGAGCCCTGTTGGTGAATTGCGGTGCCATCTTCTCTTCCTGTTTTATGTTCCTTCTTTGTCCTTGACTGAGCAGGGCAGCTTCTGGGGGTCAGTGCTCATTCAGATACACAGCAGTCTTTTAAAGATGATTTGGATGCAGGGGATGCCAGTCTTATAGCGTATATCTGGTGAGTGCTGAGTTGTTGTGGGAACAGTGTTTGGTCAGAAAGCAGACGTGTGGGCTCCCATTGAGACACTGTTGGCAATTAATCAGGTGTGTTTGATAAGATATAGCAAAAACATTTGTGAGGATTCATGGTAAGAAGCACTCCAATAAATTGATGCTCCTTGGAATTAGCCAAAAAAATACAGTACTCTTGCATCATGTGTTAAACTGGGGTTGTATACTTTGGTGGTTTGCTGGAAGGTTGTCAGCTTTCATTGTCATTTAAACTGAAAACTATTCCCCATTTCTGAACAAATTAAAAACTCAGTTATCTTGGGCTTTCGTGGTGCAGTGGTTGTGTCCCTACCTTGGAGCCAGGTGGCCATGGGTTCAAGTGTAAAGGGGAGGTATAAAATGTCTGAACAAGTTGATTTTAAAAAAAAACACTATTCAATCAGCTGAAATTTTCCAACAGGTACTATGAGATTTTACATACGTCGAGTTACTAGACCAGTAACATAGGTGCTAGTAGTTTGGTAAGTGGTACACAAAGTGGTACCCTGTGACCTCACCCACATGCACTCAGAGACTTTTCTGCTGCTTCTTCCTCCTGTCTCTTTTCATACTGTAGTACTGGTTATATCGCTGGGAATTCATTCCCTTCTTGCCAAAGCTCAATTACTCCATGTTGCTCAGATGGTGTCTTTTTTCTTGATGAGAATCTTGCCAGCAACTGCAATAAAGAGTTAAATGGATTGGATGACACCCAGTACAGGGAGTATTCTAAATCCGATCGATCTCCTGTATCTAAATCAATCAGTAAAGGACTGATTTGAGATTTAATTTCACTAAGTCTAACTGGCATTTCTGCTGGAGCTGCCAGGACAGTTTGATTTCATCGGCAAATGGGCTACGATAAAAAAAACAACTTTGGCAACTGATAAATTGAGAGATGAAATTACCCATCGATTTACTCAGGCAGTCACACACCGAATAATGGGTATCTGGACGGAAGATACAACAATGTTATTCAGTAGACGGTTTGGACACTGGGGTGATACGTAAAACTCTTCTGATCTCTCAGTTAAGGCTTCCTTATTTATTTCTATTTATTGCCTTGTGCAATAAATTGGCTCACATCCTCGCTGTTAAATTGAATCCCTGGTTACTGCATGATGTGAATTTGAAGGCAGAAATGAGTCTGTTCCTGCTATGCTTGGAGTTTTATTTTCTTGACAGCTTCACTGGTGTGTTAAAGGCAAATGCAGTGAACTTGAAGTAAATAGTTGCAAGTGTTTAGTTTCCTAGACAACAGAACAGATGCTTCATTATTTCTGAAGATAGGTCATCACCTGAAATGATAACTGTGTTCATCCTCCACAGATGCTGTCTGACTTGCTGGCTGTTTTCCAGCATTTGTTGCATCAATAGCTGATACATAAGATGCAAAAATATGAGTCGGTATCAGCCAGCGAACATACTGCTGTACCCTAATCTATATCAATGCCTTTGGATATGTACATGAATATTCAAATACTGTTTAGAGTATAACACATTTTAGTACAATCCCTTTTAGAACAGGGCCACGTAGTACCACCTCAGCTAGATGCCTATTACACAGTACTGGTGTGCTTGTTGGGTTTGAGCAATAATGATTTTTAAAGGAATCTGCCTCTTTGAGTGACCCAGTACAATGTATTCTGTGATTAAATTGCTAACAGAGTTCCACTTGGTGCACCGATGTAGTTTGTAAGGGATCAACATAATTAGCATACATTTATGTGGCCTGTCTTACTTCGATATTGGGATGTTTCCTAATCAGAGGGCAGACTCAGAGTGAGAGGAATAGGAGAAAATGGTAAGCTTTACAAGTAGAGAGATCGAGGAGAATGCTTCTGAAGGAGGGAGTTTGATCTGTCACTGTTGCTGGATCAAAATCCTGAAATCTCTTGCTCATGGTATTGGGGGTCTATCCACATTAAATGAACTGCAATGATTCAAGAAAGTAGCCCACCACACCTTTCAGGGGCAAATAGGCATGGGCAATAAATGCTGACCTAACAAGTGACATGCATGTCCCACAGATGAATTAAAAAGCATACACACATGGACTTCATAAAATTAATAATTATTAATATCACACACCCATGACCTTTACTTATTTACAGTCGGAAATTAAAACTATAAAACATCACATGAGTTGATGCATTAGACAACATTGGACATCTTTCAAAAACAAAATCTTAATGGCTGCAGTTCCTTTCATAAATTATCAGATTGCTTTCGAGATCCTTAAAGTCATTTTTAATCTGCTCCAGGATCTTATGTTACTCTAGTTAAACAATCTCCTCACCCCAGTGAACAGATATCATTCCTGAAATACTCATACCCTGCTCTTACCATTTGAGACCTGTTCTATGCCATCTGAGCTCAAACCCCTCTGGTCCTCCTGAACCATTCTCCTCAATCTCTATACTTTTAAAGGAGGCTATTCTCTTATACCTAGTCCTCCCACTCTGAGTCTGCCTGTTGTCCCCCTGATTATGGAACATTCCAATGCTGAAGCAGGACGGTGAAGGAACAGTGATGTAAGTCAGGATAGTGACAGGTTTGGAGGGAAATCTGCAAGTATGGTTTTCATTGTATCTGCTGCCCTTGTTTTTTGAGATGGGAGTGCACTCTCTGAGGACCTTTAATCAATTTAAACTGTGCACCTTGTACGTAGTACATACTGCAGTTTCTGGATGCCAGAGGTGGAGGGAATGGGTGACTGTGGATGTAGTGCCAACATGCAAGATGATTTGCTCTGCATGGTGTCAAGTTCTTGAATGTTACTGGAGCTGTACACATTGAGGGAATTAGTGAGTTTTCCGTCAAACTCCTCATTTGTACCTTGTAGATGGTGGACTGGCTTCAGAGAGTCAAGAGGTGAGTTTCTCACTGCAGTACGAATAGCCTCTGATGAGTACACATACACAGTATTTATAAGATGAGTTCAGTCCAGGGTTTGGTCAATGAGAATGACCGGAATGTTGATGATGGGGGATTTATTGATGGTAGTGCCACTGAATATCAAAGGCAATGGTTAAATTCTCTCTTGTTAGAGATGATGTGGGCGGCACGGTGGCACAGTGATTAGCACTGCTGCCTCACAGCGCCTGAGACCCGGGTTCAATTCCCGCCTTAGGCAACTGACTGTGTGGAGTTTGCACGTTCTCCCCGTGTCTGCGTGGGTTTCCTCCGGGTGCTCCGGTTTCCTCCCACAGTCCAAAGATGTGCGGGTCAGGTGAATTGGCCAATCTAAATTGCCCGTAGTGTTAGGTAAGGGGTAAGTATAGGGGTATGGGTGGGTTGCGCTTCGGCAGGTCGGTGTGGACTTGTTGGGCCGAAGGGCCTGTTTCCACACTGTAAGTAATCTAATCTAATGATCATTGCCTTGCGCTTGTGTGATTAGATTAGACTTACAGTGTGGAAACAGGCCCTTCGGCCCAACAAGTCCACACCGACCCGCCGAAGCGAAACCCACCCATACCCCTACATTTACTCCTTACCTAACACTTCGGGCAATTTAGCATGGCCAATTCACCTAACCCGCACATCTTTGGACTGTGGGAGGAAACCGGAGCACCCGGAGGAAACCCACGCTGACACGGGGAGAACGTGCAAACTCCACACAGTCAGTCGCCTGAGTCGGGAACTGAACCCGGGTCTCAGGCGCTGTGAGGCAGCAGTGCTAACCACTGTGCCACCGTGCCGCCCACAAATGTGAATGTTATTTGCCAATAATTAGTCCAAGCCTGTGTATTGTCCAGGTCTTGCCTCTTTTGGACATGGAATACTTCAGTAAATGAGGAGTTGCAAATGCTGTTGAACATTAGCAAATATCACCACTTTTGTCATTACAATGGAGGAATAGTTATTGAAAAAACAGCTGAAAAGGGTTTGGCCTCAGTCACGACTTGAAGAACTCCTGCAAAGAAGTGCTGGAGCTGAGATGACTGACCTCCTGTACCTCCAATGCATCAGATATGACTCCAACCAGCGTAGAGGTTCCTCTGATTCCTATTGACCTCAATTTTGTTAAGTCATCTTGATGCCATTCACCATCAAAGGCAACCACTCTTATGCCACCTCTGGGATTCAGCTCTTTAGTCCATATTTGGCCCAAGGCTGTAATGAGGTCAGGAACTGAGTGGCCCTGGCAGGACCCAAACTGGGCGTCACTGAGCAGATTATTGCTGAACAGGTGCTGCTTGATAGCACTGTTGATGACACCTTCCATCACTTTACTGATGATCAAATGGACTAATGGGGTGGTAATTAGCCAGATTGGATTTGTCCTGCTTTTTATAATTCTAAAAATAGAACATTACAGTGCATTACAGACCCTTTGGCCCTCGATGTCGCAGTGGCCTATGAACCAATCTGAAGCCCATGCTATTACATTTTCCTCCATATGTTTATCCAATGACCATTTAAATGCCCTTAAAGTTGGCGAGTCTACTACTGTTGCAGTTAGGACGTTCCATGCCTTTACTACTCTCTGAGTAATGAAACTACCTCTGACATCTGCCCTATAGCTATTACCTCTCAATTTAAAGTTACGTCCCTTTATGTTAGCCATCATCATCTGAGGATAAAGACTCCCACTGTCAACCCTATCTAACCCTCTGATTATCTTAGATGTCTCAATTAAGTCACATCTCAACCTTGATCTCTCTAACGAAAACAGCCTCAAGTCCCTCAGCTTTCCCTCCTTATCAGGCAACATCCTAGTAAATCTCCTTTGAACCCTTTCCAAAGCTTCCCACATCCTTCCCATAATGTGGTGACCAGAACTGTACACAATATACGAAGTGCGACCCATCAGAATTTTGAATAGCTGCAACATGATGTCATGGCTCCGAAACTCAGTCCTTCTAGCAATAAAAGCTAACACACCTTATGCCTTCTTAATAATCCTATCAACCTGTGTTGCAACTTTCAGAGATCTGTGTTCATGGATACTGAGATCTCCCTGCTCATCTACACTACTAAGAATCTTACCATTAGCCCAGTACTCTTCATTCCTGTTGCTCCTTCCAAAGTTAATCACCTCACACTTTTTCACATTAAACTCCATTCGCAACCTCTCAGCCTAGGTCTGCAGCTTACCCATGCCCCTCTGTAAGCTGCAACATCCTTCAGCACTATCCACCAACCTTAGTGTAATTTGCAAATTTACTAACCCATTCAGGTCATTTATAAAAATGACAAACACCAATGGCCCCAAAATAGATCCTTGCGGTACACCACTAGGAACTAAACTCCAGGATGAACATTTCCCATCAGCCACCACCCTCTGTCTTCTTTCAGCTAGCCAATTTCTGATCCAACTCACTAAATCACCCTCAATCCCTTACCTCCGTACTTTGTGCAATAGCCTACCATGGGGAACCTTAGCTAACATTTGTCTGAAATCCATATACACCACATCAACCGCTTTACCCTCATCCAACTGTTTGGTCACCTTCTCAAAGAACTCAATAAGGTTTGTGAGGCATGACCTATCCTTCACAAAACTGTGCTGAGTATCCCTAATCAACTTATTTCTTTCTAGATGATTATAAACCCTATCTCTTATAATCATTTCCAACACTTTACCCACAACCAAAGTAAAGCTCACTGGTCTATAATTACCAGGGTTGTCTCTACTCCACTTCTTGAACAAGGGGACAACATATGCTATCTTCCAGCCTTCTGGCAATTAGGCTGCTGACTACAACACCTCATAGATGACTGGTCTTGAATTGCTGTATCTGTTTTTAAAGTCTATCCCATTTAGCATGTGATACTGCCACACAACATGATGGAGGCTGTTCTCGATGCAAAAGCATAACATTGCATCTACAATATGGTCACTCTTACTTATACTGTCATGTACAGATGCCTTTACAGCAGACAGAGAGTTGAGGATCAGGTTGAGTTTGTTTTTTCCTCTTGTTGTTTCTTTTGACTATCTGCCACAGGCCTAGTCTAGCAGTCACATATTGTAGGACTCGACTAGCTTGGTCAGTAGTGGGCTGCCAAACCACTCTTGGTCATGGACACTGAAGTGTCCCAACAAGAGTCCATTTATGTTTGCAGAATGGTAAGGCAAAATCGTTATGTGCAAGTAATTTTTGATAATTGTGTGTAGTTTATCTCCTACAGAATAGCACTATGTTTAGTAGATATGCAACTGAAATTCATTCACTTGTATTCTGTATGTATTTTTCAGGTAGTTCTGATAAAAGCAAATGCATGTAGTTAAAATGGTGCTGCCAATGCAGTGTCAAGTATGTGTAGGTCAACAAATTGATTAACTATGACCAAGAACACTTCTTGATACTTAGTTGAGTTGTCACCGATTACCCCAAGGAACAGAATCACTCATGTCAAATTAAAATGCATGTTTACTGCTTCGTTGATGTTAAGTCAATTAATCAATTCATTGCATTCCTCTTAACCTAAAGCTTCTGATTAATTGTGATTTGTTTGCCATCCCTTCTAACAGTTCTTCTGGCATACTGGTAATGCCTATACCTCTGAAACAGGAGTCCTGGGTTCAAGTATCCTCTGCTGCAGAGGGGTGTCATAGCATGATGAACATATTGATTTGCAGAGCCAAAATATTAATTCTGTTCATAGACCTGCCAAACCTGTTGATTCATGCCAGCATCTTCTGTTTTTATTTTAGATTTACAGCCTCCACAGGATGTAGCTTTTATTAGATTTTTGTTTGCAAGTCCTTCTGTATCACAATTCTTTATAATTGAAGTATTTATTTTCCTCACACAGACTTTGTGCTTTTCTTGATTCAGTTAGGACCTTTTCCCATATTTGACACAAAGTGACTGATCTTGCCATTGACACATTCCTGAAACTTGTACCAATTTTGCATCTTTTCTTGGCCTTTCCTATGTCTGGGACCTGTATATAAAGCCTGGAGGAAATGTGTTTATTTTTGTTTTCTGGGAGCTGGTGATTCTGATTTCTGAGATCTATCTGTCAGCTAGAAATATTGTTTTGTAATATATTCCTCAATTAGAATAGAATACCTACTGTGTGGACACTGTGGACAATTTAGCATGGCCAATACAATAAGCTTGCATGTCTGTGGATTGTGGGAGGAAACCAGAGCAAGCAGCAAAAACCCACACAGACACAGGAAGAAAGGGCAAATTCCACACAGGCAGTTGCCCAAGGTTGGGATCGAATTCAGGTCCCCAGCACTGTGAGACATCAGTGCCACTCACATTAGATGCTGTCACGGATTTCTGGTTACCTTGCACTTAGCCCGCGGCATTTGACTAGAGCACATAAAGAAATGTCATTTTAGATTGATGTATTCCCCTGTCATGTTGCATCCAGGAAGTTTGGAGAGCTGTAGTTATCCATTGTTCCAAACACAAGAAGGGTAACCCCCAAAGGATCCAGTGAGAGGCTGGATAGGCTGGCACTCTTTTCACTGGAGTGTAGGAGGTTGAGGGTCACTTTACTGAGGTTTATACAGTCACAAGGGCATAGATAGGTTGAATGGCAAATGTCTTACCCCTAGAGGAGGCATATATTTAAGGTGAGAGGAGAAAGATTTAAAAATGACTTGAGGGACAATTTTTTTACAGAATGGTCCATGTGTGGAATGAACTTCCAGAGGAAGTGATGGATTTGGGTACAATTACAACATTTAAAAGATATTTAGATGAGTACACAAGTAAGAAATGCTTGGAGGAATTTGGGCCTAGTGCAGGCCGTTGGGGCTAGTTTATTTGGGATTATGGTCAACATGGACTGTTTGGACTGGAGGGTGTGTTTCTGTGCTATATGACTCTGTGGTATTGTAATAATGAAGGTGACAACTGTGAGAAAAATTGCTCCCATACAAGGGAGATGCAAAATCCATGCGGAGCTGTTTGACCAGTCAAAGCTATTGGCCTGGATTTTCCAATGGCCAGAGTGTATTTTTCTGCAGTGTAGATGGGGGTTGCACAGCAGACTCTGTGAAATCCATAATTTAGCAGTCTCCATGGGAAATGCTGGAGAAATTGACAATTTCATTGACAATTTCATTGGCAATTCCCATGTGCCAGGAACCCTCCGAATAAATGCATTAAATCACAGAAGTTGGAAGGTTCTATTGCAGTTCATTAAACAGTTATCCAGGAAAAGTTTGGCTTTTAAAAATCTAGTCTAACTCCAAGGGATGACAATTAAACTGAACCCCCAAATGACCTCAGAGTTCCTTGTCTCTGACTTGCTGTTCTTGTCACTGTATTAAAGGGCGGCAGGGTGGCTCAGTGGTTAGCACTGCTACCTCTTGGTGCTAAGGACCTGGGTTTGATTCCAACCTTGGCCGACTGTCTGTGTGGAGTTTGCACATTCTCCCTGTGCCTGCATGGGTTTCCTCCGGGTGCTCTAGTTTCCTCCCACAATCCCAAGATGTGCAGGTTAGGTGAACTGGCTATGCTACATTGCCCATAGTCATGAGTAAATATACGATAGTAGGGTAAGGGAATGGGGCCTGGGTGAGTTACACTTCAGGTCATCAGTGTGGACATTTGGGCCGAAGGGTCTATTTCCACACTGTAGGAATTCTATGATTGCATTTGTATGTTTGGTCCAGTTCAGTTTCTAGTTAATGATCACTTCAGGATACTATTATTGTGAGACTCAGAAATGGTGATATCGTTGACTATCAAGGGGTGATGATTAGATTCTCTCTTGCTGAAGATGGTCATTGCTAAACACTTTCATGGTGCAAATTTTACTCATTAGATATCAGCCCAAACCTGGATATTTTTCAGGTCTTGCTGCAAATGGAAATGAACTATTTTATTAGCTGAGGTGTCACATGCTATTGTATGATGGAGGGAGGATCAGTGATGAAACAGTAGAAGATGATTGCTTGTATGTTTTGTGGCTGAGACGTTGGACCTTCAACAAGTACAATCATCCTCTTTTGTTGCAAGTATGATTCTAACCAATTGCGAGGCTTCACCTTGATTCCCCCAGACTCCAGTTTTGCTATGGTTCTTTGATACCACACGTGGGTCAATTGCCGCTTTGGTATCATTCTCACCTCATCTCTGGGGTTCAGCTCTTGTGTTCCATGTTTGGACCAAGACTGTAATGAGATCAGGAACTGAGTGACCCAAATTGAGTGTCACTGGACATGATAAGATGCTTGTTGGCCAGGGTTAACTCTATCCTACATTTTGTGAAGAGGACATACCTTGGAAATTCCTGCATTGTTGGATAGATATCACTGTTGTTGATATACTGAAACAGTTTGATAAGGGCCAATGCCTGTCCTGGAGCAAACATCATCAATATTTTTGACAGAAAGTTGTCCTGGACAATAGCCTTTGTAGCTTCCACTGTCTTCACATTGTATCTGAACACCTGATATTGTGTAGAATGAATCAAACTAGTTGAAGATTGGCATCTATGACCCTGGGATGTCAGCAGGCGAAGATGAATTATTCATTCAGCATGCATGGTTGAAAGTGGATGTAAATACTTCAGCTTGAGGTTTGAGTTGTTGAGATCCCCATCATTAAGAGCAGGGATATTTCCAAAGTGTCCACCTTCCGTTAGCTTTATTTTATCATCTACGATTCCCTGGGATGACAGGCTAGAAATTAAGCCTCAGTATTCCCTGAGTCACCACAAATGTTAAAAATTAATGAACTGCAGAAAATACCAATCTATTCTCTTACTGATCACCTCTTAGGAGTTAAGCAAAGCACATCAGGTTTTCTTCAGTAATGATAGAAGAGTTCTATTTATTATAACACATGTAACTTTAACAAGGCCAGGGAAGAAAAGGATGGCTAATTTACACAGTTTGAATTTTACACCCTTTTAAATTTCTACACACAGACACAAAAAAAGTATGAAGGGAAAACAAGTCAGGAGGAGACAGTTCTAAATGACAGATAGCCGTACTAAGTCAATTGTTTTCATAATCCCTCTGACTTTTCAATGATGCCCCAATCATACCTGCGCAGTGATGATCAGTCAATAGCTCACTGGTTACTTGGCTGGAACAAGAGTCAGACTTGCACTTTTGGAATTGTATAATTATTTATTCTAGCATTTTCAAATTCTTTTTTTGATTTTCTTTCAACAGCAAATTGGAGAGAACAAATTTACAGAGAATTGAAGAGAAAAAGATGACTAGCTTCTCAAACTCCTCTTGTGTCATTGGTTTCAGTGCTTCACAGATTCTGCGTTGAAATGTAAACTGACTAATCAGAGGGTCACTGCTGTGCTGAGCTCTCCTGAACCCAAAAAAACATTTATGAACTCAATGTCCCTAAAGAATGACATTGTTTTCTATGCATCACTTAGCTTCACTTGCTTTTTCAAGCTAAAACAACTCTTTGTCCCTTTGTTCTTGAAAAGCAATGTCCATGTTTGTAGTTTCAGTTCAAGGTCCTGCCTTGTACAGCAGTCTTCCACAATCAGATAGAATTGGGCCACAGAGCTTAGCTCTGATCTTTTGGTTGTGGGATCATTTGTCTCAAATTGAATTGAATTGAATTTATTGTCACCTGTACCGAGGCACAGTGAAAAGCTTTACCTTGTGAGCAATACAGGCAGATCACAGAGTTAAGTAGCATAGAAAAAAAAGATACAGGCAAATGTTAAGAGTTTGTGAACGTGAGTTTTGCGAAGATTTGTAGCTCAAGTTGAGGTTCTGGATGTAGGTTTTCTCATTGAGCTGGAAGGTTCATGTTCAGGCGTTTCATCACTTTTCTAGGTAACATCTTCAGTGAGCCTCTGGACGAAGCATTGATATGATTCCTGCTTTCTATTTATATGCTTGGGTTTCTTTGGGTTGGGGATGTCATTTCTGTGGTGATATCATTTCCTGTTCTTTTTCTCAGATTGTGGAAAATCGGGTCCAAGTCAATGTGTTTGTTGATAGAGTCCCATTCGGAATGCCACGCTTCTAGGAATTTTCGTGAATCCATTCATATCGATTACATGCTGCTTCGTCTGCTTGTCATAAAGGTAATCTTGTTGTATATGTTCATCAAGTGGACACTTCGTCTTTAGGTATGGTTGGTACAACCATCAGCATTTCCTCCTCCCAGGTTTATCCCTAGTATAATTGTAATGGTCGAGTGGGGTAAACACAGTTATGTGCAGAGATCACAGATTGTGGGTGAATACAAATCCTCTGCTGTTGATAGTCCACACAGCATCATTGATTCCAGCTTTGAGTTGCTAGATTTGCTCAAAGTTGATTTATTTAGCCTGGTGCTGGTGTCACCCAGCACATTGAAAGGTAGCCTCAATGTGAAGGTAGGATTGTATCACCACAAGGATTGTGCAATGGTCATTCCTAAAGATACTGCCATTAACAGATACATCCGTGGTAGGTAAGTTGGTACGGCCAAAGTCAATTTGACTTTTCCTTCTTGTTGGCCTCTTATTCCCACTTGCCACAGGCCAAGAGTAGCACCTTTATCCTTTCGGACTCTGTCAGCTCTCTCAGTATTGCTGCTACACTACTGGACATTGAAGTTCCCCAAAGAGAATACTCTTTGTGCCCTTTCCATTCTCAGGACATCCTCTATGTGGTTTTCAACATGAGGGAGAACGGACTGTCCTAAGATTCCCCTCTTCTCATGTTTGACTTGAATTGTAACTTAAAATCTGATTGACTTAATATCTTTTCACTCCCAATATGTTTACTTGTGTGAAACATTTAGAACTTTCATTTTGGAAATAGTGTGTAGGAGGTTGGTTGATAATTCAATAAAAACACTTTATTTATAAATTTCAAGTGAAAATATTTAATATATGTATGAAAGTAAGCAATATTTGGTATTTGAGTCTTTAACCTATCAAATGAAGACAATTTTTTTAATAAAGGATGCAAATATACAAGTTGGTACGATCACTTGACTGTATCATCTATTTGCAGCATGGGTAAGATTGCAAACGTTCCCTGAAAATCAAAATTAGCCCTTTGGATAGGCTCACAAAGAGACCTCAGGGGAGGGAGAATTATTTTAACCCTTGAGCTCATCTGGTTGATTCCTTAAAATATACTGTGCTGCTGCTGGGGAAATGTAAGTAATACTGGTCACTGATAAACTGCTGAAGAGTAGGCAATTATATAGGCAAGAAATTTCAGGTTTCTAGTCAATGGCTAGCTTTCTTTATAAATGCATAACATAAATTTTAAAGCATATCGTGATACTAATGTGTAATGACTGTTGTGTGACAAGCAGGAAAGTAGTTCGAGCAGGAAAATGGCATTTTATTCCCAATTAAGTGGTGCATTTTTATTGTAAAATTCTTATCAAGGTCTTAAAATTCTTCCACGAACAAGCACCTTCTCCTCTCTATGAGCTTAACTTGCCCGTGACCTGCAGAGATATCGATGCTGATTTAATTCTGGTTTTAATTGCTCCTCTATTGGTGATTAAGCCTTTAATTGCCTGGGGCCTAGCATCCTCCCTCATTCTATTTTCTTTTAAGATTCTCTGCAAAATCAGCCTCTTTGGTCAAGTTGTTGAGCATCTGTCTTTGTCTCTTGATTGGCACTGAATTCACAAACATTTACTTGCATCACCAATGTTCAGCAGTAGCAATGCGTACTATTGATAAGATGCACAGCAGAAATTCACCAAGACTTCTTCCAAATTCATGATGTCCATTATCAGGACAAGAGCAGCAGAAACACTGGAGCACCACCACCTGCAAGTTCCCTTCCAAGCCGCTCACCATCCTGACTTGGAAGTATATTGCTGTTCCTTTAGCGTCACTGGGTCAAAATCATAGAATTCCATCTCTAACAGCGCTGTGGGTCTAACTACAGTGCATGGACTGTAGCAATTCAAGATGGCACCTTCTCAAGGACAATTAGGAATGGGTAACAAATGCTGACTCAGCTGGCAATGCCCACATTACTTAAATGAATTTTTAAAAGCCCTAAAGTCCTACCACCTGTCCTGATGTAACTAGGTTTGCTCTATAATTTTCCTGTGAAGTTCTTTAGAACATTCTAATCTGTTAAAAATACAAAATAAATATATTTGTTGGACAGGAGCTATACAATGCATGGTGAAAATCTTGTGCCATTCTGCATAGGTTTTGCTTGGACATTATTCCTGAATATTCTAAAGGCAGAATATTTTCTGATAAAGAATCTGTGAGAATTTCATTTTTTTCCCAACTTTATAGCTGTTTTAATAACCATTTCTTTGTTGTGCAAAAAGAAGTAATTTCTGACAGTACGCACCACATTTTAAAGCAGTCACTTTAATTACTTACCTCATCTGTCGTAATGTCTATGAGTTAAATTGTCAGCTGTTACGCATGTCTGGTGTATTTCAAGCAAATGAAACACAAATGCACTTTTCCTATTCAAATGACATGTGTCTGTCAGGATCAATTCAAGTCACTGTAATATCTTGCGGTGTCCCACAGGAGGCAATTAAAGTCAAGCAGTAGAGGAAAATGTTGTTTCCTTTGACTCCTACCTGAGATTTTTTAGCTTGTTTGTCATTTCTGTATTAAAAAGAATCACCAACTTTTAATTATCCTTGAAAATAACAGGTTGAGAATGTATAATTCCAAGCTTAAAATATAGGCAACACACCTGGGGATTTTCAGCATTCTGTATTCCTTTTTTTTGTTTGCAACTAAATGTGTGATTATGGATAATAATTTTCACAGTGCTGGAGAATAGTGGGCGTTATTTTTCAGTAATGAGTGTCTCTCGACCTTTTGAGAAAATATTATGTGTTTTCTTAAATTGTCTGTGGTTTTTTTGTTTTCACTGCCTTTTTTGACGAGGGAGGGCTTACCCAAGAATCAGGGACTGTATGTCTCCAAAGAAGGCCCATTTCAGAAATATCTCCATGGTAACTATTTCCTCCCTTCTCAAGCACTGAGGTTAATCTCTCGCCTCGGAACTTGGACGACATTTATTCCCACGAAAAGGAATGGTAACCAACTATTTTAAAGTTAACTCATTAACACTGGTTTAACATCTCAGCTTCAGTAGCTGAGATTGAAGAGAGGATTTATTTGTTAATGAGCCATTTTATCTTCTTTGTTTTCAACAACAACTGGAGGCAATAATTGGCATGTCTGACTGTTCAGTGGGATGCCCAGCAGGAGGGTGTCTGCTGAACAAATAGTTTCTAGAAGTGTAGGTGATCAATTTGATTGCTTGCCTTATTAGCCAAAACATATCTTGGGTTGAAAAAGTCAGGAGGGGCTGTCCTTTGACCTTTTAAGAATCCAAGCATAGGAAGACAAAGAGGTGAGTGCATTTGTTCAGTCCATTATTTTTGCAGATGTGGTGTTGACTGATGATCCAACCAATTCAACCTAAGGTCAAAGCTCATTAAAGCGCAAAGGCTAAACATAGAAAATTAACCAGCCTGTTAAAATCTCATGGTGTTGAACAGTATTTACTGCTTATTTGCAAGGAGTAATTTCAAGTTGAGTAAAGGTAAAAATCGCGCAACACCAGATTATAATCCGACAGGTTTATTTGGAAGTACTAGCTTTTGGAATGCTGCTCCTTCATCAAGTGGCTGTGGAGTAACCTGCTGACCCTTTAGAACTGGGATGGGGACAAATCTCTTCAGTCAGACGGTGGTGAATCTGTGAAGTTCATTGCTGCAGAGGGATGTGGAGGCCAAATCTTTGAGTGTATTTAAGACAGGGATGGACAGGTTCTTGATTGGCAAGAGATCAAGAGTTACCATCAGGTTGAATCAGATTTGTTCCCACCAAACCCTTTGATTTAACTCTTTATATTCCCATGTTGCCCCCAAGCCCCAGACATGCAACTTAGTTAAGCCAAGCATTGTTAGGCACCATCCCCTGGTTGAAGCCAAAGTGGGAGGTGACTGTCAATGAACTCCCTATTCCCTATTCTTCCCTATCCCCTATTGTCTGCCAACCTTGCAGGTATTTTTAATCAACCTGTTCAGAGGAGTTCAGAGCTGATATCTGCCGTGCTCCCGACTGACTGAACATTAATCACTGTGCAGGTTGCACTGTACCAACAGACTGGTGTTAGTCACTCAGAGGACTGCAGTGATATGGAATCTCTTATCCCGAATGCTCCAAGGAACAGTGTTCAATCCCCTGGACTGATATCGGTTGACATCCTTGACTGGCTGTGGTGGCAGCACCTGACAGATGATAGCCCCCCTTGACTCGACTGAGGATTATTCCTTTTGTCTTGGAGACATGGTCATTTGATGCATATGCAATGTGTTTGCTGTGTGAACTCATGAATCACTACATAGAAATGTCATTGATGTAACAAAATGCCATATAGCAACATATTTGTTATATCCTTGACTGTTGAGTGCTGGAAAACGTGACAAGCTGCCTGGCTTTCTGTGTGCACTCAAAGGTGAGACAAGATAGAACAACAACGGATCTGTAAGTTTTGAATAAAATGACGAAATGGCTGAGGCACAGAGATGCTGTGTGTATCCAATTAAATTCAAAAGTCAATGAGCACTAAGAAAGCAAGCTAATAGCCCTGAGATGGCAAGCTGCTCCTATGCAGGAGATAGGCACCTGTCCCGATTTGCAAAGCGACCAGGCAGCAGCATTGCAATGTGAGATGTCAGTGAGCTCCACAGTGAACTGGTGAATTGTTGAACTGCATTATTAGTTAGCCTGAGATGCGCCATCATGATATTGTCAGGCTGGTGCTTTGCCAATGTCAACCTTCACGGACAGAAGGTACAAGCAGTCTCTGCCCACAGAGTATCCCTATGTTCTTAGGGGATGCCAGCCAAGATGAGTTTGTGGAGAAGTCACCAGCAAGCTGCATTTGCCTGTTAGCCGCTCTAACTTCCATTGCAGAATTGTCGCTTTCTTGTTTCTCTCTGCCTTCTAGTAAAATAACAATTGACATATAAATGTGATGAGGTTAGTCAAAAATGAAGGGTTAATATAAGCAGTTAGGGTCCATGCTGCTCAATAGTGAGCATTTCGATGCACTGTTGAAATCTTCTGTGGAAAATTGGAAATTTCTTCCTCAACATTGAGAATTTCATTCTTGCTGTATTTTCCCAATGAGTCTTGCTACTATGTCAAAGGAAAACTAACTGCACTTCACAACATGGTGAAAATCTCATGTTATGTTTTGTGCAGTTATTTAAGATTATTATGAGTGAATCATTGATCATGCACATTCTTTGACTTGCATTCCCATGTATTAATATATTACAATGAACTATCCAATATTGTAATTGCTACCTTTTTCTTTTTAGATTAGTTTAGATTACTTACAGTGCGGAAACAGGCCCTTCAGCCCAACAAGTCCATACCAACCCGCCAAAGCGCAACCCCCCAGACCCATTCCCCTACATTTACCCCTTCACCTAACACTATGGACAATTTAGCTTGGCCAATTCACCTAACCTGCACATTTTTGGACTGTGAGAAGATACTGGAGCACCTGGAGGAAATCCACGCAGACACGGGGAAAATGTGCAAACTCCGCACAGAGAATCGCCTGAGGTGGGAATTGAACCCGAGTGTCTGGAGCTGTGAGGCAGCAGTGCTAACCACTGTGCCACCGTGCCCCCCTTGTGTTGCCCCACCCCACCTCGCCATGCTGTTGTCAACTCAGCCTTCCCAAAAACATTGATCCAGATTTTGTAACATGAGCTCTCTGACACTATCGTTACTAGTCAAAACTATGGAGCTGGAAAAGCATGCAGGTCAGGCAGCATTCAAGGAGCAGAGAGTTGACGTTTTGGGCATAAGCTCTTCATCAAGAATGCAGTCAATAGCATGCCTCTGTATACTGTATTTACCATTGTTACAATGTAAACTCCACAGTTTCTTCTAGCATGTACATGTGCAATTAGATGTATAAATCACTGCTACCCTACTTTTCCACAGACTATACTGCTGTGACCTTCACTCGTGAATTTTGCATAGTGCTCAGTGCCATGTAGCATGGGCTTAATTACCCATTCTTATCTCACTGAAGATCTCGAAAAACCTGAATCTTGAGCAATCTAAATTTTAATGTAGAGTCCATAATTTCAGCTAAACAATCACTGATGGTGAAAAAAAAATAATTTTAAGAGTGGTATATCATTCCCTTAGAAAATTAATGTTGCACATTTGTTAGAAGTGTTTTCAGTTTTGCTGTTAAATTTCTCACATCCATTTTGTTTTGTCTTGATCTTCATTTTACTTCCTGCACAGTGATTTAAAGAGAGATTTTTGGGGTTTTTACTCAGTTTTCTGCTTTGTTGTTTGTGTATATTTGTGAGGAATATTCAATCTAACGGGTTGGATTATCTCATTCAGCCTGTCTGCTCACTGATGCTACAAATCCCCGTAGAGGGAGCCAAATTCAAACTGTGACTGAAAAAGACAGAGCCTGTACTCAAGACTTTGTGGAAAAGTGTCAGTGCAAATATGTATAATAATATTCATATATATATATGTATATATCCTGGCAAGTGTCATTGCTTCACCAGAGAATGCAAAGTCTGGTAATGATCCCTTTTGGAATATGTTTCCATGGATCTTGTCCAGGCCTTTGTGTGTCAAACTTGCTGTTGTGTGTCAAGAGACCATTTGACTACAGGGAAGCATCCCTGCTAAACCATAGCGCACTTGTCATTGCACTGCATCTCAGGAATAAAGCCACTGTGCTGGTGAAATTCAGTTGGGTCTGGTAACATTTGTGGAGAAAGCAACAAGAGTTTAAGTCCAATGGGACTTCTTTGGACCCTCCTATTCTGGGTTTTTTTTCCCCCCCTGAAGCACAGTCCTCACTTTCTCCACATTACAGTGAGGAGAGTGCTTCTGCATACTGCATTTGCCTGATTTCTTTTCATATGTCATAGTTAGCTCATAAATTATCAGCTCCATTTTCTGAAAAGTGGATTATTTGAGTATTTTGTTTCAGGCTGAATATTGTGTAGAAGAAGTTATTGTGTGAGTGTGGATCTTTATGAGTTGAATTTAGCACAGCTTTCATTGGGTACCAAGCAGAATTGAGTCAAACTTCTAATTTATGCTTTAAGACCAGACCAGAATACCACTGGGTTTTGTGGGACGCTTGGCTTGGCTATTGGCCTGACACACAAAGAAGCTCCTGTTTCAGTGACCTCCTCTTCCTGTGCCCAGAGAGTAGTGGATGATTTCCTAAAACAACCCTGTGTGCAGCCTGGTGTTGGAAGTTTCTACCAAGCACACGTGTTCATGGACTTCTGTCACTCTCCTCTCAGTATCCTCTTCACACCTATTTATAGGGAAGAGATGGAGGTTAAGTGAAGCAGAAAAAAGTGCATATGATTGGTAAAAGGGTAATACAATTGAAAATTGGCCTCAATAGGGTAGCTTCAGAGGGAAATTGAGAAAATAAATAAGAGAAGCAAAGTCAGTCTATGAGTGGAGACTGGCAACTAACATAAAGGGAAAATCCAGAGGTATTCTCTAGGCAAATAAGTGATTTACGGTATAGGAACAGGCCAATTAGAAACTAAAAAGAGATTTTTACGTGGAAACTGTGGACATTTCTGGGCTATAATTGGTATATCCCTAATTGAATACTTTGCATCTGATTTTACCAAGGAAATTTTATTACTCCACTCATTTTAAAACAGGAGGTGTTTGACACACATTCATGAAAAATAAGGAGGCATTACCAGGTGGGCTTGATGTAGTAAAGTTGATAAGTCACCAGCACCAGATGAGATATATCCACGGATATAGGAGGGAATTAAGGGTGGAAATTGTGAAGCCACTGGACAAAATGTTCCAAATATTTATTAAGTCTCTTAGTTTTGATGTAGAAAACAGAATTTCAAAATTTCTGAGTAATGTAAAACATGGAAATATTGTGTAGTGTGAGGTGGAGCGAGTTAAACTTCACAAAGGCCGGCTAATTGATGGAAACATAGAAACATTGAAACAAAGGAAAATAGGATCAGGTGTAGGTCATTTGGTCTTTTAAGCTTGTTTCACCATTCAGCATGATCATGGATGATCTCTTAACTCAGTACCTTGTTCCTGCTTTCTCCCCACAACTTATAATCCATTTAGCCCTAAGAACTAAAGAACTAGGGCGGCATCGTGGCTCAGTGGTTAGCGCTTTGCCTCAAGTACCAGGGACTTGGGTTCAATCCCAGCCTCAAGTGCCTGTGTGGAGCTTGTATGCTCTCCCCATGTCTGCATGTGTTTCTTCCAGGTGCTCTGGTTTCCTCCCACAATCCAAAGATGTGCAGGTTAGATGAATTGGCCATACTAAATTGCCCATAATGTTAAGGGTTATATAGGTTAAGTGCATTAATCAGCGGTAAATATGGGGAAGTGGGTCTGAGTGGGTTACACCTCAGAGGGTCAGTGTGGACTTATTGGGCTGAAGGGCCTTTTTCCACTCTGTAGAGATTCCAGTTCTAACTATATCTATCTCCTCCTTGGAAACAAAATTGGAATGAGCAGATAAGGTAAGATTTTATGCAGAGAAGTATGAAGTAATCAGTTTTTTATGAAGAATGCAGAAAGACAGTATAAACCAAAACGTACAATCTAATATGTGATAGATCAAATGTACTGGGGGTATATATGCACAAGCCATTGGAGGTGACAGGGCATATTGAGCGAATGGTTAATAAAACATATGACCTCCTTGGTCTTGATAAATAGGGAAATAGATGTAAAATGGATGTAATCCTTTGCATCAGACAAACAAGTGAAACAAGCAAAATGAAAGATGATACTAATTCTTCTATTGACAATCTGAGACATCAAGACCATATGCATGGAACTGATGGCCAGCTTGCACACCACATATTCACGTAGTTTTGCTCTAACGCTAAATTAGGTCTAATTCTATTTACATGTATTCTAACCCAATATGACACTAAAATAAGAAATAATATGGCATTATTGATCAGTCCCAAATCATTTTGCGTTTTGTTTTACTGTTCTGAAGCTACATCCTTATCCCCATATCCCTGTAAATTTAGTGTAAACCCTCCCTAACATCAGTAGCAATCTGTATCATGAGGGTGGTTCCAGCTCTCATGAGATGTATTCTATCTGCCTGTATAACTCCCACCTCCCCCAGATCATTTCCAACATTGCAGGAATGTAAAACCCTCTCTGCCTGCACAGTCTTTCAAGTTTCACAATTCATTACCTCCATCCTACTACTTCTGTGTTGGTGAGTACATGGGGCCTGGAATAACTCAGCAATTTTCATGATTTTGATTTGAGCTATTTTGCTCAAGAGATTTAACAAGTAACTCAAATTCACCACAATCCTTATGGCCATGCATTATTGTTTCAACATATTTCTGCTTTTTCTTATAATTTCTACTTGACTTGCTTTTATACCTCCAGTGGCCAGATTCTAATTCTGCCACCTAAAAAGAGGTTGATGCAAGGCATTAACTTTGCTCTGTGTTAAATAAAACACATCCTGATTGCATTCAATGTAGAGCAGTGCATGAGATGGTGTTCAGTCAGTGGGGTGTGAACAGTTACAGTTTAATGAATATGTAATACTGCAATGCATGACCACTGCTGTTCTGTTTAGAAATGAGTGTGGCATGGCTTTATCTGGCTTTATAATGTACTATAACCATGGACTTTGAAAGTAAATGCCAGTCTTGAGAATGGTGTAATTCATGAGCATGATCATAACCATTTCTCTCCCTGGAAGAAGAAATATTAAAATAAATGGCAGAGCTTTTTTCAGATTAGTGTGGAAACAGCCCCTTCAGCCCAACAAGTCCACACCCGACCCTCCAAAGAGTAACCCACTCAGATCCATTTCCCTCTGATTAATGCACCTAACACCACGGGCAATTTAGCATGACTAATTCACCTGGTCTGCACATCTTTGGATTGTGGGAGGAAAACCACACAGACACGGAGAGAATGTGTGAACTCTACACAGACTGGAATCGAACCCGGGTCCCTGGCACAGTGAGGCAGCAGTGCTAACCACTGAGCCACCGTACCTATAAGAATACCAGCAAAACATGCATATTTTTTCCTTGTATTTACAGCACAGCTTTATGACACAGAATAGAATGATTTTTGGATCCCAACTGTAGACTATTCGGTAAGGTTAGATAAGATGGGATCCGGGAAAAGAGAGGCAATTGGTTACAAAATTGGCTTAATGGTAGAAGACAGAGGGTGGTGGTAGAGAGTTATTATTCAGACAGGAGGCCTGTGACCAGAGTGTGCCACAAAGATCAATTCTGGGTCCACTTTTGTTTGTCATTTTATCAACAATTTGGATGAGAATATGGGAGGTCTGGTTAGTAAGTTTAGGATGACACCAAAATTGGACTCTGAAAAACATTATCTAAAGAGAACAATGAGATCTTCATCAGATGGGCCTAGTTGCCTAGAAATGGCAGATGAGATTTAATTTGGATAAATGTGAGGTGATGCATTTTGGTAAGGCAAATCAGGACAGGACTTACACAGTTAATAGTAGGGCTGTGGGAAATGTTGTTAAACAGAATGACCTTAGGGTTCAGGTTCATAGTTCCTTGAAAGAGGTAGTCAGGATGGTGAAGGACATAATTGGCATGTTTGCCTTCATTGGTCCGAGCATTTAGTATAGGAGTTGGGATGTCATGTTCTAGCTGAACAGGATATTGATGATGTCAGTTCTGGAACACTGTACAATTCTGGTTGCCCTGCTATATGAAGGATATTGTTAAACACAGAAAAAAGTTATGAGGATATTGCCAGGACTGGCGGGTTTGAGTTAAAAGGAGAAGCTGGATATACTAGGACTTGTCCCCTGGAGTGTCAGAAGCTGAGCAGTGACCTTATAAAGTTTATAAAATCATGAGGGACATAGACAAGCTGAAAGGCCAAGGTCATTTTCCCAGGGTAAGGGATGCTAAAACTAGAGGGCATGGTTTAAGGGCAGAGTGGAAAAATATAAAAGAGACATGAAGGCCAATTTTTCCACATAGAGGGTGGTACATTTATGGAATGAGCTGCCAGAGGAAGTGTTAGAGATGGGCATAATTACAATATTAAAAAGATATTTCAACAGGTACATGAATAGAGAGATATGGACCAAACACAGTCAAGGGAGTATTTCAATTTAGGAAATGTGGTCAGCATGGATGAGTTGGACCAAAGGGTCTGTTTCTATACTGTATGATTCTATGGTTCTGTAACTTGTCCAGCTTAAACCAAACATGCATTAAAAAAGGCATACATGTAACTGTCAAGTGTAGAAACCAAATGCTGAAATAGCTTAAAGTATGAAAGATGGCTGAAATCTAACAATTGCTTTCACTTAACAGAATTTCACCAGGAGGCCATTCAGTCCATCATGTCTGCACTCGCACTCTAAATGAACAATTCACCAAGTGCTTTTTTTCCCTGTAACCCTGTCGGCTCTTCCTTTTTGGATAGTAGCTTAATTTTCCGATAGCTGTGTTAATTGAATTGTTCTCCACCCTTGCACTTAGGCAGTGCAGTCCAGACCCAAATCACTTTTCTTCTCCTCATGTCACCTTTGCTTGTTAGCCTGTGCCTCCCATTTTCAATCCATGCTAAATGTTTGATCGTAACAAAAAGAAATAAGCAACCCATTTATCTTAGTGCTCATCACTGCCTCCCCTTTCTGACAGAGTGAATCAGTGAGTTTTCCACCACAGAAACAGATTATTCAGTTTTTCGTGTCTGTTCCAAATAACCATCAAATGCATCTCAATTTCCACTATCTCGTCTTAGTCCTGTAAATTTTTCTACTTGAAGTATTTATTCAATTCCCTTGTGAAAGTTATTATTGAATTTGTTTTCACCAACCTTTCAGGTAATGCACTCAATGCAATAATTCACTGCTTGCAAGGATATCTGGTTTCTTTTTCCTTGCATTGCATTACAGGTTAAGCAGAGCTCAAAATGGATTTTTTTTGTTCTTTAGCTTGATGCTGTTATAGACCAGGCCAGACTTCCTCAAAACATTTAGCCCAGACCCCAACTTTCTGGTTGTTTTAAGCAAGTGTAAGTGGATATTCCTGGAGTGATGCAGCTGGTCAAAAACCCCTCGGTTTTAAACAAAACAGAGTTCATTTTCAGAGTACTGAACGAAACACAAACAAAAAAGAACAGAATAACTTAATCCATCTGAAAACCCAACAAACTATCTCGACATCATGATGCTGTTCCAAATGCCTGCAACACTTCCCATAAACACCACCTTGGCAAAAAGGTAAAATCAGATGCAAGTTCTTATAGGAAAGAAAAATGGCAAAGAGGCTTAGCATGGAACTTGCTTCCACTGTAGGTGTTTCTTTCGATTCCCCAGCTTAAACTGATCAGCAGCTCGGAATAGGCTCAAACTAAAACAAACCGGAGAACTGGCCACTCCCCTTTCATTGGACACATTTTTTTAAAAACTTTTAAGCCTTTGCCTGAGGCAGTATCTGTTACCTATAATCAAATTGGCCCTGAAGCCCATATAAACCAGACTCACTGTATGTATTTGTGATCCCTCCCAAGAATAAACCAAGGACAGAAAAACCTTGTCAAAGGAGCAACACTGTTACACCTCCCCTCTTAAAAAAAAACTATCACTATCCAAAGATGACTTCATTTAAAACCCTTCAATCTTAAATTGTTAGTACACTATAACACGTATATACATTACATTGACTATAGCCATGCAAACACGCACACTAAATTCTACAACAGTCTGTTTTACTCCACCATGGAACATCTCTGTTTCTCATCCAAGTCTCGACAATGTATTGGCAATCAGATTTTCTTGTCCTGCCACAAACACAATCTTCAAATTGAATGGCTGTAACAATAAGTTCCATCTAAAGAGTCTGGAATTTTTGTTCTTAAATTTCTCCACAAACTTCAATGGGTTATGATCAGTGTATATGATTGACTCGGATACATTACAGGTAACATAAAGATTGTAATGTTGTAACGCAAATATCAAGCTCAAAGTTTCCTTCTCAACTGTTGAATATTTCTGCTGATGAATGTTCAATCGCCTAATAGGTCTTTTTATCTTCTCGTTGTCGCCTTGTAAGAGCACAGCACTGACATCAATAACAACTTTGATTGGCTTTGCATAATTAGATGTGGATTAACACAGCTTTCAGGCTGTCGAATGCATTTTGACCATCCACTGTCCACTGAAAATTCTTGCCTCTTCTTAGCATTTCAGTGAGTGGAGCAGCCACACTGCTAAAGTTTGGTATGAATATCCGATAAAACCCATTGAATCCCAGGAATTGTAGTTCTGCTCTTTTTGTCGATGATATGAGAAACTCCCCATTTACCATTATTTTTGCATGTCATGGGGCCTTTTGTCCGTGTCCAATAACATGGCCCAGGAAGGTGATTTGGATTTCGACAAATTCACTTTTAGCCACCTTTGACACAAGCCTGCCTTCCAAAGTCAATTGAACAATTCAGATAATCGTTGCAAATGGTTCTTCCATGTTTGACTGAAAATCACCAGGTCATTAATATAAGTGGCACAATTGGGTAATCTGGAAATGACCTTATTGGTTAGTCTCTGAAATGTGGCTGGCTCATTTTTCATACCAAATGTCATGACTCTAAATTGATAAAGTCCATTCAGTGTTATGAAAGCTGAAATTGTCTTCGGACTAATCTTCCTGCTAGTATCCTCTGAGCAAGTCCAACTTAGAAATATAAGTTGCTTGTTGCACCTTTTCAACACAATCTTCCAAATGTGGACTTGGATATGTATCAGTCTTTGTAACTGCATTGATTTTGTGGTAGCCCACACATAACCATTGGATACTACCTGGTTTGGTACCATTACTATAGGTGAGCTCCAGTCGCTGTAACTCACTTTGATTATGTTGTCTTGGAGCATGCATTCAATCTCCTTTGAACTTGCCAACGTTAGAGTGTTATGCCGATAAAGATGTTGCTTAATCGGTGCAGCATCTGCTATATCTATATCATACATAATAAAGTTAGTACTTCTCAGCTTATTTCTATATATTTCTCCATGTGATAGCAATATTTCTTTCAGGCCATTTTGATTTTTCTCTAAAAGGTAACTCAATAATTTATTCCAATTTTTGACAACTCCCTCATTGTCCAATCCTCTGAATTTGGTTCTTCACTGTGTTATAGCCAATAACAACTTCTCTTACTTTGCTTCCTCATTAAAATACCTTTTGAGCATATTCATATGACACACCCTGTGAGATTTCTTTCTGTCTGGAATCTTTATCAAATAGTTGATCTCACTTAATTTCCTTTCGATTTGTGAAGGTATACTAAACCTTGCTTTTAAAGGTTCATTTCTCATTGAAAGTAACACTAACACCCATCTGCAATAACAAAATTACGAGTTTTGGTTTCTTGTTTGCTTCCTATTTCATTGTATGCTGTGATACTTTTAAATGCTGTCTCGCCGATTCCCTGATCTATTTAAACGTTCCCTAAAATCTGACACTTAGTCCAAATATGTGGTCTCTGAATTCTGACTCACCAATTTCTCCTTATTCAGTTTTAATAGTCCTCTCACTTAATGCCCAAAAACTATTTCAAATGGACTGAATTTGGTCGATTCATTTGGTGCACCTTTGATCGCAAAAGTGCAAATGGAATTCCCTTATCCCAATCATGTGGATAGTCTTGACTATAAGCCCTCAACATGGTCTTTAGCATTTGATGTCACCTTTCTAGTGTTCTCAATGACTCTGGGTGGTAGGCAATATATTTGAATTGTTTTATCCCTAAGCTATCCATAACTTGCTTGAATAACTTTGATGTTAATCTGATTATATCTCTGCAGGTAGTCGTACCTAGTGAAAAGTTTGAGTAACTCCTCTACAATCCTTTTAGCTGTGATATTGCATCCATTATTGTTAACAAATATTGATTCCCACTTTTTGTGTTAGTTGGGGATCTACACAATCAATTAAGACTCTTGTAAAAGGTTCCCCAAATGCAGGTATGGGGATTAAAGGTACAAGTTTTATTACTGCCTGTGGTTTTCCAATTACCTGTCATGGATGATAAGTCTGGCAAAAATTGTGCAGTCTTACTACAAGCTTGTGCAGTCCAGCCAGTAAAAATGTTTTTGTATTTTAGCTTGAGTTTTACTCACCCTAAATGACCTCTACTACTGGTAGTTCATGTGTCACCTGCAACACCATCTTTCTATTACCCACTGGTATATGACTTGATGAACTTCTGCCCTTTTTTCATCTGCCTGAATATGTGATGGTCTCCATTTCCTCATTAATATATCTTTTTTTAAGATAATAGCATTCAGGGATACAGATTCTTCTTCTGTGTATGCTTTTGATACAATTGCTTTAAATTTTCATCTTTCTGCTGTAACTCTGAACTAAAGATGTCTGCTTTGTCATCTATTTGCTCATGTCTTGTGTCAAACATTTGATCAAACAGGGTCTCTGCTAATTCCACTTTAACTTTCTTATCTGTACACTTTGGATTCTCCTGTTTCAACTGGTGGCTCTGTGACCTCATTACCACACAGTTGGGAAAAATCCCAGGCTATGCTTCCTTTAATAGTTCAGTTCTTTGAGTTTCCACTGGCTTTTCAACCACTGTAGACAGGACTCCTACTAGTGAATCAGCTATATCATTGTCAAGGACAAACTGTATTCCTGGAGCTGAGAGTTTGTCCAGCACTCCCACCACAATTTCTCTACTTTTCACTGGACACTCTAACCTCACTCTACAAAATTGAGCACTTGTCTCCCCATGAATTCCCATTTCTAGCACTTTTTCTGGCAATAGTCCTTCAGAGGTACATATCTTCTCATCTTTCAACATCAAAGATTGACAGGATCCCGTTTTTCTTAATATTGTAACCACTTTACCTGCTGTTCCTGGCCTATGTGAGTAGATATATGTTTTAAGAAGATCTGGCATTTTCTCCTTAACCAACCTCTGATCAGGTTGTACATTGTGTTGCAGCTTTTTAGCCTCCACTGTGCTTTCTATTACCACTCCAACAAAATTCACTGGGTTAGCCTGCTTTCCTGTCTTCTTAGTGGTTTTCCTAACCGACCAACACTCTGATTTCACATGGCCTATTCTATTGCAGTGAAAACACCGAGGCTTTTTAAATTGTCTTTTCCTGTCATGGGTTTCTCTTTTACCCTGTGGCAAACTATCCTTCCGATCTTCACTGAGATCTACCTTTCCTTTACTAAGTGAGGATTTCTCTTTTCCCCGATTTCTATCCCTCATGGATTGTAATTGAATTTGGAAGCCAAGTTTAGACCTATGAACCAACTCATAATCATCAGTCATTTTCGCTGCTAATCTTGCCATGTTATCTCCCTGTCTTCCGCATAAGTTCTCACTACCTCAGGAAGTGAATTTTTGAACTCCTGTTTAAGTTGCAATTTCTGAAGTTCAAATTCTCTCTCTTTCTTCCTTTCTTTCTTCTCTCTCTCTCTTTCTCTCTCTTCTCTGTCTCTTTCTCTCTCCTTTCCCTCTTTTCCAGCCTGGGCCTTCTTCTCCTTTTCCTTTTGTTCAGCTAAAAATCTATTCTCCCCTTCTTTATCTTCTAACATGGCTCTTCTTTCCTTTTCTAACTCTTATTGCCTCACTTGCAAGTTAAATGTTTCAAACACCATTGCACATGTTTGTTTATCTGATATACCCAAGTGCTTGACCAACTTCATTACAATTTCAGCTTTTTTTTTGTCCCCCCGCAATTCTCACCTGTTTGCTAATTCAAAATGAACATCCTTCCTCTGCCTTTCTAAACTTACTTGGTAAATTTTGGAAGCATCTTCAAACCCTGAAAACCCTTGAGCAATGTTAAGAGCCATTTCCAAAGCTTCTAATGATCTTTCCAGCACATTTAAATGTTGAGTGATTTCGGTAATAACCACATTATATTTCAGCTACATTGGCAATTTCAATTTCAGCCTGGTTACCAATTCCAGGAGCTTTGTCTTCTTTATCTTTGTAAATTCCCAAAGTCACTTCTTCCACACACAGAAAACTCTTTGTGACTGAAAGAGCCATTACTACATCAAGCACTGTTTAAATCAACCAAATTCAACACCTGGAACAAAAGACAATACCAACTACCACTTGTAGCCATTGAATCCAATAACTCTAATCCCAAATTGGAAACACTGAATAAATCCCGCAGTGAGCCCCCAGTCTGTTTTGGACCAGGCCAGACCCCCTCAAAACATTTTAAGAAGGTAACCCAGACCTTAACTTATCTAGTTGTTTTAAGCAGGTGTAAAGTGGGTATTTCAGGAATGATGTAGCTTGTCAAAACCCTTGGTTTTAAATAAAACAGGATTTATTTACTGAGTACCAAATGAAACACTAATAAAAGAGAACAGAATACAAGATAACTTAACTTATCCGAAAACCCAACAGGCTATCCCAACTTCATGACAATGTTCCAAATGCTTGCAACAATCAGCATAAACACTCTGTTTGCAAAGAGGTAACATCAAACACAGTTTCATACAGGAGAGAAAAATGGCAGAGACAGTTAGCAGGGAACTGTAGCTGTTTCTTTGGATTCCAGCCTAAACTGACCAGCAGCTCTGAACAGCCAGACTGTTAAACTAAAACAAACCATAAAAAAAGTGAACTGAGAGAACTGGCCACTCCCCTTTCATTGTACAATTTTTAAAATAAAACCTTAAAGTCTTTTGCCTGAGGTAGTATCTGTTACTTATAACCAAATTGGCTCTAAAACCCATACAAACCAGACACACTGGAACCTATGCATTTACAACCCCTCTCAAAACAAAACAAGGACAGAATAACCTTGTCAAAGAAGCAGCATCGTCACAATGCTGACATCTCCAGTCATCCTACCTTACGGAAGCAACATTATCAATACAGTTACATCCTTGCACATCATGTTCTGTTTCTCCTTATAAATCCATTTTTTCTGTCTTTTAGGACTTGCAGAAATATTTTGGTAGATTTCACAATCATGATTATTCACTTTTGTTGTGTTATGGCACTTCATGAACATGCTAACTAGCTGCCAATAGTGGCATTGGTGACAACAGCCCTCCTTCACCAAATAACCATATTGTAGAGAATAAATGCTGTCATGGTATTCAAGAAACACTTCTGGACCCAACATGACATGAGTCACCATTACACAAAAGATGGTCTCTTGACATTTAAAGCCCAGCAGCTGATTTAATACCTGGGACTTCGATGGATGAAATGATTCTAAAAAAGGGGCTGCTAACCCTGACTTATAATCACAGGTATCACCTGGTTGTCACAGGTTAGCCAGGTTTCATGAATGTGACATGGATTTATCAATAGCCAGTTTGAGCTGAAATTAGCATTTATCTTCGACAAGGAAACCAGTCAGCTCTGCCAATGAAGACATGAAAATGTCCTCCACTCCTGTAATTTATATCTTTTTGAGAATCTTCATATGTTGAAGATAGAAATGTCACCTCCAATTATTGAGCTCATGATGAACTCAGCATACAGAATATAAAAACAAGCAGCCAGTTCCAGAAACTCTGTCTTGGCAGATCAGGGGAGATGGATTATAGACTTCCAAACTGATCATATTCTGTGGAAGGTACTCTCTCTCATTCTTTCAAGAAGGAAAGTGTTCAGTTGTAGAATTGACTGAACAGAAACATCACAATTGAGAACTTAATGGATAACTGCAGTATTTTCTGCTGCTGTTGGTCCAAGATTACAGCTTTACAGAATGATTTCTGTTCCTTCACTGTTTCTTGGTCCAAGGTTCCTTTGGCAGCACCTTCCCAACCTGTGTTCCCTACCATCTAGATGGACAAGGTCAACAAGTGCATAGAAACCCCACCACTCACAAGTTCTCTTCAAAGTCACACATCATCCTGATGTGGAACTATTTTGCTGTTCTTTCATTATTTCTTGGTCCAAAATCCTGGAACTGTTTTCCAAACATTTCAAACAGTGACTGTACCAGATGAACTGCAGTTGCCCACCATCATCTCCTCAGTACCAACTGGGGATGGACCACAAATATTGGCCTTAACAGTAACGTTCAAATTCAAAAAACTAAAACATTAAAAAAAATCCAACCTCAGAAACTTGAATATAAACGCTTCGGCTACTCCATTGTAGTACAGAGAGAGTACAGCATATTATTGTACGTGCTATATTTCAACTGAAATGTTCAACAGAGCGCTTGCCTCTTCTCTCAAAGATATAAAAAGTTTTATGGCACAGTTTTGAAGAAAAACAGGAGAATTATAGCAGGTGAAATGGATAATAGGTATGACTGAGTCAATAACATGAAAACAAGTTATCTGGTCTTTTCAAGATTGCTGCTGTTTCTGGGACCTTGCTATATGCATATTCACTTCAGTATTAACATTACAGAACTGGCTTTGCTTCAAAAGCACTTCATTGACTGTAAAGTACTTCCGCAAATTCCTGAGGTCATGAAATGAGATTATTTGCAATTAGAATCAGCAGACATACATTACCTCATTTACCATAAAGAGTGATCCTAGTCTGCCTGGTATGTCATAAACATATGGTTAGAATGGGCTCAGTGGTCAGCACTACTGCCTCACAGTGCCAGAAATCCGGGTTCGTTTCCAGCACCGGGCGGCGACTGTCTGTGTGGAGTTTGCACATTTCAAAGATGTGCAACTTAGGTGAATTGGTCATGCCATATTGCATATTGAATTCAGGGATGTGTAGATTATGTGCATTTGTCAGGGAAAATGTAAAGTAGTAGGGGAATGGGTCTGGGTGAGGTACTCTTTGGAGGGTCGGTGTGGACTTATTGAGCCAAATGGCCTATTTCCACGCTGTAGGGATTCTATGATTCTGTGAATAATGCATTAAACTGAAGTTGAGGATCGGATGAAGCTTCATTCTACAGAGATAGAAAAACTATTACCATCTATGCATGGTGGTAGCTGTGTATATCATCAACAAGATGCACTGCAGTAACTCATAAAGACTCCTTAGGCAGCACCTTCCAAACCCACAATCGTGGAAGGACCAGAGCAGCAGAAATAAAAGAACACCACCAAGTGCGCATTGCTTCAAGCTTCACACCATCCTGACCTGGAATGTTATTGCCATTCCTTCAATGCTATTAGATCGAAATCCTGGAACTCCTTCTCTGACAGCAGTGTGTGCCAGATACATTTGACCCCACTTTCTCGAGAGACGTAAAGGATGGATGAAGAAAACAACCTGTCCAGGCCTACAATGATGACATTCTGTCTGAGAATAAAAAACAAATAATGCTCTTTTCGACACCAACAGGGTCCGGAAAGGCACCCAGAGCTGGAGTTTTACAGACAGGGACACTATAGAGCCTCAGGCACTCACCAAGAGCCTTTTAGCATTTGCATTATCTGTTTTGTATGAACTATTATCTGAATATCTTCAGTCCGTAGTTATCTGCAGATGCATGGAGTTTGTTTTAATATGAAAATTTTCTGTTGCTAAACACTTTGCCATTTAATTATCTTGTATAAACACAAAATTATTATGACTTGATGTGACCAAGTTAATTGAATTCATGTGCAGGTGTCATGTGACAACGAAGACAGATGTATTTGACCGTTAAAAGCAGCGAGATTATTCTACTTCATCAAATATTTGTAAACCATCCTGAAGTTTGCCTGAGGCCAAGTTACTTCAGCATCTATTATAGTTTCTTAAAATATTTTTAAACACCTCTGCGAACATCCTCAAAATTCACCTAAAAGCAAATCATTGTTAACCGGGAGCAGTTCCATCTCATCTTAGAGCTTGCCGTTTGCTTGACTTCTGTAACAGATGCATTAGTCTCTGCCAGTGACACAAATTGCACCATTATGTAGTGTTCTCATAGAGTTAGGTCACTCATGTTCCCCTGGCATGAAGCCTACCATATTGTGGTCCAGGTACCAGAGAAATGGAATGGCAGGTGGGTGTAAAGCTGTGAATATGGAAATCTGTGAACGAGCACTTCCATGACTATTTCAAACTCTGAAGGCAACTCTGAAATTATTATACTAATTTTCTTTATTGTCATAGTCAAACTGATATTCATGGAGCAAATATATTATGAAGTGATCTATCCTTCAACACCAGTACAATGAACATTGTGGAATGTAATATCATGAATTTTACCAATCAACCATTCAAGTCCCGGAATTGAGAGTCTACTTATTCACCTTGAACAACTAAAATGTGGCTGAAAGTAATGTTAAATTATGAATAATCCATGAGTTTGCTGATTTGTGATATTTTTCCTGCCTCACAGGGAGCTAAGAATAACTTCTCATTGATAAACTAGATGGGATAATGACAGTCCCACATAACAATGTAAATGGCCCTATGCTTGCTAACCTCCATTAGTTACCAGTCCATTTTAAAATCCTCCTCCTCATGTTCAGATCCCTCCGTAGCCTTGCCACACATTAAGTGACATTCTACAGATCTTCAAGAACTTGGATCTATTATGAGTTGCTCAGTTCCTTCACCTTTGCAACTCATTGTCAGCCACACTTACAATGGTTAGCCTATATGCTCTGGAAAACCTTTCTTAAATCTCTCTCCCCCTCTGCTGCCTCCAAGTTCTTCTTAGAACAGTATATCTTTGGCCCACATTTTGATTATGTGCATTATAATGTTTCCTTTGACACTGTCTTAATATTTGTTCAACTGTATTGCTGTAAAGTGCCTTGGAATAATTTGCTGAGTTAAAGAATGATTTGATACATTAAAAGTGTACAAATGCCACTTGTGCTGTGGCCAGATTATATTACATAAAATAAATTCACATAGAAAATAGTGATATTTGTTGGTTTACGAACCCTTAGAATCTGCCAGCTTTAAATTCTGAGTTTCAAAACATTGACCTGAAAATTAGGACAACATGCTGAATCCACAAACTTCTTAGCTTGGTGCACATTTAAAGCACTTCACATACGTGTCATTAACAAAATAGAGGTCTCTCCTCTTTCCAAGGGGAGTTGATGGGAAAGAGTAATGTTATTGGATTTGTAATCAGCTTATACTGTCTGGACATTGGTTCAAATCCCACTGTGCTAGCTAATGGAACTTAAGTTCAATTCAGGAGTGTGACTGGACTGATCATCTTGAAGCTCAGGCTCCTGGTCTGCAGGTGTGAGTTCCTGTCGCACTGTGGTAGATGCTGAAATTTGAATTCTGTGACACATCTGGAATTAGGTGCTCATGTTTGAAATCTGCCATCCTCACCCAGTATGTCGCTAATCTGACTGGATAGGGTGGATAGTTAAAGTCTCTTTCTCAGGATGGAAACGTTTAATAACAGGGCTATAGGTTTTAGGTGAGAAAGGGAAAGTTTAAAGTTTGTAAGGAAAGTGTTCTTACACAGAACATGGTGCTGCCAGAGATGGTAAAAGCAGATACGGTAGCAAAGTTTAAGAGGCATTTAGACAGACACATGAACAGGCAGACAGTAGAGGGATATGGACCATATGTAGCAGATGGGAATAGCTTAGAATAACATTGTGGTTAGCACAGAGGTGATGGGCCGAAGGACCCATTCCTCTGCTGTACTGCTCTATGTTCTATGAAACCAGCTGTTATCTGAAGTGTTTGTTTATTCCTGGCACTGCTTTGCCTTCCTTGGCAATAGTGGTGCAGACTCATTTCTTAAGATCAATGTCAGAAATTCCAATGGACAACTACAACTAAAACACAGCACAGGTGGCAAAGGTAAGTTTTTGGATAAATTCATTTGTACCATGTGGCTTGCTTTGCTGATCTGACTTCTGAGGTCATTAGATGTGTGCAAATGTTTTGTGCAGTAGCCATTTTACCTAGCACATCGAGTTTGATACCATAAGTATATATCTAGGTTAACTAGATATATTTAGCTGTAACAGAGCACAGTGAAAGGCAGCAGAGAATAATTAGAACTTCAGTCAATAAATTTACACAGGACATTGACAGCTGGCTGAGTCATTATGGCTTTGAATATTTTAGTCCAAGTCTCCGTGGGAGATTTGAGACTAAATTAACAATTCTGCCTGTCTCAATCACTGAATTATGTGATTTGAACAGGACTTGAACAAGAATCATGAACAAATATGATTATTAACTCTGGTGATCATGGCTGGGGAAAGAGTACCACAACCTGGGCTGCATTCTTGATCTGACTCAGTAACAAAAAAACGTACAGCCTGCTGAAATTTTAGGGCCTTTGAAGATGGACGTTAGCCTTTATTAACATTATTTGTGCAAGTCTAGTGTTGCCAGGAAAGAAGAAAGGTTATTGAATGCAATATGATTTTACGGAGATGTATAATTGAATCTTGTAAGAATGGACAACTAGGGGATTAACACAAGACAAATAGGATTGTCTTAATAACAAAAGACCCTGTTGTGAAGGCCTGAGGGAAGGTGTGCTTCCTTTCAAGAAAACTATTGATGTGCCAAATCTCTGAGGTGGATGATTGCCAGTGGATGTGTATTGATCAGACAGCTGAACAGGTTTTCATTTGCAGTGGCCTTAATGGGCTTTGCATGTGAATTAATCAAATAGGAAACATGGCTGATTTCTGGTGGTGAATAATCGATGAAACATATAATGAATAATTTGATGATGGGGAATAAAGAATGATCTGTTATGTGTAAGAGTACTTCTAGATATAAAAAAAAGGTTTCTCGTCATGCTGTAGACCAGGTCTTCAAAGCACAAGGCAATTGAAAGGAACTGCATGAAACTGAACCACTTTTGCACACAGGTGTTCTGTTCAAAAGCAGAAAAGCAAACTGCTATAGCTGGTTGCTGACAGATGTCCAACAGTGATTCTGACAAATCACTTTATATCCAGAATAGGTTGGTATTGTCAATGGATGATGTACAAATGATAACTACAGAAAGGTAGTGTCAAGTTAATGTGAAATGTCAGAGAGACACTGCAGAAATGTGCAACTTAATGAGCTTTACAGCCTCATGTGAAGATGCTGAAGGTGATAACCCTAAAATAAAGACTTTGAAGGTAAAGTTGGGATTGTATGACAGAATAATGTTCCCTTCATGAGAACAAACTAAGTTGACAGCACAATATAATTAGAAAGAAAGACTATGTTCAGTTCTGGGTGGTGGACACTGTTTCATCCATGATGAAACAAGTCAAAAGCTTAGATTGATAACTCTTCATGTACCATAAGAGATTCAATGTTTCTTATAATGCTAAGCCATCGACTGCTGAATAGATCCTGACAAATTTTTGGGATGTTTTCATGGATCTTCGGTGTTTGACTGATTAATATCATCTCAATATTGTTGAGACTGAGAGCAAGTCAATAACTTCTGAGGATGTTTCCAGCAACCCTCAAGTCTGGATAGAAAGACAAGAAGCTTGGGAAGTCATGAATAATCAAGAAAATGCAATGAGCAGTGACAAAAGAAACCTGGAGAAGCAAGAGTGCATAGGTCTGGAGGAACTTAATAAATATTTGATCAGGTCTCCCAACTCCATGTTCATATTAAAGAAGTACTACTATAACATTTCAGAGCAAATGTGTTTATTCTTCCCATTGTGAAGATTGGAGGCTGAGAAGACAGATTGGATGAAGGCTGTTGTTTCCTAACTGCAGTTTAGACATCATTTGAGTGGTGCAGATTATTATAACTGCTATCTGAAATGCCTAATATTTCAGAACAGTTTCAAAAATATGGCAATTAGTCTTCAATGGTCTTCTATGCGTGGAAGTGATCGTAGATTATTGGCTGGCGAATGATATGGAGACACGATGGAATAACCATTACAGATTAATAACTCTGTGGCAGCAGGGTGGCACAGTGGTTCGCATTGCTGCCTCACAGTGCCAGGGATCTGGGTTTGAGTCCAGCCTTGAGCAACTGTGCAAATTGCAGGCATTCTCCCTGTGTCTACATGACTTTTCTGCTAAGTACTCCAATTTCCTCCCACAGTCCAAAGATGTGCAGGTCAGGTGTATTGACCATACTAAATTTCCCAAAGTGTCTAGGGATGTACAGTCTAGGTGGATTCTCCATACTAAATGCAGGGTTGTGGAGAAAGGATAGGGGACTGGGTTTGGGTGGGATGCTCTTCAGAGGGTTGGTGCAAACTTTCTGCTCGGTAGGGATTTTATGATTCCATTAGACTATGATCAGAATCAAGTGACAATGCTAAAAAGATCTCACCAGAATGCAAAACAAGAATAATTTGTATCTAAATATGACTGAAGTCAAATTCAATATTCAGGTACTGACAGCAAAAGGATTTGATCCTGATCTTTATGGGGTGTAGCAACTGAGCAAAATTCTTGCATAATTTGTCATCAGAGTGTGAACCTTTACAAAAGTTACTGCAAAGGGAATGTAGTGGCATTAAGAACCAGAAACAGAGGCCACGTGTAGTTGCAATGACAAAGCCAGAGAGCAGAGTTTCTATGATGTGGATGATGAAGTCACCCTGTGCTGTGATACCAGCCAAATAGCACTTAGAGCAATTTTCAAGGGCATCCATTTGAATTTGCAGCCAGGGTATTTCCACAAATGGAATAATGGTCCAAATAGATTGAGAAGGTTCACCTGGCTTTTGGCTTTGCTTGTGAGTAACTCAAACAGTACCAGTATAGGAAAGACATTACTGGTACAGTCTGATGACATGCCACATTGACACATCGTTCCTGAGCCATATCTAACTCCATCAGAGTATTTACAATACATGTTATTTCATTTGGTAGAAATCATTTCAAAATGATGCATAAGCAAGGGAAGTGTATATCCATCACAAATATACTGTCAAGAGCTGCAGTCTCTTTGAAGGTTGTTGATGGTACTACTATACAGTATGAAGGGTTCCACATTCAATCATAAGCAACATTCCAATTATCACCCTCTAGAGGTTTCTCATATTTTGGCTAAGTGTCAATTTCAGGATTTTCATGGAGAGCTTCCCACCCCAAAGCTTGGCAACTTTATTACAAATTCTCTAGTGCTCACAACATTATTGATGTATTCTGTCTTCACAACATTACTCTTGCACGATTATGTGGAAGTGCTCGTTTGTACTGGGACCTGTAGGTGTCACTTTTAAAACTCTGCTGTGTACCACTTTAAACGTTGCAAGCTGGGAATGATCTTTGGTATGTTACAGCTCCAAACTTCATGGCTGAGGGAGGCAAATTGACACCTTGTGTGACGATGCTGTCACTTTAAGAGCTTATTTTGTCCTGTTTGTTTTCTAATAGTGAGTTGTAAAGCAGAGGTGAGGAGCTGTCTCTAAGAAAATAAATAATTTGTAGGGTTTGGGTTTTTTTTAAGTTGGAACAACTGGGTGTGGCCAGCTCTCATAGACCAGGTTTTCTCGTTTTTTTTAAGTTTGGTTTTAAGCAGATGCCTTTTGGGTTTCCGAAGAGTTGGGAGCTTCAGTGAATGCCGTTTTGTTGCTACTTTCCCTTAATTTCCTCTTGATGATTTTTCCTCCTGGATTGAAGAGCTGTGTGTGAAAATCTGTGTAGGAATTTGCCTTTTTGCCAAGAAGTGCGTTAATGGGATGTTACAATACGGGAACAGTTAATTAGTACCAGTTACAGTCTGTTCTGCTATAACACGGTAGTTGCGTTGCCATGTGACCGAATGTTATAGAAAATTGTGCAATAGAATTAACGGGGTCTGGGAAAACAGGGTCAGGGTTAGACCACCAATAATATCACTAAGAATCAAAACAAAAATAGTGGTTAACCTAACACAAATGATGTTGCAGTCTAAGTAAATTTTTAAATCATGCATTTGAATGAAATAACACAGTGCATATAATACTTTAAGGGGTTTCTGAGTTTGCTGAGTTACAGTACTGTATTAAGCCAGGGGCTGAGGCTCATAATCAACATCATCATTGCCTTCAAATGCCATTCTGGATGAAAGAAAATATTTAGTCAACAAGTGGATGGCTGTGGTTCATTGACATCAGACTGTTTCCTGGGGGTGGCTTAAAAATGCATCAAGTCTTTGCTGCTTCGCCATCTTTCTTCTTTCATGAAGAAACTGTTTATGGGATACCAGATAAGACCCTATGCCATGAACTGCTATCCTGCTGCGTTCTACACCGTAGAGACAAAAAGGAAACTGCAGATGCTGGAATCCAAATTAGACAGGCAGGTGGCTGGAAGAACACAGCAAGCCAGGCAGTATCAGGAGCTGGAGAAGTCGACATTTCAGCTGTAACCCTTTGTTAGAGCTGGGGGGGGGGGGGAGGGGGGGGGGGTAGCTGGGGGTAGCTGAGGGGGGAGGCGGGGGCAGAGTAGTGAAGTGGAGATCGCTGAAGACAGGTAGAGGGTATGACCTGGTTGATCAGTGGGAGGAATGAATCCAGTTGGTGGCAGGGAGGAGTGGAAAGGAGGGGAAGGGGCTAGGAATGGAGTGGGGCTTGGGGAGGGAGGTTATTTGAAATTGGAGAACTCAATGTTGAGTCCTTCACACTGTAGGGTGCCCAGGTAGAGGATAAGGTGTTGTTCCTCCAATTTGCGGTTTGATTTGTTGTGGCAATGGAGGAAGCCAAGGATGGTCTTGTGAGAAAGGAAGTGGGAAGGGTAATTAAAATGGGCGCTGACTGGGAGGTCTGGTCAGCCCCTGTGGACCCGACTGCGATGCTCGTTGAGCCGTTCCCTAAGTTTATGAAGACCACATCGGAGCACCTGATGCAATAAACTAGGTTGGAAGAGAGGCAGGTGAACCTCTGTCTCACCTGGAAGGACTGTCTGGGGCCCTGGGTGGAGGTGAGAGAGTGGTGTACTGGCAGATTTTGCATCTTTTCTAGTTGCAGGGGCAGATACATGGGGGTTCGGTGGCAGGGGTGGTGTGAACCAAGACTTGTTGAAGGGAATATTCCTTGTGGAAGATAGAGAGGGTGGGGAGGGGTAGATATTCTTGGTGGTGGGGTCTACTTGGACTTGGTGCTAGTGTTTGAGGATGATGTGTTGAATGTGGAGATTGGTGGGGCTGTAAGCGAGGCCAAGGGAGACAGTATCCTTATTTCACTGGGGGGGGGGGGGGGGGCGGTGCTTATAGTGGTGGACTGGAGAATGGAGGTGGTGTGGCAGAGGGCTGTCTGGATGATGGAGGGAAGAAAAGCTGGCTTGTTCCAGATAGCTGGACATCTGGGATGCTCGTGAATGGAATGTCTCCTTGTCTGAGCAGATACAGCAGAGGAGGAGAATTGGGAAAATGGTTTGGAGTTCTTGCAGGATATTGAGTGGGAGGAGGTGTAGTCCAGTTAGTTATGGGAATCTGTAGGTTTATAGTAGACATCTGTCTGGAGACTGTCACTGAAAAAGGAAATGGTGAGGTCAAGAAAGGGGAGGGAGGTCTCCAAGACGGACCAAGTGAATTTGAGGGCAGGGTGGAAGTTGTAGATGAAGTCGATGAACTACTCTACTCAGCCTTCATTGTCTTCTAAGAGCTACAACTGCTTCTCAACTTCCCTCAGGACAGAGATGAAAGAGAAATGGAAAGTTCTTGTGGGACTCAAGCAGGTCTGAGATATCCTCAGTCTCCACTTCTTCAAAACTAATTTGCTTTGCAAGAATGACACAATGTTCTTTGATTGCTGGAAGCTCCTGTCACGCTCCAACAACTTTAAAATCATGCAGAAAATGGGAGAAGCTTCTGCCAAATTGCATGCAAGCCGTCCTTACTGACATGAGGCCAATACCATTCTTAATGTTAAAGTTCTTCCAAACTTGAAGAACACTGTCTCCACTATCCCACGCAGTAACTGCAATCAGCTCCCTGAATGTGCACCTTAAATAATAAACTTTAAAAGTTGCTATTGCAGTCTGGTCCATGGGTTGAATGAGTGAGGTTGTGTTCAGAGGTTGAAATAGCACTTTGATGTTTTCAGAAAACTCACCAAGACGGGGAGGATGGCTTGGTGCATTGTCCAGAAGGAGGGAGAATCTTGAAATCAAATTTTATTTTTCCCTGCAACAATTTCTAAAAACACCCTCGAAGACATCAACAATAAGGTCAGAATAAAAATTGCCCAGTCATCCAATCTCATTTGCTTGACCTGAAGTAAACACCTTTCTTAAGGCCCGCAAGTTGGCAGAGTGGTACAACCAACACTGGCTTAAGTTTTACGTTTCCCATTAACATTGGCACCCAACAACAGTCATGTGATCCTTTGCAAACTTAAAACCTGGAGTGTGTGCTTCATTCGAAGAAATGTAGGTTCTGGATGGCATTCACTTCCAGTACAAACTTGACTCGTCCAAACTGAAGGTTTGATTTAAGGTGTCGACTTCTTCCTCAATCAATCTTTTTTCACTTGGGAGGAAATGACAGTGTTCCTCATCTGCACTGGCAGCTTTCCCACATAACGTTAAGTTATTAGAAACATGGTGGTTCTTAAATCCATAAATCCAGCCACTGCTAGCACTGAAGACAGGCACATCTGCAGGATTTTCAGCTTTTTTACTTAGGTCCTCGTAAATTGATATGGTTTTCTGTATTATGGTGAGAAAGGTGGACCCAGATCACTTTTTTGATTGATCTTCTATCCACACATTTAGAAACCGCTCTATCTCCTTACGATCCTTCGATCGTGATCTACAGAATCACATAATAGTCAATGGGAGTTGGCATTTCCAAAAACCATTCCCCAATTCACCAATTGTGTTACAGCCAAATCGCTTTGACAAAATGCACATTATTGGAGAATGACCTGTAGTGAATCTATTATTTCTGTTAAGTTTTTCATAATTAAGCTATTTTAAATTCCCCTTTCTTTGTTTGTAGTTTAACCGTAGTATTTAAATAAATTGGGTTTTGCTTAACTTCGAGTGGTTGACCAGTCACATTTGTGACGATGCTGTTCCTTTAACAAGGTTATGTTGTCCTTGGCTTCTTTTTCAGAGATGTTATAAAAGACATGGACTCCAAAAAGTCAGGGGTTAAGGGGTTTTTGGGCCAATGTGTTGATAGCTATCAGATGCTGCCTCAGGTAGAAGGCTTTCAAATAATAAAAAAAACACTTGTACAATGAAAGGGGAGTGATTAGTTCTCCCAGCTCAGCTTTTTTCTGGTTTGGCTTGGTTAGTAGTAGTAATGTGGAAAAAACGCTGCTAGACCCAAAGAAGCAGGCTGTTTCTTTCTCTCTCTCTGTCTCTGTCTCTCTCTCTCTCTCTCTCTCTCTCCTGTAAGACCCTGTGTTTAATTTTCCCTTTTGTGCCAACGGGTGTTTATGGAGATTATTGCAAGTATTTGGAACAGCATCATTATGTTGTGATGATCTGTTTCAGACAGGTTAAGTTATTTTGTATTCTGTTCTCTTTTGTTTGTGTTTCATTTGCTAATCTTGTAAATAAATTCTGTTTTGTTTAAAATTAAGTGGTTTGACTAGCTGCATCTCTCCTGGAATAGCTACATTACACCTGCTGAAAACAACTAGCAAAGTCAGGGTCTAGGCTACCTTCCTGAAATGTTTTGAGGGGTCTGGTTTGGTCCATAATAGATTGCATCTGGGACACAGCACTTCACATTTACCTTTACAATAAGGAAATATTAGGGTCCAGGCTAACATCTTATTATATTTTGAGGGGGTGTGGTCTAGTCCATAACAAATTGACAACTCTTGTTAGGATCAAAATCTATAATTCCAAGTTGGGTTTAGGATTGTTGAACTCAAATGTGGCAAGTGGTAGGTGTTGGTGTCTTTGGTTTCTGGTGTTGAATTCGGTTGGATTAAACAGGGTGTGCTTTGTATAGCAATGCCCCCTTTGGTTGCTAAGCATTTTCTGGGGGTGGAAGAAGTGACTTTGGGAGTTTTACAAAAAGTGACCAAGGCGAGGCGTTTGGAATTGGTGGACAAGCTGGAGTTGTGGTTGCTTGCATTTGCAAGGAAAGGGGAGATAATTTTGTCAATTACGCCGAAATTGCCAGAAATGCCATTGGAATCTTTGGAAATGACTAAAATTCAATTTCAAATGTAGCAGCTTGAATTTGAGGCAAAAGAATTACTCAGGCAGAACAAAAAGAAGGAAAAATGGAAATGGAACAGTTTGAATAAGATTTAAAGCAAAGGAAAAAGAGAAGGAGAGGAGAGCCCTAGCAAGAGAAAGAGAGAGAAGAAAGAAAGAAAGAGAGAGAAGAAAAGAAGAAGAGGAATTTGAACTTCAGAAGCTGGTAACTAGAAATGAAAGTTGACTTAAAAGTGCAGAGTTGAAGGTAGAAGATGGCTGAGGGAGGAAGATAATGATAATGAGCAAACCAATTAAATCCTAAGGCATGATGGAAATCTGTTTAAATATGTCTAAGCATTGCCTAAATTTGACGAGAAGGATGTAGAAGCCTTGTTCATTTCATTTCCAGAAATGGCTAAACAAATGAAGTGGTTGGTGACCATGTAGATTTTGTTGATCCAAACAGGGTGAGTAGATAGAGCTAGTGAGATATTCACATCACTATCAGAGGAGGTTTCTGGGGTGTATGAGGAGGTGAAGGAAACCATCTTAAGTGCATATGAGCTAAAAGGCTACAATGTTTCAGAAATCTAAGTAGAGACCTTGGTCAAACCTAGAGTGAATTTAAAAGGATCAAACAAAGTAATTTTGATTGGAGGATAAGGGCCTTGAAAATCGATCAACCGTATAATGTTCTTAGAAAGACAATTATTTTGGAAGAGTTGAAAAATTCACTTCCCAAGGTAATGAGGACTCATGTGGAGGAGCAGAGATTTAAAACTGCAAGATTAGTAGGTGAAATATCTGACAATTATCAATTAGTTCCTAAATCAAAGTTTGGCTTCCAATATCAATTTCAATCTGTGAGGGATGGAAACTAGGGAAAAGAGAAATCCTGAGGTGGTAAGGGAAAAGGAAATCTCATTGAAGATAATAAAAATTGTTTACCAGAGGGTAAACCCATGAAGGTGAAAAACAAGTAAAATAGCTCAGGTGTTTTCACTGTAATAAAGTAGGCCACATGAAGTCACAGTGTTGGTAGTTTAGAAAAAGCATTGGGAAGACAGATATAGGAAAACAGGATAAGCCAGTGAACTTGTTGAAGTGATAAAGGAAAGAACAGTGGGAGCTAAAAAGTTGCATCACAATGTACAACCTGGTCAGGATTGGTTGGGAAACAAGTGTTAGGTCTTCTTAAAGAATTGTTTTGTGAGTGTAAGGTTTACTCACATATACCAAGAGCATCAGATAAAGAAATTGCTATTTTAAGAGAGCATGTCAATCTTTAATGTTGAGAGATGAGGAGATATGGACAATAGACATTTTGGGCATCAGCTCATCATCAGGAATGCATTCATTCCTGATGAAGGGCTTATGCCTGGACATGTTGATTCTCCTGCTCCTCAGACGCTGCCTGGCCTGCTATGCTTTTCCAGAACCATACTCTCGACTCTGAACTCCAGCATCTGTAGTCCTCCCTTTCACCTTGATGAGGAAATATATCATTCGGAAGGACTATTGCCAGAAAAATTGGTAATATGTGGAATTAACGGTGAGACAAGAAGTGCTCCACTATGTAATGTGAAGTTGGTGTGCCTGGTGAAAAATGGAAAGGTGGTGGTAGGAATACTGGATGAACTCTCAACTTGAGGAATATGATTTATTCTTGGTAATGAAAAAGCTGAATACCAGGTGGGTGTGCTGCTTACTGTAATTGAATTGCCAGTGGAAAATGAGGCAACAGAGGAATGACAGAAAGTACATCCTGGAATTTTTCCTGACAGTGTGATAACAGAGCTCTTAATTGATTGCGTTGAACCCTTACCCAAAACAAAAAAGTGGGAATCAGTATTTGTTGACAATAATGGATGTATTCTTACATTTCCAGAAGCCATTCCACTATGCAATATCCCAGCTATAAGGATTGTAGAGGAGTTACTCAAATTTTTCACTGGATATGATAGAGATACCCATAGAGATACAATAAGATCACGGGTCAATTTTTACATCAAATTTATTCAGCAAAATTATGGATAGCTTAGGAATAAAATAATTCAAATCCACTGCATACCATCCAGACTCAGAGTGAGCATTAGAACAGTGGCATCAAACTTTGAGGACCATGTTGAGAGTTTAAAGTCATGACTATTCACAGGATTGGGATCTAGGAATTTCATTTGTAGTTTTTGCAATTAGGCATACACCAAATTCAGTCCATTTGAATGAGTTTTTGGGCATGGGATGTGATGGCCACTGAAAATAATAAAAGAGAAATTTGTCAACCAGAGTTCAGAGACCACATATTTGGACTATATGTCAAATTTCAGGGAAAGTTTAAATAGAGAAGTTAAGTTAGCTAGAGAGCATTTAAAAGTAGCACAGATTGTGATGAAACAGGAGCAGACAAGAAATCAAAAATTTGCAATCTTGCAAGTGGAGATAAAGTGTTAGTGTTTCTCCCACTGATGGGTGAACCTTGAAAGGCAAGGTTTAGTTGACCTTATCAAATGAAATGGACATTGAGTGAGGAGAATTATTTGGTAAGAATGCCAAAAGAAAGAAATCTTGCAGACTGTGTCAAATGAACATGTTCAAAAGATATTTTGATAGGTAAGTAAAGTAAAAGTAGAATGTGTTACTGTTTACAACGTACAATGAAGAATCAAGTTCAGATGATTCTGAATTGGATAGTCCACAAATTAAATTTGACAGTGAGGAAGTTGTCAGAAATTACAATAAATTATTGATTTATTACTATTGCATGGGGAGATATATGGGAATAAGCTGGGAAATACTAATTTAATTATGCATTATGTTGACATAGGAGATGCTGTTCCACATAAGCAACATCCTTATAGACGTAACCCTTTAAAGTCAGCACAGGTTCAAAATGAGATTGAGTGCATGCTCAAAGACAAGATAATCAAAGTGAATTTCAGCAACTGGAGCTCACCCATAGTAACAGGGCAATAACCAGATGGTACCCAATAATTATGTATGGACTATTATAAAGTCTGTTACCAAGTTTGATTTAAATCTACTCCACATTTAGAAGACTGTATTGAGAAAGTGGAACCAGCAACTTATATTTCTATCAGAGGATACTGGCAGGCACCTTTATCCAAAAGACCAATGGCAATTTTGGCTTTCAATACACCGAATGTACTATACAAATTTGAAGTCATACCATTTGGTATGAAAAAAATACACCAGGCACATTTCAAAGACTAATCAATAAAATTATTTCTGGATTATCAGATTGTATGGTCTGCATTGGTGACCTAGAGATTTTAGTCACACCTTGAAGGAAAATTTGCAGCATTTATCGAAATTGTTCAATCAATTTCGGAAGGCAGGCTTGGTGATCAACTGGCTAAGAGTGAGTTTGCAAAATCCCATATCATATTCCTGGGCCATGTTTTCGGGGCATGGACAGATGGCTGCACGGGATGTGATAACAAACATTATTGGGGACTTTCCCATACCATCGATGAAGAGGGCAATGTTAAGATTCCTAGAACTGAGTGGGTTTTATCAGAAGTTCATACTGAATTTCAGCAGAGTGGTTGCTCCACTGACTGACTTGTTGAGCAAGTGCAGAAAATTTCAGTGGATGGTAGACTGTCAAAGGCATTTAGCAGCCTGAAAGCTGTGTTAACCACTGCTTCAGTGTTAACCACACAATAATTATGCAAAGCCATTCAAGGTGGTTATCAATGCAAGTGATGCAGGTGTCAAAGCTATACTCTTACAAAAAGATGATGAAAAGATAGACCCATTAGGTATTTTTCCAGAAAATTGAATACTCATCAGCAGAAGCATTCTACAAATGGGTGGCACAGTGGCTCAGTGGTTAGCACTGCTGCCTCAGAGCACCACAGACCTGGATTCATTTCCAGCCTCAGGCAACTGTCTATCTGGAATTTGTAGATTCTCCCAGTGTCTGTGTGGGTTTCCTGCAGGTGCTCCAGTTTCCTCCCACAGTCTAAAGATGTGCAGGTCAGGTGAATTGGCCATGCTAAATTGCCCATAGTGTTAGGTGCATTAGTCAGAGGGAAATGGGTCTGGGTGGGTTACTCTTCGGAGGGTCAGTGTGGACTTGTGGGGTTGAAGGGCCTGTTTCCACACTGTAGGGAATCTAAAATTGAAAAGGAAACCTTGAGCTTAGTGTTGGCAGTACCACATTTCAACATTGTATTGCCAGTAATGTAACTGAGAGAATTGTACATACTGATCATAACCCATTAAAGTTTTCGGAGAAATTTAAGGACAAAAATTCTTGACTGTTTAGATGGAGCTTATTATTGCAGCAATTAAATTTAAATTATACACATGGCAGGATGAGAAAATGTAATTGCTGACACCTAGTTGTAACTTGGCTGATGAAAGATGGAGGCATTTGGTGGTAGGAGTAAACAGACTGAAATAGAATGTAATAGTGAATGTTTGCATGTTTAGAGTCAATGTAATGTATATGTATTTTAGTATACAAGTAGAGTAAAACTAAGGGTTTAAAAAGAAAATAAGGCCATCTTTGTATATTGATGGTTCATTTTTTAAAGGCGGGAGGGAGGCATGACAATGCTCACACTTAAACAGGTTATTTTGTCCTGTCTTTTTTTAAGCAAGGTTGTAAGGCCGAGGTGATGGGCTATCTCTAAAAAAATTAGACAATTTGTGAGGTCCTGGGATTTTTTTTAAAGTTGGAACAATGGTTGCAGCCTGGGTTTGTCCAGTTCTCTCAGACCAGACTTTCTAGTTTGATGAAGGAGCAGTGGTCTAAAAGCTAGTACTTCCAAATAAACCTGTTGGACTATAACCTGGTGTTGTGTGATTTTTAACTTTGTACACCGCTGTCCAACACTGGTGTCTCCAAATCTTGGGAAACAGATCAGTCTTACTGTCTATCATCCATCCATAGAATCTCCAAGACCCTTGTGTGAAACAAGTGTTATGGACAACACCATATACCCTCAAACTATTTATAGAAAGCAGCCTAGGTCCTAACATTTTCTTATTGTAAAGGTCGATGTGAAGTGCTGTGTTCCAGATGCAATACGACTGGTCAAACTACTCGACGTTAAGCAAAACACAATTTATTTAAACATTGTATTTGAAATACAAACAAAACAAAGAGAATCCCTGAGGAGACGATGCTTCCAGACTCTGTCAGCCTGGTCTTATGTAATTAATCAGTTCAGAGAAGTGACCATGACCTGGAGAAACACTCAACAATGCAGCAAGAAGGTTAATGATCCTTTGTGGGTATGTGTCACTGTCTTTTCTCTGCTATCTCACACTTGTTCTTACTCTGCTATTGCATCCATCTCCTCATTTCAATAACACTCACGATCTCACTGAACATCTTCGCTCAATGGCTCTCTTCCACTCCATCCCCTGAACGACTAACCCTTTCTGCCCTCTGTGCTTATTACATATTCATTCAGGACACCTCACCAGCTCTCCTGCCACATGTTTGCTGTGTAAGCCACTGTCACATGATGAAGGTGACATTGATGCAGCATGTTGCTACATAGCAACATGTCCGCCAACCTTGTCCACTCAGCATTACAGGCTACCTGACCTTCTGTCTGACTTAAAGGCAAGTCAAGACTGAGCTGCTGAGCTCGCTATTGAAATCACATAAAGTAAACAGTTTATGAGGTCTTGAGTTTTTTTCTAAGGTAGGAACAATAGAAGCAGCCTGAATGGGTGGGCAAGCTTCCACAGAGTCAGGATTTTTTGTTTCATTTTTCATTAGTAGCAGTTGCATCTCTCCCTGTTACTCTCTCTCTCAGGACATTCTCATGATGTTTTCGTCCTAGACCAGATAATTGCATGTGAGACAATCTATTTTTCTGAACTTACCTTTTGCTAAGAGTGTTTATGGTTGTTACAATAGTAGAGCATTTAATTAGAATACTTAGTGTATCTATTATTTTGGTAAATGTTTCAATACAGTTACAGCTCAGCCAATGATTTTCTTTATTTTTTTTCTTTTGTAATATTTTAACTGTAATGTATAAATAAAGTGTGTGTTTGCTTCAAATCTGGTAGCTTGACCAATCAAATTGCATCTGGAACACAACATCTTACACTTACCTTTAAAACAAGAAAAAAGGTAGGGTCTAGACTATCTTCTTAATATATTTTGAAAGGGTCTGGTCTGATTCATAACATAACTGTCAAACGAGTGAGTTCAAACAAAGTAAACAAAAAGCCCTGAGATGCACCCTGTTTCAAAGAATGAAATCAGTGCTTCTCCGTGTATGCAAAGAAAGCTGGGTATAGCATTGCAATAATAACTATTAGCGAGCTCCAAAGTAAGTACTGATGAGCTGAACTCTATTGAGAGTCTGTGATGTGTCATATTGATGTGCTGAGATGGATACTTTGTCGATGTGGAATTCTGAGGATGGAGGATGCAGGTCAGCATTGTCCATGATGAGTGTCCTTGCTTTTCAGAGAATGCTGGCCAAGATTGATACCTGGAGAAGACACAGGTAAACTGCAGCTGCAGGTAACCTCTGACTTTCAGTCTGGGAATTGAAATCTTCTAGGTTCTCACTGCTACTGGGAGAATACTAACCAGGAGATAAATGAAGTGAGATTACACAATAATGAGATGTTAGTATATGCAGATAGGACCCTGACTGCTTACTCATGAGATGTTCAAATAGCCATTGCAACCTTAAAGGGAAACTCAGATTATTTATCTCAACGTCAAGAATCTCATTTTCATTTTCATTTTTGTTTCCATTGTATTCTCCCAACCTTGTTAACATGGTGCTGCACTATCACCTGCATCCTTAAGATGCTAGGAAAATCCTGCTAATTGATTCTGACAGATTTATGTCTTGCTGGTATCAAGAAAACTACACGTGGTGCAACCCTTCAAATGCTACAGGATGTTGTGATGAAAAAGTAATCTGAAACTTTCATGGACAGTCAGGACTGTTAGAGGACAAGAGAGTAATGGGGATGCAGAATGATGTGATCACTAATCATGATATCTCATACAAAGGAGAAAACAAACAGATGCTGAAACATATCCATACCAGCCATCAAGAAGTCCTCATTCAATCTGAGGAAAGCAAGGGAAGTCATCTACTGGACAAACTTGAGCAATTACATTCAGGACCATATCCTCCAGTGCAGTGCTTGTAATGACATCCTGGTTAGATCACTGATGAAGCTTGGAGTACACTTTTATATTCATGGTAATTGTCTCAAGGTCAACTACGATTCAAACAACTGACGTCAATGACTTCCAGTGAGATTATCAAATGCCTGAAAACACACTTCAGTTGTCATGTTATTTTTAAGCGTGTGATGCGGGAACAATCATCCTCAGTTCACAAGTGAAGAATTCAGGCTCTTCATAAATGATTAGGAAGGCCATCGTCACAAATCATCTCCATTGTAACCTCAATCATATCGAAAGGCTGAGGCTATGCTGAAAATTGCCAAAGGGATCATCAAAAAAGTCAAAGATTCTTCACAAATGTGCACAATGCAATCTTAAAAGTGGAAAAACATACATAATGAATGCATCAATCCAGCAGTTAATGTCACACGATACAAAAACTATGCTTTCAACGACTGAAAATAGAAGTACTAAACTGATCAGTATTAACTAAAGTGTAATGACAAGATCAAAATGAAATGATGACCAAATTCCGTAGAACAAATTTGCCAAATTCTTTCTAGTGAGGAGAGCTGGCAAGCCAGTTAGAGAGCAAAAATTCATTACATGTAACAAAAATCAACCCATTTGGCACTTTAGGACATGTGTAAAGAAGTTGACAACTCAATTAGACATCGTTAAAGTGAAAAACCTATCATCATTACGACAGACATATTCTTGAAACCTGAGAAGCTGTTCATTCACAGCAAACAACTGATAAAGAAAATTTGATTTTTCCAGCTGAACAAGGAATTGAATGACCATCCGTTCCAGATGTCAACTATTCCCCAACAAATGAAATGGTTTAGGAGTGACCATTACCACAGCAGCAAGAATCTCTGTGGTATCAATAGCGAAGCAACATTTGGGCGGCACGGTGGCACATTGGTTAGCACTACTGCCTCACAGCACCAGAGACCCGGGTTCAGTTCCCGCCTCAGGCGACTGACTGTGTGGAGTTTGCACATTCTCCCCGTGTCTGCGTGGATTTCCTCCGGGTGCTCCGGTTTCCTCCCACAGTCCAAAAATGTGCAGGTTAGGTGAATTGGCCATACTAAATTGCCCGTAGTGTTAGGTGAAGGGGTAAATGTAGGGAAATGGGTTTGGGTGGGTTGCGCTTTGGTGGGTCGGTGTGGACTTGTTGGGCTGAAGGGCCTGTTTCCACACTGTAAGTAATCTAAGTAAAAATTAACTCAGCAGCGAACAGTGCTGGTCAAATTGACAATAACTCGCACTCATACAGTTCAAAGACCTGAACTATTTCAAGGTTCTGTGCAAGGTACAAAGGTAAAGATGAGAAGGAACAAACAATTTATTGTCCATTTGTAATAATTTTCCTATGTGTGTGAAGTACCTGGCAAATAATAGTCCATGCAATTCGTTTCCCTTTCATTAAAAAGAGGATGTTTGCGTACAGCAGCTTACTGTATTCACATTATCTTTGAGGGCATTGTATGTAGAAAAAGATTTTAGGCAGCAGTCATTTAAATGCTACAATGAGGCTACCATTTGACATGGTGGTGCACTTTTGTAAATTTAGCAACATAAGAGAAGGCCACTTGGTCCCTCGTTTTCACTCAACAATTCAATTATGTCATGATCAAGCTACATTCTAAAACTATGTACCTTATATAGTTTCATATTAGCTTAAAGCTTTAGCTTATTTGAATGATATCATTATGTGCCCAGTGATTATATTGAATAGTTTTTTCAAATGATTCTGCTGTGGTAAAAGACAGAGCATTGCCCTGATCTTCAAGATCTTTTATATTTACTTGAAAAGGTTGACTGAACCTTTTTTTAATGTCCTTGCCTGGAGAGTGGTGCCTCAGTCAGCACAAAATCCCTTGTATTTCCTTCAGTCTGTACATTGACTATGTGCTTCTTTTCAGACATTCTCTCCCACTTTGGAAGGCAGCTTTAGTTTCCATTCATTTGGAGGAACATTGTCCACGTTTGAGCCTCCACTTTTGAAGGACCATGAACGAGCTGAAAGACGGGCCTGTCTGTGAGGCTCTTCTAGGTAAATGGCTACCCTGCCTACTGTTTACACGAGAATAATGGATGTCTAATTGCCCACGAGTAGGGGTCTGTCAATTGGAAAGATGGGAATTTGTTGCCCTGTGGGCAGAGTGTTGGAAGAGAGGGCAGAAAGATGGGTGGCATGGTGGCTCAGTGGTTCAGCACTGCTGCCTCACAGCACCAAGGGACCCAGGTTCAATTCCACCCTTGGGTGACAGCATCCATTCAGTACATCACTGGAATGTTAGAATAAAATTAATCTTTGAATTGACATGTAGACACACAAACTTGAAGGTAAAAGCGAAACTATTTACTTGAGCCTGACTCCTCATCTAACATTTGGCAAGAAGAAATTTGTGAACTGAGGGAAATTCGTTCAGAAAATGTGAGGCAAGAAACAATTAACAATTCTGCACAAAATATAAAGCATATTCCTTTCGTTTTATCAACATAGTTATTTTTATGGCTGGGAAAAATAGATTTGTCTTTATCATGTGTATTTCAGATTTTAACATGTTTTGAACTGGACTTACAGGGAGCAAATAACATTTAAAATTGCATTGACATATCATGCATTAGCAGAAACGTGGGACATTGTTTTCTGAAGCTCCATTTGACTCTGAGTTTCTGCGATGCCATTAGATTGCTGGTTCACCATTTGCATGTGACCAATGACACATTTGACATTGTGATTTCTATATTTGCGAAGGTAACTGACCTGTTGACATGTGTGTTCACTAACGTGGATCTAGAATCACTCCAATAGGATCCAAAGGAGGTAACTCAATTTCAATATTGAGACTTAGCTGAATTTAACTACACGTCACATAAGATTTTTAAGGATTATGATGCACACTTGGGAAGATTAAGTTTCAAAGATTATATTAAAGTGTAGCATTGGTGAATATTTAGTCTAACCTTTCAGTGATTTTTAGCAAAATTGAGTTTGCACATTTCCTTCTTTATCTTGGATAGAGTTGCATGTTTCTCTGAAGTAGAACTTGAATTAGCTACAAACATGGAGGACATAGCTTTTATATCTGATGGAAATTTGGTTTAATAATCTACTGAGGGAGCAAAGGAGTCTCATGGTTATGGGTTGTTTTCCATAACTTTTATTGAATTATTCCCAAGCTAGGTTCTTGTGGATAAGCAACGCCACAGATAATAGGATCAGAGATAGTTAAAATTTCACTGTGGTTCTTAAAACAGTGACAGTAGATCTAAAGGGACAAACAAATCTAAAATCAATGGTCTGCATGATTTCTAAATCCCTCTAACGTCTGAACAAGTATTCCCATTTTGTAATGCACTTGAACTTACCCCAATTAATGTGTTGATGCTATTTTGGGGCAATAAACAAAATAATGGAAGAGATCATCAAAAGAATAAATGTTTATGTCTGCTGAATGCTTCTGGAGCATAAAGCAAGCTCTAACACTGCAGGAGGATTATCTGTTCTTTTAAACAGTAGGCTGAGATGTTGGCTTCAAATTTCTTCTCAGGTTGATAGAGCCGAGATCAGCATCGAAGACATTACATCGGGGAGAGGGAAAGATGCTCAGAATCAACTTGCTGCTGTTTTTGAGCAGGGAGTTCATGATTTGTTGCCTTCCCACTCTAATCTACAAACAAGTAGCATACAAACTTTGTGCCCCTCCTCATCCTCACAATTTCCCTGCCAGTATTGAAGGTTCTCATCCTTGATATCATTTTGGTAAACTGCCTCTGTATGCTCCTCAACACATTGAAAACCTTCCTCAAGTGCAGTGCACAGAATTATATCAAAACATGAACAGGGAACAAGAATAGGCTATTTTGCTCTTTGCTCCTCCTCCACATTTCCAACTTCCACCATTTGCTGACCTAAAATCTATCCAACCCCTTCTTTAAAATATTTAAAAGCTGCTTCCACCACCTTTTGAAGAAGAGTTCCAAAAATTCACGATCATCTGAGAGAAAATGTTTAATCTCATCTCTTTTTAAATGGGCACCCCTTTATTTTTGAACTGTGGTTCTGAGTCCTTGATTCTTCAAAGAGAGGAAACATCCTGACCACATCAACCCAGTTTTGACCTTTAGGATCTTGTGTGTTTCAATCAAATAATTGGATGCTGTATTCCTGTTGAGGCCACATTGATTTATAAAGCTTCTTTTTCATAATTGAAGCCCTTAGTTTCCAAGTGTCTTGTATGTTTCCACCTTATACGTTACCCTTTCAATTTAAAACATTGGTAAATATGCATCTCTAGGTTTCTCTGGCTAAGCACCACTATCTTTTCCTGCCTTTTAGAACCATCAAGGTTGCTGTTCTCAAAGTGCATCCATCACATCTCAATTTATCCATTGTAAATTGCATCTATCATATGTCTGCCCATCTCAGCAGTCTGTTACTATCCTCACTATTTCCTAGACTATTATGTTTTGTAACATCAGCAAACTTCAAATTGTTCTCCTTACACCCAAGCCCACGTCAAGTATAGACAACAAGTAGAGAAACATTCCTAGTCACAAAAAGCTAGCATATAAGTTCAGCAGGTAATAGAGAAGGCAAATGGGCTGTTAGTCTTTATCCCAAAGGGAATGGAGGAGAAAAATAAGAAGGTTTTGCTAAAACTATGCAAGGTGCTAGTCAGACTACACTTGGAATAATGTGATCAGTTTAGGTTCTTATCTGAGGAAGGCTATATTAGCATTCAAGGCAGTGTAGAGATGGTTGAATAGGCTGGTTTTAGGTAGGATGGATTTTCGTATGAGAAAAGGTTGAGTAAGTTGGTCCTGTACCCATTGGAGTTTGGGAGAATGAGAGGAGACCTCATTGAAACACACAAGAGTCTTAGGGTGCTTGATAAGGTCAATGTGGAGGGATCTTTCATCTTGTAGGACAGTCTAGGACGGGAAGATATTATCTCAGAGTAAGGCGTCACCCAATTAAGACATAAAGGGGGAGGATTTTATTTCCTCTCTAGGTGCAATGAATCTGTGGAATTATTTTTACCACAGGGCTTTCAAGAAAAAGTGATTGATTAAATTAAGGGTAGAAATAAGCAATTTTTTTTAGATTAGATTAGATTACTTACAGTGTGGAAACAAGCCCTTCGGCCCCAACAAATCCACACTGATCCTCCGAAGAGCAACCCACATTTACCCCTTCACCTAATACTACGGGCAATTTAGCACAGCCAATTCACCTGACCTGCACATCTTTGGACTGTGGGAGGAAACCGGAGAATCTGGAGGAAACCCATGCAAACACGGGAGAATGTGCAAACTCCACACAGACATTTGCCCGATGTGGGATTGTTTAACCATTAAGGGAATCAATGGTTTGGGGAATAAGGCAGGAAAGCTGGATTTCAGGATTATATCTTCAACATACATCTCATTGTATGGTGGAGCAGATTTGTGTCAAATAGACTATCTCTACCCCAAAGTCTTTGTGCTGATTTCTCTAAAAACTGAAGACACATATCTTTCCATTTAGAATACCACACATCACTCCTTTCTGCCTCCTATCCCTGAGGCAATTACTTAGTCAAATTACTTAGTCAAAGTAGGACCACAAATTATCCTTTGAATCATTTGTGGTCCTACTTTACAAACAATTATACTTGTGATATTTTATCAGTTTCCTTCAGAGAGTCTACAGATACAACATCTTCACTACTTTCATCATTGTTATTCAAAGAACTCAATCAGGTTAGCCTGACATGGTTTGTCTTTAGCAAAAGCCAAGACTGTTTCTCCAAGTTAGAATTCATTCAGTCTTTAACAATGCACTCTGGTTGTTTTCCTTGGACAAACATTCTTTTGATCTCTTTGTTGAATAGAATTGTGGCAATTCTATGTCCAAGGCACGAGAAAAAATTGTGATTAGAGCTTGTCTCCACACTTGATTCATGTGAACTGGTGAATAGTTAATTATAAATTATAATAACTTATTTAACATCACTTTCTACATTTTAGCTTCTGCACTATCTCTGCACCGTCCTCCCAGAAGATCTGTGACTTCATTCATTGCTGTCTTGTCATTCTTTATTTCAGGTTCACCTTGGCTGGCTCCCTTATGAAATCATCAATCTGCCAGGTTTTTTTTGCCCATTTAATAATTACAAACAATTATATTTTCTGCATCCAGCTGCTTTCTCACTGAAACAGACTCCATTTTTAAAAAGTTCTGAGATTTACATATGAAAGAACTGAAACCAACATGTTCATTCGAAAAGACGAGAGACTTAACAAACAATTCAGGTCTTTTTCAAGATATAATTTTAGATACATCACACTGTAAACTTTTACTATAAATTCTGTGTCTTATGATCTTATACTCCACAACTACCCGATGAAGGAACAGTGCTCCGAAAGCTAAATGCTTCCAAATAAACCTATTGGATTATAACCTGGTGTTTTGTGATTTTTTAACTTTGTACATCCCAGTCCAACACTAGCATCTCTGAATCTATTTGGCCTTTTTAATTTGGTAGAACAAGATTCAGCAGCTTCCATTATCAATGGGTAAGATTGCTTTAAGTAAATTCTTTAGTAACATGTTCCCAACATCATGCTGAAATTGTGTGGATTTTCAAATTTGTAAGACAGTCAAGTCTGTAAAGAAAGTGCAACGAAAATTAAAGCCACATATCTCAACTTTCAGCTGCTAAGGAGTCAGAAAGTCTGTGGATTTTTCATTCACTGTTGAAATGGAAATGAAGGGAGATATGAGACAGATTTGGAATCTGTTCCATCTCAGTTGCAAAACCATGAGATAGCTACTGAACTGAACAAAACATCTGAACAAGTAAGAGTAGCAATCTTGTTATCTGTTCTTGGGAAAGAGTTCTAAAAAAAACGATATTACACCTGACAAGCAGTAAACCCATACAGAAGAGATTTTTGAAGGCTTTAAAAATGCATTATTGACTTTCAGCGTGATGTTACTCATGCCCCCTCTCCCATCCATTAACAGCACAGAGGTGGAACAAATGAAGAGTGTCAAGCTCCTGGGAGTGGTCATCCACAACAAGCTTTCTTGGACTCTTCATGTGGATGCACTGGTTACAAATGCCCAACAATGTCTCTTCTTCCTCAGGCAGCTGAGGCAATTTGGCATGATGGCGAATACCCTTGCCAACTTATATAGGTGCGCCATCGAGAACATTCTGTCTGGATGTATCACTACCTGGTATGGCAACTGTACAATTTAAGGTCAGAAATGGTTACAAAGAGTGGTGAACTCGGCCCAGACAATCACAAAGGGCAGCCTCCCATCTATAGAGTCCATCTACCAGGCCTGCTGTCAAGGAAAAGCCACCAGCATTCGCAAAGATCCATCCCACCCTGGCAATGATTTTCTACAATCTCTACCATCAGGGAGAAAGTACAAAAGCCTGAAACACTCACCCGCTGGTTTTGAAACAGTTTCTACATGACTATTGTTAGAATACTGAAAGGACTCACAAACTCTTAACATTCGCCTGTACCTGTGTTTTTGTTTTTACCACTGTTTGCCTATTATTTACTTACCTATGCTACTTAAGTATCTGATCTGCTTGTATTGCTCACAAGACAAAGCTTTTCACTATGCCTCGGTACAGGTGACAATAAGTTCAATTCATTTCAATTCAATATTACCATTATTGAAATGTGTGTTCGATATCCGAGGTCAGGTAGAGAGGGGAATTGTTAACAGCATGTGATAGCACTGGCACATCTAAATTGAATGAGGTGTATTTGAACAACTTAAAGATTATCTCATCATAGTATTAGGCATAAGAGGCTGTAATGCGAGTGGACATCGACTGAGAGAGGTGAAACTGCCTCTAGAAAGCTCACAACATGGTGCAGAAGTTCTCAGGTAGTTGATCATCAGCTAGAGACAATTAATAAGAGAACAAATGAGACTTTGTACTATGTTGAGAGATATTCCAGACCTCCTGGGGACATATATGTATCGCGATGAAATTTTATTATAAATATGTTCACACATTTATATATATATATATATAGTATAATTACTTTTCATCATTAACTGCGTGTGCAAATGTCTTTTTAGCTGTGACTCCAAGAATGAAAGTACAGAAGCTAACCATTCCTACCGCCACATGTTATTTTTTGTCCCAGATGTGAAGTGAGTGACTCCTGCACCTTGTGCTTGACAGGAAAACTTGAAAGGTATGTGTACTTTGGAAACTGGGGTAAGGCTTTCAGGGAAAAATACATTGCTTGTGCATCACAGTCATTAGTAAGATTGATTCCTGCCATTGCACGATGCGGTCAAGAGTTTTTGAGGTCAGAAAGTTGACACTTACTCTGTACAATCAACAACATTACAGTCAGTGATGCATGAATAGAAAACAGCTATTCAAACTAAACATTAGAAGCAGTTGAGCAAGAGATTGGCTGGATAAAACTTGAATGAGAGAGGTGGAAAAAATTTAAAGATGATGCTGCGTTCCCATGGCCAATCTCAGTTTTTCAAGGCATTTTACGACCATCTGTAGTCCTTCTCCTGTTTTAAGATAAAAGACTACCTGTGTGAAGTGAATCACCAAATTAAATCATGGTTTTATATTTTTCACAAATTATTAAGTGCGCAATTCGTCAATAGAAACTAATTAGGAGTCTTTGCCAAAACCAAGGCTCATAAACAAGAGAACATGTTGGATGCAAGAAAACTTGAAGTTATGGGCAAATGGCCAAACATGTGTAAAGCCTACAGACAGATAAGCAGATTGATTCTCAAGAGTACTCAGAAAGGTTGAAGGATAAAATTGAAAAGACTTATTAAAAATAGACTTGTTTCCAAGTTGATAAAAAGTCCTCAATAAACAATAGAAATCCATTTTGCGAAACTACTGACAGCAGCAGTTTCTGTCAAGCTGGGTTGTGAGTATATATTTTGGTTCCTCAGGAGCAGTTCAGTCATTTTTGACACAAATAAAGACTTGAGTTCTCTTCAAAGACATTTTGTCTTAGGCTGAGACAAGATAACAAAAAAAAAGCCTACAATACTGTATTGCAATGTATGTATGAATTTTATAAAATATTTGTTTGATGGTCCTAAATTCAAGTGGATGCATTACCATATAATTGATTTAAGTCAAGCTTGACTATCCAAGTTTTTTGGATTTACTTAGTTTCCACGTGTCTTCAGGTTAATTCATTTACCTGTCCAATAGAATATCATAAATATGACTGTAAAGTAGTCCATGATTGATTCATGTAAACTATTGTTTGATTATTAAAAGGTTGTTGATTGACACTTAATGTCTATGACTTGTTTAAAAAAAGCCAAACTGCTCTGGAATTCTTATGTTCTCAATGTATTGACATTGTTTAACTCAAGGGAGTTATTTCTGCTGTAATGATATGTATGGTACAGGCACATTCACTTCAGTGCCTGGGCTAACACTATGCTGTTTGGTTATAAACAATAGCATCAGAGTGGAATGCTTCAAGTGACCCTAATTAAGAGTCATCTGAAACATGTATACCTTCAAATTACGTGTTATTATACAGTGGTAATATAATTAACATATACTGTATACCCTCTGTAAAGCATAAAGCAACCTTCCTCTATTTTTAAAAGTATGAAGAGAATGTCTAAATCAATAACTGTAGAAATTAGTCAGGACAGAATTGTCAGGAGCAGGAATTCAAATGTTACTGTAATGCCTTGGGTATTTGGCCGAATCAACACAGACGTTTACAATAAACCAACTGACTCCCACAGCTACCTAGACTACACCTTCTCCCACCCTGTCCCCTATAAAAACGCCATCCCATATTCCCAATTCCTTCGCCTCCGCCACATCTGCTCCCAGGAGGACCAGTTCCAATACCGTACAACCCAGATGGCCTCCTTCTTCAAAGACCGCAATTTCCCCCAGATGTGATCGACGATGCCCTCCACTGCATGTCCTCCAGTTCCCGCTCCTCCGCCCTTGAGCCCCACCCCTCCAATCACCAACAGGACGGAACCCCACTGGTCCTCACCAACCACCCCACCAACGTCCATATACATCACACCATCCATTGTCATTTCCGCCAACTCCAAATGGACCCCACCACCAGGGATATATTTCCCTCCCCTCCCCTATCAGCATTCCGAAAAGACCACCGTGACTCCCTCGTCAGGTCCACACCCCCCACCAACCCAACCTCCACTCCTGGCACCTTCCCCTGCAACCGCAAGAAATGCAAAACTTGCGCCCACACCTCCCCCCTTATTTCCCTCCAAGGCCCAAGGGATCCTTCCATATCCTCCACAAATTCACCTGCACCTCCACACACATATTTACTGCATCTGCTGCATCTGATGTGGTCTCCTCTATTTTGGGGAGACAGGCTGCCTACTTGTGGAATGTTTCAGAGAACACCTTTGGGACACCCAGACCAACCAACCCAACCACCCCATGGCTCAACATTTCAACTCCCCCTCCCACTCCACCAAGGACATACAGGTCCTTGGACTCCTCCATCGCCAGACAATAGCAACACGACGGCTGGAGGAAGAGCGCGTCATCTTCTGCCTAGGAACTCTCCAACCACAAGTGATGAACTCAGATTTCTCCAGTTTCCTCATTTCCCCTCCCCCCATCTTGTCTCAGTCTAATCCCTCGAACTCAGCACCGCCTTCCTAACCTGCAATCTTCTTCCTGACCTCTCTGCATCCACCCCCACTCTGGCCTATCACCCTCACCCTGACCTCCTTCCACCTATCGCATTTCCAATGTCCCTCCCCCAAATCCCTCCTCCCTACCTTTTATCTTAGCCTGGTGGACACACTTTCCTCATTCCTGAAGAAGGGCTCATGCCCGAAACATCAACTCTCCTGCTGCTTGGATGCTGCCTGACCTGCTGCACTGTTCCAGGAACACATTTTCAGCTCTGATCTCCAGCATCTGCAGTTCTCACTTTCTCCTAGAACATCTTATTCTTGACTGCTTTGTTTAACAATTTGGTTGGCTTGCTACTCATTGTTGTTCCTCAGCATTTCCATTGTGAATCTGTGGAATTCCCTGCCTAGTATAGAGTCATAGAGTCATAGAATGCACAGCTTGGAAACAGACCCTTTGGTCCAACACATCCATGCGGACCAGATATCCCAACCCAATCTAGTCCCACCTGCCAGCACCCGGCCCATATCCCTCCAAACCCTTCCTATTCATATACCCATTCAAATGCCTCTTAAATGTTGCAATTGTACCAGCCTCCACCTCCTCTGGCAGCTCATTCCATACTCGTACCACCCTCTGTGCGAAAAAGTTGCCTCTTTATATCTTTCCCCTCTCACCATAAAATATGCCCTCTAGTTCTTCACTCCCTGACCCCAGGGAAAAGACATTGTCTATTTACACTATCCATGCCCCTCATAATTTTATAAACCTCTATAACGTCACCCCTCAGCCTCTGACGCTCCAGGGAAAACAGCCCCAGCTTGTTCAGCCTCTCCCTATAGCTCAAATCCTCAAATCTGGCCACATTGTTGTAAATCTTTTCTGAACCTTTTCAAGTTTCACATCTTTCCGATAGGAAGGAGACCAGATTTGCACGCAATATTCCAACAGTGCCCTAACCAATGTCCTGTACAGTTGCAACATGACCTCTCAACTCCTGTACTCAATACTCTGACCAATAAAAGAAAGCATACCAAATGCCTTCTTCACTATAATATCTATCTGCAACTCCACTTTCAAGGAGCTATGAACCTGCACTCCAAGGTCTCTTTGTTCAGCAACATTCCCTAGGACCTTACCATTAAGTGTATAAAGCAGTTGAGGCTGCCTTATTGACTGTTTTTCAAGACAAAGCTAGATAGATTTTTGAACAGTAAAGGAATTAAGAGTTATGCTGAGTGGGCAGATAAGTGGAACTGAGTCCGTGAAAAGATCAGTCTGATTTTATTGAATGGCTCAATGAGCTAGATGGCCTACTCCTGCTCCTATTTCTTATGCCACACAATTATCGTTGTCAGAATTGTTTTCAACTTTCAACACACTGGTTTTTGTATTGTACATTGGTCTGATCAGTAATGTCTTCATGTGATTATATTTTGAATACCTTGCAAATGCCAAGAGTCTTTTTTTTCAGACTGTGTTTAAGGAATTTCTTCCATATTTTGACATATTTGGATAACACAATATATTTGTGCCATGTTTATATGGAGGTATCATGAAAATATCATGTTATATAGTATATTGTCTAGGGATGATTGAATCTTCTTTTGAATCTTGACTAGTAAAAGAATGAAGTTATACTATTCAATATCTATACAAAAGGATTGTTGAGCCCCAAGACGTTCCTCACAAAAGTGCCAAAGCTTTGCTTTTGGTCATTTTTAATGATCCTGTTCATTAAAAACAGGGTGGCACAGTAATTAGCACTGCTGCCTCACCGCAGGGCTTGCTTCCACCCTCAGGTGACTCTCTGTGTGGAGTTTGCACATTCTCCCCGTGTCTGTGTGTGCTTCCTCTGGGTGCTCCTGTTTCCTTCCACCGTCCAAAGCTGTGCACATCAGGTGGATTGACTATGGAAAATGCAAGATTATGGGATGGGGTTGATCTGGGTGGGAATAGACTTCAGAGGGTCAGTACCAGACTGGATGTGCCAAATGGCCTCTATCTGCACTATAGGGATTCTATGATATGTTATGACACATCTCTGGGGCAGGTTGGACTTGAACTCAAAGCTTCTGATCCAAAGGCAGGGACACTACCATTATGCCACAAACTGTTTAGCCTTACTATAATCAAGTTTCATCAGCAAAATCATTTTCTTCTTGGGCATGAAGCAGTCTGTAATTGATTGTTGTTGATGGGGTAAAATAAGGCCATCCGTCAATGATTGCCACCCATGAATCCAACTGTTCAGGTCCCTGGGGTAAGATGCTTTGCTTCTTCGATATAATTCCAAGGGATTGCAACAAAGTCAGCTTTCCTGTCCTTTATCCATATCCCTTCTCACGTTAATTCCTAATGCTAATTGTATTGTATTACGTTTATTTCTGAAGGCAACCAAAACAGATTTGTCAGAATTGCCCTGAGATGGTAACCTGTTAACAATTCTCTGGATAATTTCCCTAACTTATATTTCTGAAATGAACCTTTACTGGGAGCTGTGACCATAAGGATTTAATCTAAATAGCCTTTATATGAGTGCCACATGAAAAAATATTTTTATTGTATTTTCAAATTAACCATTTGTGAGATAGGGCCTTTCAATTTCACTAAGTTTTCTGAAGAAATTAATTTCAATAATTAACAATTCAATCATTTAAGGTGATGAAACATGACCGTGCTTCCATTAACAGCTGTCCACTTTTAGATATCCCATTGAAACACTTGATGTTCTGGTTGTAAGATTAGAAATGGTCCCCTGAGTTGTGCATTATGAAAAACCTCCTGAAAAAGCCTTTCAGTAATTTGGAATCTATCTGCTCGACTCTACTGATTGAAGGTTCAAAATGTTGAAAAATAGACACTGAGGAAAAGGAAGAAAATAATTTGAGAAAAATACATGAAAAATGAATACAAGAAAGTTAAGTATTTATAAATTTTTAAATTACCTTGAATGCACCTAATTTGATGGATTTTCATGCCAACTTTTCATGCTCTGTCCCATTTCCCTTTTTAAATTATTTATGCATCTAACTTTGGTCTTATTCAACATTTTTGATATGCTTCAACATGGCTAATAGAGATTGAATCCTAGTATGCAATTAAAATCAAGTAGTTTATTTCAGTTTCAGGAATATTTCATGCTAAATTACATATTACAACAAGTAACACTGTTAAAGCTCAGCACAGACATAGATATATCTCAAAGACTCTGCAGCAAAGATTAAAAAAAACTCTTCTTTCACCAAATATGCCTGTTTTCTTCTTGAATTTGCTGTAAGTGTTTGATTACAGGATCTCCATGAGCAGTCTATTTTCACACAACACTCTCATCTTTGCAAAGTACTCTATGAGAACATTAGATTCCCTGCAGTATGGAAACAGGCCCTTCAGCCCAACAAGTCCACATTGACCAAGCAAAGAGTAACCCACTCCCCATATATTTACCCTTGACTAATGTACCTAACACTATGGGCAATTTAGCATGGCCAATTCACCTGGCTGGCACAACTTTGGATTGTGGGAGGAAACCCATGCAGGGACAGGGAGAATGTACAAGCTCCACAGAGACAGTCACTTGAGGTGGGAATCAAACTCAGGTCCCTGACACTCTGAGGCAGCAGTGTTAACCTTTGAGCCACCATGCCACCCATAAACACATTGTCAAATATTCACATCTTCAAATCCCAAACCACTGTGACAAAGATATATTTATTACTTCATCATCTCAGAGTCATCATTATGCAAGTGTCTCACTCCCTAACGAACATGAGAGTACCTTCAATGTTAATTCTGGTGGATCAGGAACATTGTTGTGGTTCTGCTCGCCGAGCTGGAAGTTTTTGCTGCAAACGTTTCGTTCCCTGGCTAGGGTACAGGAACATATCCCAAGTTGGTTTTCTGAGGAGAAACTCAGAGTGGCCTTTCCTGCAGTGATATTGATGGTGTTGGCTTTGGCTGAGTTGGTAGCACTTTAACGTCCAAATCAAAAGATTGAGTTCAAGTCTTGCTCCAGAAATGTAAACACAACAATGCAGGTTGATACTCCAGTGCTATACAAAGTTTTGTGGAATTGCCATCCTCCTGTTGAGGCATTAGGCTGAGTTTTTATGTGCCTTCGGTGAATGGAAAGGAAGAGCAGGTAATGGTCTGGCATCCTGACCAAGTCTTTAGTCAACAGCAGGTCTCCAATTCATTATCTCATTAACTGTGACAAGAATTTTCTGCAATGGCCAGTAACCATGTGGTATGGTGGTTCAATGTTTAATATTGCAGCCTCACACCACTGGGGGCCTGGGTTCGATTTCACCTTCGGGTGATTGTTTGTGTGGAGTTTGCAGATTCTCCCTGTGTTTGCATGGGTTTTCTCCCACAGTCCAAAGATGTATACTTATGGTGGATTGGCTGTGTCCAGGGATGTGCCGGCTAGGTGGATTAGCCATGAAAATGCAGGGTTACAGGGATTGGAGTGTGTGGTGGGTCTGGGTGAGATGCTCTTCGCAGGGCCAGTGTGGACTTGATGGGCCAAGTGGCCTGCTTCCACACTGTTGCGATTCTAAGATTTCAAATTATTATCTTGACTGCAATGCACTTTTGGAAATCCTTCAATTTTGAAAGGTGTTATATAAATTCTAAGTTCTTATAGCCCAATTGTGAAGTTAAAAAATGTTCATGAAGTCTCAGTCAGACAGCACTTGCATTGACATAACATGTTTCAAAACCTCAATACATTGTAAAATGCCTTACAACCAATGAAATATTTTCAATCTGGCCATGAGCAATATCAGAGACCCAGCAGCCACCTGATATACCACAATGCCCCATAGACTGCAGTGGGACTACAAACTGAAAACTGCATTATTGAAGTCGGTTAAAGGATAAATATTGACATTCGTCAGCTCATTCCTCTGTTCATCTTTTCTAAGATTAGGACACATTTCACCATGCAAGGGCAAGTTCCATTCTCCAACATCGTGATATTGTTTCTCAAAGGTACCTAAAAAAAAGATAGCCGTAAGGCATAGGCTCAAGGTTTTCTCTCTTAATTAGCTTCTGCCAGAATGGATTAATTCCATCTGCAATTCTTGTCTTGCAAAAAAGATCATCCTATTGGAAAGGGGATTAATGCTGTAAGTGACTAGATACCCCAGCTGTTCCCAGGCCAGCATTAATGGAATTGCCACAGATAGTGCCAACACCTCTCATATGAATAGCTCAGGGTGATGACTTTCCCACTTAAGTTGCTGTTTGCACTTAATCATGGATTTTACTGAAAGCACTCAAGTGGCTCCACTGATTTACAGGCAAAGGCTGATGAATCTTGCGACTGCAGACGTCTCCCAAGGCATGTTGAAGTTATTAATATATGAGCAAAAGAATGAACTAATTTCAAAGATGACTAGTATATTAGAGTTTGCCACTGATAGATTTATTACGCTATGAGGTGATGTGTGAGTTTAGGTAATGCCTAGTTAAATCATTCCATGCACCCTCTGCTATTTGTACACATGGGGAGGTGTTCATTATTTATTTTGGTGTTCTACATTTATAATTGCTTTTCCCCTTCCACACACACGTTTTCTTATCTGGTTAACACTTCTGTATCAAGACTATTTGCATTGGTCATTAGTATGGCAGTGAATGAAGATATTACAGTTGTGTTATAGTACAAAAAGAAACCATTCAGCCTATCATGTGTGCAGTCGCTCATTGAATAAGCATCATTACCTTATCCCTTTCTCCTGCTTTATCCCTATAACCTTGCATATTATCTTTATTCAAATAACCATTCGAATGGCATCTTGAATGCCTCAATTGAAATGCCTCCACCACACTTGCAGGAAGTACATTCCAGACCCTAACTAAGAAGACATGGCCTTCTACACGGTCAATGCAAATACTTCAGTTATTTTGTTATGCTTGAATGGGATAATCTTGAAGCACTTTGCCTCAATCTTTAATAAGTGGTGATTTATTATGTAATAGTTCCTTGCAAATATTCAGTGTAAGGGAATGTACTTCATTTAATTTATAGGGAGGGGATGACATTATGATCACATCACTGGCTAAAAAACCCAAATCCCCAGGCTAATGTTCTGTAAACTTGGGTTTGAATCCTATCATGGCAGATGGTGAGATTTGAATTCAATAAAAATCTGTAATAAAAAGCTAATCCAATGGTAACAATGTGACCAATGTTGTAAAAACCCATTTGGTTCACAAACATCCTCTTGGGAAGGAAATCAGCCATCCTTACCTCAGCGGGCCACATGATTTACATGTGACTTCATACCCACAGCAAAATTCTTCACTATCATCTGGGCAATTAGGTACAGACAATAAATGCCCAAATCCCATAAATGAGTTTTTTTTTAAAAGCCAAAATATAAAGGTCAACCTTTCTTTGTTTCGAGTCATAGAGACATGACCTCCCAATCCTGTACTCAATATTCCAAGACCGGAGACGGTTTCAGAGAGTGGTGAACTCGGCTCTGACAGTCACAAAGGCCAACCTCTCATCTATAGAATCCACCTACCAGACACACTGTCAAGAAAGGCCACCAGCATTCTCAAAGATCCGTCCCACTCTGGCAATATCTTTCTACAACCTCTACCATCGGGGAGAAGGTACAGAAGCCTGAATACACGCACCAGCCGGTTTTGAAACAGTTTCTACCTTACTGTTGTTAGAATACTGAATGGACTCACAAACTCTTAACATTTGCTTGTAGCTGTGTTTCGGTCTTTGCTGCTGTTTACCTATTATTTACTATCTATGCTACTTAACTGTGATCTGCCTGTATTGCTCGCAAGACAAAGCTTTTCACTGTGCCTCAGTACAAATGACAATAAATTCAATTCAATTCAAATGGCCCTTGCTTTTTATCTTATCTATGTCCCTCATTATGTTATACACCTCTATAAGGTCACCCTTCAACCTCCAGTTAAAAAAAGCCCCAGCCTATCCAGCCTATTTTATAACTCAAACTTTCCAATCCCAGCAACATCTTGGTAAATCATTTCTGAACCTTCTTCACTCCTGAATTAAGCCTCAATAGAGGACATGTACAGGACAAATATAACAGAGTGACAAGGACCATTAACATCTGAGGAGCTGGGTGACCCAAGGTAGCATTAACTATCCAATTACCAAAATATGGTTGCAGTCAATCTTCAGATATACTGAAAGGGAACTGAAAACACAGCCCCAGAAAATAAAACAAATTTCTAAGTCTTGCTTTACATTTATTAGATTAGATTAATTAGTGTGCAAACAGGCCCTTCGGCCCAACACGTCCACAACGACTCTCCAAAGAGTAACCCACCTAACCTATTTCCCTTTGATTAATGCACCTTATTCTCATGTATGAAAATGTATACACACATTCAGTTCTGAATACATTCAAATTGATGAAAACATACATAGAACTGTATGGGTCACAATTTAAACTCAAATCACATTTTTTGTATTCAGCTATAGGCAGGCATTTTATTATTCATCCCTAATTGCTCAGTGGGCAGTTAAGAGTCAGCTATATTGCTGTGGGTTTAGAGTCACATGTAGGCCAAACCTGGGAAGAATGGAAGCTTCCTTCTCTAAAGGACATTAATGAACAGATGGGTTTTTCCTGACAATCTGCAATGGTCATCAATAAACAGTTAATTCCAAATTTTGTTATATTGAATTCAAATCCCACAATCTGGCCACTGTCAGATTAAAACCTGGGCCCCTAGGGTATTATATGGGTCTCATTATTAACATTCCAGGGATAATGCCACTAGGCTATCAACTCCTCTTTAGTTGTGTGTTTGTCAGAGACTTTATCCAATGCTTTAACAGGAGACTATCCAGTGCTGTAACAAAAAACAGGGCATCAACTTTACAGGCAATCAAAGATTTTACTTTTCCATTTAGCTTAAAGTGCAGGTTGATACTTGCTCTCTGGTCCACCTTGATTTGTTTTCAAATCGGATACAGGCCAATTTACCTACAAACATTTTGCAAGTGTTGGCCATCAAATAATTCTGCTTGTTAACTTGCTCCAGACACAACCCACAATTTCATAATTACATTCTTGTTGTTTTAGGTTGAGTGAGGTTTATTGCTAATTAGTTTAAATGATGCATGACAGTAATGTCCTTGTGATGCAGTGGTAGTGTCCATACCTTTGGACTGGGAGGCTTGGGTTCAAGTCTCACTTGCTCCTGAGGTGTGTAATAACATCTCAACAAGCTAATTAGAAATATAGATTAAACAACATTTTAAAAAGTGATGCATGGTGAATTTGTATTTGGCTGCATAGGTTGATTTCACTTCTCACTGGTTCTTAAAGTGTTCAGTTTTGTTATTGTAATTTTATGACTTTTCATGAAGATAAAGAATAGTTTGGAAAGTTATATAAAAGGGAGTTGTATGCAGTCAGGACCCTGTGGTTGATGCTCTTAAGCTCATCTCCCAATTCTCACTTAATTGGTGAAATTCACATTAAATCTGAAACTTAGGATTGACCATTCAGTTTTCCTTACAGCTGTCTGTTAGCTGATTTTTGTTTTTGTTTCTGTTATGTTTGAATGCTTGGAGACAGTTTATATCTACAGTTTCTTTAAAAAGATAAAATGTACAGCATTAAAAGCTGCTTACAACTTTAGAAAAACGAATACAGAAGATCACACAATGCAAATATAAAGATATTGTTACATAGAGTTACAAAAGAAAGTGTAGTCATAAAATATTCTTCAATGAGTGATGAAAATAGCATTCAGTTACAAACTAAAACTCAAATTCTCAAATTAAATTTAATATGAAGGTTACATTTAGTCGCAAGATTAGATTTAGTTGTCTGGAATGGTGTCACTTCTAAAGCATATTAAACCAATACCCATAAAGAGATATAGTTGTAATAATGATTTCTTGATAAGGTTGGACATTTTTTTGAGTATTCTTTGGCCTTGACAACTGCAAATTCTCACAATCATGAAATGGGAATGAGCTGAACAAGGGCCCCTCAACATTGCAGCTGTAACTCCAAAACATGAGTGTATTAGAGGCATTGAGTTTTATAGTAAAGAAAGAAGCCCTACTGCCCATTATGGCTGCACCCATCTACTCTAGTTCCATTTTCTAGCATTTGGCCCATAGCCTTGTGTGCTATAGCTCTTCAGCTGTTCAATATTGTGATTGTACATGTCTCTATCATACTTTCAGGTAGTGAGTTCCAGACACAGACCATCCTCTGGGTGAATAAATGCTTTCTTGAATCCTCTCTAAACCTCCTTCTTTCTAATGCTAATGCAAGACCCATGGTGACTGGTCTCTCTAGGCTACTCAGTTTTGTATAACTCAATCAAGTCACCCGGAGTTTTCGCTGCTCTAAGGAAAAGAATGCCAACCTATCTTGTCTGTCCTCATGGCTGGAATCCTCTAGCCTAGACAACATTCTGGTGAATCTTTTCTTCACCTTCTCGAGTGCAATCCTGTGGTGACCAGAACTGCACACAGTACACCCTTTGTGGCTTAACTAATGTCCAAAACACCCCCATCATAACCTCCCTGCCCTTGTATCCAGTGCCTCAACAAATAAAGACAAGTATTCTATTTGCCTTCTTAACCACCTATCCTATTGTTTTCAACAATCTGTGGAAATGAACACCAAGATCCCTCTGATCCTACTATTTATTAGGGTCCCTCTGTTCATTATTTTTTCCTTTCCCTTGTTCGGCCTCCCAAATGCATCTTGTCATACTTTTCTGAATGAAATTCCATTTGCACTGTCTACAAATCTGACCAGCATATCTACATCATCCAGTGGTCTCAGGCTTTTTCCTCATTATTTGCCACGCCACTGATTTTCACGTCAAATCTACTGATTAAATCTCCTACATTCATATCTTAACAATTTATGTCCACAGTAACTGCATAGGACCCTGTGGTACAGTAATGGCTATAGGTCTTCAGCCACAAAACATCCTTCGACCATCACCCTCTGCTAAATTGTCTTAGATCCTATGGGCTCTTATGTTCTTTACCAGTGTCCAAGTACGATACAGAGGAGATAAGGGCTTAGTGGTATTATCGTTGGACTGTTAATCCAGAGAGCTAAATAATGTTCGGGGGGTCCGGGTTTGAATCGGGCTGCAGCAGATAGTGGAATTTGAATTCACAACAAATCTGGAGTTAAGACTCTAATGATGACCATGGATTGATTCTTGGGAAAATCCCATCTGGCTCACTAATATTCTTCAGGGAAGGAAGCTGCCATCCTTACCTGGTCTGGCCTACATGTGACCCCAGATCCATAACAATATGGTTGACTCTTAACTACCCTCTGGGCAATTAGGGATGGGTAATAAGTGCTGGCCTAGTCAGCAATGCCCTCATCCTGTGAATCAATAACATAAAATCTCCTGCCTTGCATTCCAAACCAGCCAGTGATGCATCTCATCTGGTTCTAGTCTAATGCAAATTTAAACCTGGTAAAACCTTCTTCCACCCCATTTATCATAGTTCTCTTCTTTGATTTCTATATCTACTTTGTTCTCCTCTGTCGTGAATACAGATGTGAAGTCCTCTTGTAATTCCTCACCCATGTCGTCTCCACCCATGGTTTATCACTTAGGTCCCTAATGAGCCCATTCTTTCCCTGGTTGTCCTCTTGGCCCACATAATGATCTAATGCCTTTGGATTTTTGTTATTTACCTATTATGTTTTCTCATTTCTCCTCTTCACCTTCCAAATTTATTTATCTCTAACTCCCTGCGAACACATCTCCAGGCCTTCTGGTGTTCTGGCCTGCAGTATCCACCATGATCTTTCCTTTTATTTATTACGCAATCCCATATAATGTATTCATCGATGGTGAGGATTTAGTGGAATTTTTGGTCTTATTCTTCAACTGTACTGGAACATGCTGGCCACACATATACACTATTTCTGTTTTGAAACATTGCTCTGATGTGGATTTTCTGATAACTAACTGCTCCTAGTCCATTATTAATAAAAATTAAAATTTGCCTTCAACCAATTCGAAACCTTTATTTCTGGTCCATCTTGATCTTTTTCCATGACTACCTTACATTATTGTCTCTATCACTGAAATGCTCCCCTAGTGACACTTTCTGTTCTTGCTTGGCTTTGTTTAATAAAATTATGACCAGCATTTCCCTGTCTCTCATAGGACTTTCTATATGCTGGCTTAAGAAGATCCACCAGATACATTTTAAGAATGCCACTACATCTAAATCTTTCACACTTTTTCTAAACCAGTTAACATTGGAGATATAGCAATCCTGTATCATTATATTTTATACTCTTCCCTGAAATTTGACTACATTTCTTCTCTTCATCTTCCTCCTGACTATTTGGGAGTCTGCAGTACACTCCCAATACAGTGATTGAACCCTGTATGTTTTGAAATTCTACACATTTGAACTCAATTGAGGATCCTTCTAAGACATTGTCCTGCCTTATTCAAAAATTAACCCCTTAATTAATATTGCATTCTACTTCCTCTTTCACATATCCCTTTCTCACCTGAAGATTCTGGAGCCTGAAATATTGAGTTGCCAATCCTGCCTTTCTCTCTCAATTATATCTCTGTGATCGCAGCATTGTCATATCTCCATGTGTTAGTCAGCACCCTCAAGTCTGACACCCAAGACTCATTGCATTAGCATATCCAAACTTGCCAAGCTCACTTACATTTTAAGATATCTCTTTATGATCTGACTGCCAGACTGACTTGTCTTTTCACCTATGATCATCCGTGTATTGTCTACTATGGTATTTCTGGCCCGTATCACATTTTGCTGCAAATTAGATTAAACAGTATTATAGAAAATAGGAACAGCAGTAGGCCACAGGTCTTTTGAGTCTGCTCCACCATTCAATATGATCAAGGCTGATCATCCAACTAATTCTCCTCTTCTGCTTTCTCCCCATAACCTTTGATCCCTTTATCACAAAGTACTATGGCCAAAGCAGTTGAGTTTTGGCCTCAGCACATGATAGGGGCCAGACAGATACTCTTAAAATACATTAACAAGATAGTCTAAACTGCAACATTTTCTTATTTTTAAAAGCAAGTTAAGTTGTTTTGTTTCAGATGCAATTTGATAGGTCAAACAACCAGGCTTGAATCAAAACACACTTTATTCTTAGACTTTAGTTAAAATCAAACAAAAGAAAGAAGAATTGAATTAACTTACCTTTATGGAAAAATTAACAGAATAATAAATTATTTAACTACTAAACAGCAACTGTTCCAATTTAGTAATGTCCCATAACCACACCACTGGCTAAGGCAAAATCAGTAAAATAGATTGTCCCACATCCAATTCTCCAGTCTAGGAGGAAAGAACATGAGACCACTCAGAGGGAGAGAGAGGGAACTCAAGCATTTTGCTATAGCAGGGAGAGATGTAAAGCAGCTACTAAAAGTTAAACTAAAACCCTGGTTCTGTGACCCCACCCTTTCAAGCTGATTCTATAGTTTCAACTTAAAAAAAAATGCCAAGGCCTCACAAGCTGTTTATTTTATTGACTGGGAACAGACTACCAAAATGACATACAACACTCCAGGTGTGGTCTCACTAAGGCCTTGCACAATTGCAGCAATACCTCCATGCTCCTGTACTCGAGTCCTCTCACTATGAAAGCCAACGTACCATTTGCCTTCATCACAGCCTGGTGCAGCTGCATTTTTTGTGACTCATGTACAAGGACACACAGGTCCCATTGCACGTCCTGCTTTCTGAATCTATCGCCTTCCTGTTTTTGCTGCCAAAATTGGATAACCTCACATTTTCAAGTTCTCCTCCAAGCCACTAACTATCCTGACTTTTAAAATATGTCACCACTGTTGCTTCAGTGTCTTTGGATCAAAATCCTGAAACTCCTTCCCTAACAACATTGTGGATCAACTGACAACACATGGGTTGCAGTTGTTCAAGAAGGAAGCTCAACACCACCTTCTCAAGGGCAACTATGGATGGTAAATAAATACTGGTCAGTCAACAACTCCCACATTCCATGAGTGATTTTTTAAAAAATCTACATGTACTTCATTTGCCATGCATTTTCCAATTTGTTCAACTTGTCTAAATCAAATTGAAGCATCTCTGCACCTTCCTCACAGTTAACCTCCCATCTAGCTCTGTGTCATCTGCAAGCTTGGAGATATTACTATTAATCCCTCATCTAAATCTTAATATATATTGTGCCTAGCTAACAACTCTAGCAACACCCCACTACCCACAAGGCTGATGGTCCTGTTTAGATGCAATCTGTCGGACGTCTACAACTCCTAACTTTATCAGGAAGAGATTCAGAGTTTCAGGAATCTAAACTCACCCCTGTCTGCACTTCAGTAACATATTGACCTACACTATCCACCTATTGCAATGCTCACTAACATATTGTACTGGAGTAATCAAGAGGTTGCAACTTTTGATGCCCTGCTTTTCAATCCACTTTCTTGTTCTCTAAATGCTTGTTGTAGGTCCTCATCTGTTGAAGCTATCCTTCCCTTTCATCTTTCCCTCTCAGATATTTCTGAGCTTGACCATGGGGGCACAACACACTATCCTGGAGTCATACCTGCAGTGGTAGAAACATTGTCTGTCTCCTTCAATACCGAATCTCCTACCATTCTAGGTCTCCCTATCTGCCTCCTTTGTCATTGTGCAGCAGGGTTATGCTCACATTCCCCAGGAAAACTGTCACACACATTATTTTTCTGCCACAGAAAATCTTGAGTGAGGTGCACTTTGGAGCTTTTTTTGACTCTCTGCCTGCCTCTCTTCTGATGGATGGTCACGCCTTCCTTCCCTGACTGCATCTCCTTAAGCTGCAAGTTCTCATATCTAAAGATGTGACTCTCAGTCTTGTGGATGGACTGCAGTGCCTCTAGTCAACACTCAAGCTCAAAAAAGCCTGTTGGTCAAATTGATCAAACTGGTGGCATTTCCTGCAAATTTGGTCACCCAGACTGCCAGCAGTACCCAAGATTTCCCACAATACTTGGGACTGAGTTCTCCTACCACCCATTTATTTATAAAAAATACTTCTCCCTTTCTTGAACGTAGCTTTACACTTCACAATCCCATAGTGCATTTCTTTATGAAGGGAGGCTAAGTGGAGTCCCATGATGTTGAAATGCTAAGATCTGGAGTTCGCTACTCCGAATAATATATTTTTTGATAAATCTAAGAATATACTTATATCGTGTGTTTAGAACAAAGCTAAGTCAATCATGAAATGTTTCTTTCCCTCCCAGAGGGACAAACCAGTAAAAACTAGTGTTTTTGGAAATGAATGTGCTAGTCCTATTGGACCTTCATCATGAAGTATTCAAGGCAGTAAGTGTCATGAGTTTTACTGTATTTTCCTTCTGGGTATTAATCCTCCACAACACACAGTATTGGGGATTGAGTTATTTACATATGGTTAATGACAGAGCTGAAAGCTGGAGATGTGCTAACACTGTTTTGATACACATGACACTGTGTTGTGGAAATGGTTCCTGGTTGAATCCTTCTCCCTACTTGAGTCAAACAATAGATAAAGGTTTGAGGGAATGTTGTCAGTGAAAGGTCAGTGATCTAATTGGATTTCAGAATTGATCAGAGAGGTTGAATACCTCACTCCTGTACTTTTCTTACCCAATTAATACACACAGTTTGACTTTTGATTTCTAGATAACCTACGTCAATCATTTAGGATGCTGTTGACACATTAAGCCATGTATCCCTAATCTGTCCATTTTATCTTTTTGCCAAGATTTTTCTGTATTCACTCACATGATCTGAGTGTCTCTGGCAAGGCCTATATTTATTGCCTGTCCTTGATTGCCCTTGAGAAGCTGATTTGTACAGAATAATCCAGCTTCCATCAACACAACAATATTCATTCTCACTACAGATTAATAAGACACATGCAAATTATCGAGGAGTGTCCAATGACCCTGGATTAACTTGCCTTTCTAACTGAAGGAACCCTGTTGATGTGAGGTGGGGACTGATATCTTTGATCCAGTTGAAGGAACTAAAATGATGTAAAATACATTCAGCAGCATATAATAACTTTATTTTTCAAGTCTCAAAAATTTGAACAGATACCCAGTTACAATTAGCTCTTAGTGACATTGTGTCTTGGTAGGAATTGTGTGTACGGAAGAATGGGCTGTTTGTGTAGTTGCCATATCTCGATATAACCATGCTACTTCTGTGTTATCTGTCAATTTATGGAAACTGTTGAGTGCCCTTCTACTTGATGAAAAAAATTTCTTCTTGTCTCCAGCATCTGCTGTGGTGGCAGAATGATTTCAATTGTCGGCATGTTTATCAGAGGCATTGGAGTGCTGCAGCACTGCTGCTGCGTGGACTCAGGTGCACTGCAGTCTAAAATTGAATCTGCCAATAAACCTTTTATTCATGACAGCTAATGGTCATAAAAGATGTATTATTTCAGTCTTTGCTTCAGGCAAAGAGTTGATCTTGCCTCTTTGAAAATATGCCAGAGCCACTTCTACCTCAAACTAAGCTTGTTCCCTCATTACCTGTGGTTTAGTAATTTGAATTTACCTCTAAAAGGTGCCACCTCTTTTATGAAAAAGAAAACTTATTTTTATTCAGTACTGTAATGTGAGCATTGTTAATGAGACTACAATTTCTTGCTTATCCTTTTGTGCTCTTGAGAGGGTAATAATAAGCTGTCATTATGAACCGCTGCAGCACATATAGGGAAGGTATTCCCACAAGTCTGTCGGGGAGGGAGTTCTGGGAATTTGACCTACTTTCAGTGAAGGAATGGAAACATATTTCCAAGTCAAGCTCATATGTATTTTGAACTTGCATGGTGTGTTGCTCCTTTGCATTTGCTGCCCTTGTCTTTCTAATGGAAATAATGGAGGGATAGAATGTTTCAGGTGGAGGTTCACACTCAAAGATAATTTAATATTATTGGAACAGTAATTGAACAATTGCCTCTGGGAACCTAGTCCTGTAAGAATTAGAGGTTGAATGAGAGGTATAGCATTAAACTAGATCATGAAATCTGAAGACTACTCTGGGCTCCCTTGAATGAAAGATTCTGATTTGCACATTGCAGCATGTTCTATCCATGTTCTGAAGTTTAAAAAAAACATGTTGGAAATACTGAGTAAATCAAACCAAGTAGATGTTTCAGGTTGCTGGTCTTTCATTAATAGTTGGCATCCCTGATGGTGTAGCACTCTTTCAGCAGTGCACTGAGCATGTCAGCCTTATTTTGTGTTCATCTCTCTGTCCCTCTTGCATGTGAACTCTTTGACCCAGCAACGATGAAAAATAATCAACCCAAATAGTACTGTTTCTCTTTGCAACAAATGCTGCTTGATCTGTTTTGTTTCTTTTCTTCTTTTAGTTTACCAGCGTCTGAAGTATTTTGCTTAAGCACTATTGAAGTGTTTGCGGTGCTGTAATGTAAGCAGCTCCACAGTCAGTTTGAGCACATCAAAATCTCACAAATTGCAAAGAATTAGCAATCACCTAAGCTTTCCTTTCATGGCGTTCAAACAACAACACATTTTGGCTAAAGCTTTGCAGAGATCTAGGCTTCTCATTTTCAAAATGGTGCCATGGGATCTTTCATGTTTACAGGATAGGGCAGATGGGGGTTTCAGTTTATAGCTTTGTAGCACTTCCTCACTACTGTTATGGGTGTTCCTGCCTAGACCTTGAGCTAATATGGCAAGAATGGGAGATGAGCCCTCTGATAGTGAGATGCAATTGCTGTCACTGAGCGATCTTGGGCAAGCCTTCCAGTCTCGAATTGCTTTCCTAGTTTTCCTAACAGATCCCACCTTGGCTCTGGAGACTGTGCACAAAGGTTTCCTAGAATGATTCCTGGGATGGCAGGACTACCTTATGAGGAGTCACTAGATTGGTTAGAACACTGGGGTTTAGAAAAATAAGCGGGGATCTCAAAGACACCTAACAAACTCTAACAGACTAGATAGGGCAAATGCAGGAAGGATGTTCTCGATTATCAGGGAGTCCAGAATTTAAACATATGGAGCAGCCTTTGAGGACTGAGTTGAGGATTGAGTTGAGGACTGAGATGAGGAGAAATTTCTTCACCCAGAGACTGGTGAGTAATGTTCCCTCCAGGCTGCATACATACACAACTGTTCCAAAGTTCAGTGTACAACAATCGATGAGTCACGTGTCACACAGGCCTAGGAAACTTTTGGAGCCAGAAAGAAAGTTAGAGGGAACACCTGTGCTAAGCACATGGAATCCTCTCCCATAGAAAGCAGTTGAAGACAAAATGTTGAAAGTTTTCAAAAAGAAATTTGATATAATTGTAAAGGGAAATCGGAAATGTTGTACGGGCAGTTTTTCTTTAGAATTCTTAAAATCCCTATAGTGTGGAAACAGGCCATTTGACCCAACAATTCCAGACTGACCCTCTGAAGAGTAACCCAACCAGACTCATTCTCCTGAGCTATTATTCCACATTTACCCTTGACTAATGCACCTAACCTACACATCCCTGAACACTAGGGGCATTTTAGCATGGCCAGTTCACCTAACCTGCACATCTTTGAATTGTGGGAGGAAACTCACGCAGACACGGGGAGAATGTGCAAACTCCACTAGGACAGTTGCCCGAGGCTAGAATTGAACCCATGTCTCTGGCACTATGTGGCAGCAGTGTTAACCACTGAGCCACCATGCTGCCTCTATAATGTGCCATTTTTCTATAATGGAATGGTTGCATTCTTGTGCAATCCCACATGATAGAAAAATCACTCTTTAGAAACAGCATTTGAAACCTTAAAGAGGTTTACAAAATTATGAGGGGCATGGATAGGGTAAATAGGCAAAGTCTTTTTTCCTGGGGTTGGGGAGTCCAGACTTGGGGGCATAGGTTTAGGGTGAGAGGGGAAAGATATAAAAGAGACCTAAGGGGCAACATTTTCACACAGAGGGTGGTATGGGTATGGAATGAGCTGCCAGAGGAAGTGGTGGAGGATGGTACAATTGCAACATTTAAGAGGCATTTGCATGGGTTTATGAATAGGAAAGATTTGAAGGGATATGGGCCGGGTGCTGGCAGGTGGGACTAGATTCGGTTGGGATATCTGGTCGGCATGGACGGGTTGGACTGAAGGGTCTGTTTCCATGCTATGCATCTCTATGACTTTATGACTTTAAGTGTTGGCAACGTATTTGCGTTACAGCCAACACATGTTTTAATAGTTCACACTTTAGAAACAGCGTCCCCAATTCCTCAATCATGTTACAGCGAATTCGCAATTACGAAACACACATTATAGTAGAATGACCAGTACTAAGTTAGATGATCAGCAATGATCAGGTCAAAAAGTGGGCATTCTCAAAGAGCTGATGGGCCTATTCCTTCTCCTATTTTCAGCTGCTATGTAGCTAATCAGCGTTTCTGTATAAAGTCAGAATCTATTGAGTATCCTTTCACCATGACGTTTTTGCCCCAGAAGTTCTTCTCATGCTATCTAGGCAAAATGCCTATTCTCATATTAAACTCTTCATTAATTCGGTCTTTGCAATCTAAGTGCAAGCCCCCAATTTCAATCCTGCACAATAAACCTTAGCATCTTGCTAACTGTAACTGCTGTCTGTGAGTTTTAGGGATATTTTAAAAATCTTTTCTGGCTCAAAACGCATATTCACGGCAATGTGAATCCAGGTAGAAATGTTGAATAGCAATCCTTGAGATCCCAGCTCTCCTTTATCATGGAAATTAATAGATAAGCAAAAGACAACTATTTACAAGACGACATCGTGAACAACTTTCTGGAAATGTGTGAACCCATATTCTATCCACCCATATTCTGTCATCATCTCCAAATGTAACCTGATACCTTCTTCTCAGTAAAACACACTGGGCCCCTTTCACATCTGGCAACTGAACCATTAAGGCTTGATATCAGGGAAAGAGGCCATTTTGGATTTGGTGTTCGGCAACGAGCCAGGACAGGTATCAGATCTCACGGTGGGAGAGCACTTTGGTGAAAGTGATCACAACTGCCTCACACTTAGCATAGCCTTGGAGAGGGAAAGGAGCATTTACCAAGGGAATAAATTTAATTGGGGAAAAGGAAATTATGACACTATCAGACAGGAGTTGAGAAGTACAGACAGGGAGCAATTGTTCCACAGAAAGGGCACAGCACATATTGTGGAGACTATTTAAGGAGCAGTTGTTGCGAGTGATGCACAAATTTGTTTCCCTGAGGCAGGTAAGAAGGTGTAAGATTAAGGAACCTTCGATGACGAGAACAGAGGAACTTCTTGTCAAAGGGAAGAAGGCAGCTTACGTAAGGTGGAGGAAGCAAGGATCTAGCACAGCTTTAGAGGATTACAGGCTTGCAAGAAAGGAGCTCAGAAATGGACTAAGGAGAGCCAGGACGGGTCACGAGAAAGGCTTGGCAAGAAGGATTAGGGAGAACCCAAAGGCATTTTACTCATACGTGAAGAATAAGAGAATGATCAGGGAGAAGGTACAGTCGATCAGGGATAGCGGAGGGAATTTGTGCGTGGAGTCTGAGCAGATAGGAGAAACCCTAAATGAGTTTTTGCATCGGTTTTCACCAAGGAAAGGGAACTTGTTGTAAATGAAAACTTAGAGGAGCTGGGATACAGTCTTACCCAGATCAAGATTGATGAAGTTGATGTGCTAGAAATCTTGGAAAACATTAAAAGATTGATAAGTCCCCAGGGCCAGACCAGATTTATCCTAGGCTGCTCCGGGAAGTGAAAAAGGAGGTTGCTAAGCCGCTGGCGAGGATATTTGTCTCCTCACTCTCCACAGGAGTCGTACTGCAGGATTGGAAGGAGGCAAATGTAGTTCCTCTTTTCAAGAAGGGTAATAGCGAAATCCCTGGCAATTACAGACCAGAAAGTCTTACGTCTGTGGTCAGCAAAGTTTTGGAAAGAATTCTGAGGGATAGAATTTATGACTATTGGCAAAGCATAGCGTGATTTAAGGCATTGAGCATGGCTTTGTGAGGGGCAAGTCATGCCTCACAAATCTTATTGAGTTCTTTGAGGAGGTGACAAAGGTCAAGCAGTGGATGTGGTGTATATGGATTTCAGCAAGGCATTTGATAGGGTTGCCCATGGTAGGCTCATTCATAAAGTCAGGAAGTATGGGTTACAGAGAGATTTGGCTATCTGGATTCAGAATTGGTTGGATGACAGAAGGCAGAGAGTGATTGTAGATGGAAAGTATTCTGCCTGGAGGACAGTGTTGAGTGGGATCTTGCAGGGCTCTGTTCTTGGGCTTCTGCTCTTTGTAGTTTTTATAAATGACTTGGATGAGGAGGTTGAGGGGTGTGTTAGTAAATTTGCAGATGACACAAAGGTTGATAGTATAGAGGGCTACTACAGGCTGCAGTGCAACATAGACATAGTGCAGAGATGGGCTGAGAAACGGCAGATGGAGTTCAACCTGGATAAATTCGAAGTGGTGCATTTTGGAAGGTCGAACTCGAATGCTGAATATTGGATTAAAGACAGGATTCTTGGCAGTTGGAGGAACAGTGGGATCTGGGTGTGCAAGTACATAGATCCCTCAAAGTTGCCACCCGAGTGGATAGGGTTGTTAAGAAAGCATAAGGTGCTTTGGCTTTCATTTACAGGGGGATCGAGTTTAAGATCCGTGAGGTTTTGCTGCAGCTCTACAAGACCCTGGTGAGACCGCACTTGGAATATTGTGTCCAGTTCTGGTCGCCCTACTATAGGAAAGATACAGAGACTTTGGAGAGGGTGCAAAGAAGGTTTACCAGGATGCTGCCTGAACTGGAGGGCTTGTCTGATGAAGAAAGGTTGAATAAGCTCAGACTTTTCTCTCTGGAGAGAAGGATGAAGAGAAGAGACCTGATTGAGGTATATAAGATAATGAATAGATAGTGTCAATAGCCAGAGACTTTTCCCCAGAGCAGGATTGACTGGTATGAGAAGTCATAGTTTGAAGATATTAGGAGGAAGGTATAAAGGAGACATCAGAGGTAGGTTCTTTACGCAGAGAGTTGTGAATGCATGGAATGAGTTGCCAGCTGAGGTGATGGAAGCAAAGTCATTGGGGACATTTAAGTGATGGCTGGACATGGACAGCAGTGAGTTGAGGGGTGCGTAGGTTAAGTTACTATATTTTACATTAGGATTAAATCTTGGCACAACATCGTGGGCCAAAGGGCCTGTTCTGTGCTGTACTTTTCTGTGTTCTATGAAACCTCAGAAGAGGTCATGACACTTTTGTTTGACCTTAAGTTAAAGACAACATGGCAAAATGTAACATCTTATCAACCTCATAATTGTAACATTGTATTTTGTTAGACCTAGTACAAAGACCTGCTGAGAGACCAGCATTTTTATCACTGTTAAACCCATTTGTACACAGCAGGAGGCTAGAAATACACCACTTTCTGAGCGCACACTCCTGCCTAAGGTAATATCAAGATTGTTAAAAGCAATTGCGTTTTCAGTTAAAGACTTAATTTGTAGCTTAATTCCTTGGTTTTTCTGCATCCTTCACTATGAGGCTGCAATAAGGTAGGCAAATTTACAATGGTCAATGTCCTTATTCATGGGAAAACTACACTTTTATTTTCTGTTCAAAATATAAGAAAATTCCATTGCTTCTGTAATTATGGTACAATTTCACCTTTGTCAAAATGAAAGTGAAAAATCAAAGCACTAAAGGTATAATGGAAAACACACACAGTATTGCACTTAATGTAAAGGGAGATCTGAAAATGTGGAAGATCAGACATAATCTGTGATTGCAGTTATTCAGAAAAGCCAAACAATGCAATACTTCTTTCACTTACAGTTATAAATTCAATAGATGTTGCACATTGTGGCTTACCATATAATTTACCTTTGTTATAATTTTTTTTCTGTGAAACTTTTGTCTTGAGGTTGTGGAAGAGTAGGATCCTTAAGAGCAGCAGAGGTGGTCTATTCCCCATTCATTTTGGGAAAGCAAATCTCAGCAAGACTTATACTCTTAATGGTGAGGTCCTAGGGAGTACTGCTGAACAAAGAGACCTTGGAGTGCAGGTTCATAATTCCTTGAAAGTGGACTTGCAGGTGGATAGGATAGTGAAGAAGGCTTTTGGTATGATTTCCTTTATTCGTCGGAGTCTTGAGTACAGGAGTTGGGAGGTCATGTTGCGGCTGTACAGGACATTGGTTAGGCCATTGTTGGAATAATTCTGGTCTCCTTTCTATGGGAAGGATGCTGTGAAACTTGAAAAGGTTCAGAAAAGATTTACAAGAATGCTGCCAGGGTAGGAGGATTTGAACTATTGGGAGAGGCTGAACAGGCTGGGGCTGCTTTCTCTGGAGTGTCGGAGGGTGAAGGGTGACTTTACAGAGGTTTACAAAATCATGAGGGGCGTGGATAGGATAAATAGAAAAGTATTTTTTTCCTGGGGTGGGGGAGTCCAGAACTAGAGGGCATAGGTTTATGGTGAGAGGGGGAAGATGTAAAAGAGACCTAAGGGCCAACTTTTTCACACAGAGGATGGTACTTGTATGGAATGAGCTGCCAGAGGAAGTGGTGGAGGCTGGTATAATTGCAACATTTAAAAGGCATCTAGATGGGTATATGAATAGGAAGGGTTTAGAGGGATATGGGCCGAATACTGGCAGGTGGGATGAGATTGGCTTGCTATATCTGGTTGGCATGGAGGGGTTGGACTGAAGGATCTGTTTCCATGCTGTACATCTCTATGAGTCCAAGACTACAAGCAGAAATGTCCTTTCTACTGAATAACCTCAGACTGAAAATCTCAGGTTCAAGAGATTGTCAGAGAAATAGAGCATCACCCTAAGTGTTTGCAACAAAGGTGGCACAATTTCAGGCACAGGGCAAAACTTTGAAACTATTAGTATTAGACAAAAATGTTGGATTAGGGATTTTTAAAATTTATAGGCCTGGCCCTTAGTAAAGCAGAATAACCATAAATCTACATGGTTTGACCATGGGAAGGAACATTCAAGAAGAAGGGGCATTGATTTTACTCTCAGTGACAGAATGATTTGTATAAGTGCCATAGAATGTGGGACAAAGAGAATAGAATTACATCAATGAATTCACAAAATGGGACATGGGTTATAAAAATGGTAGGAGACTATCATCATCATTTAGTATTTATGTCAGTCAGGGCAGGGAGAGCAGTGGAAGTTTCACAAAGACTTGACCTCTAATGTTTGGAGTTTGCATGGGGCAGGGGTTGGGCATGTGTGTATGGTGATCATGTAAATAATTTAAAGAAATTGTCAAAATTATGTTAACAAAGACATAAAAAGAAACTTGGAAAAAGATGTGGCCTGATGTGAATGAATATGTTAACGATGAACCTGATTATCATAACTCTAACATCAACAGTTGGATGTTATTAAGACTCTGCCTCTAGAGTGTAAAAAAAACAGCAGACACCCAATGAGCAGACCTTATGGTAGGCCAAGTCCATGAGGGCAAGAACATGGAGATAACAGCTGTGAGCTCAAACCAGGACTTCTACTTCTGAGTGTGTGTGACCAGCCGGTTTACAAACCGATCGAATCATTGAATTGTTACAAAGCAAACAGAAGCTATCTGGCCCACTTAGTCTGCACCAGCTCCCTGAGCATTTTGGCTCAGTGCCAAACTCCCGAATTTCCTCTTAACCCTGCATGGTGTTCCTATTTAAATAATTACTCAGTGACCTCTTAAATGCCTAAACACAACCTGCTCCACTACATTTTCAGTCAGTGCAATCCAGATTCTAACTACTCACCTTTTATTTTTGTTTCTTTTCAAAATGCTTTAAAACTCCATCCTCTGGTTCACAAACTTTTTTTGAGTGGGAACAGCTTCTCCTTTCCTACACTGTCCAGCATCCTCATGATTTTGAAAACCTGTCAAATCTCCCCTCAGCCTTCTCCTCTCCAGGGCTAACTCTCTCAATACCTCCAGTCTATCCTCATAACAGAACTATCCTTGTAAACTACTTCTGCACTCTTTCCAATCTGTTCATATCTTTCTAAAGTGTGGTGCCCAGGACTGTACACATTACCCCAGGTGAGATATGACTTTCTGCTCTTGCATTTTATCCAACTATTAATGAAGCCTAAACTACTGTATGCATTATTACAGCTGTCTTTACTGGTTTTGCCAATCTTAACGACTTATGTACCTACACTCCTGCAAATACTACTGTTTATTTTATAATGCCTCGCTGTAGTCTTTGTAACTAGAATGCATCACTTCACACTTCTCCACATTGAACACATTTGCCACCTATTAGCACACTCCAGCAACATACATAAGTTCTTTTGAAGTTCTTCAAAATTGTCCGAAGTTTTGTGTCATCCACGAATATTGAAAATGTCCTCTGCACATCCAAGTCTATTTACTTTATGAAAAACATGCATCCCATCCCAGCAGAAATGTTACCAAAAGATTCTGCATTGTGTTCTAACACTTTTAGAATTAGATTTACTTTATTATCATGTGTACTCAAGTACAGAAGTACATGAGTACAGTGAGAATGTACAACATTGTCATTCCCAGCACCATCGAAGGTACAAAGGAACCTAAGTCCAAAATCTTAGGTATGCCTGCTTTCCTTTATGATATTTCTACCTCAGTTCAGTGTAGGAGTCAATGTTCACTGATTAAAATAACTTCCTGGGAAGTGTTTGAATGAAATTGGACACACTAGAAATATCAAGCTGACTAAATGGTCATCACTTTAACATAGTAAAGATATGCCTTTCATTCTTCAACAAATTCAATGCACTTGCTTTTCCAAACAGATTCAACAATTTGCTCTTGACTTTAAAAAATAATTCATATGATCAGACTGACTCATGGAGCAACAGAGTCAGCTTCTAGCATCAGCAATTAATTGATTTGAAGAAAATATTAATCTGATTGACAACTTTCTGTCTTGCCAACATTTGTGCAACATGACTTAATATTAAAGAAGGTATGCCCGGACTTCTAATGTAAATCACTTCTTAATTATGATACACTGTATCTAGGGTATTACAACACAGTCAAAAGTGTTTGAATGGTACCCTTCTTTATCATCATCTCATCTGACCACTTTTGTTTTGTTTTGAAGATGATACAATTGCCAATTTAGTGGTTAGTTACTGAATTCATAAAGTAACAAATTGGACACACTTTCTTGAGTGCAACAATTCTTTTTTTAGTTTAGGTTGATTAATATCTCAGTAAAAGAATAAAATGTGATACAATTCCCTTTTCTCCCTACCTCTCTTTGCCTCTTTCATACACAGGGTGAGGAAGGAGAGCTTGTCCAAATTTAAATTCACAAAAGTATATGCAGTTTGGTGACTCGTCTCGTGCCAGGCTAGAATCAATGACCTTGCGATTTTCCATTGGTAGTTCTGATGCTTCCAATTTGGAGGTGTAGAAGACTAATTCAGTTCCTCTTCTGGAAAAGGTAATGTTTGATTAAATGGTTTTCAGAAAATTTTGTCTGCAACAGACAAACAGGACTCACAGCTCAGCAGATGGGTTTGAGTTAATGGAGGGGCAGGAAAAATCCAATTTGGGTTTTCACTACATGTATCCCCTTCTTTTTGAAAGTTCACTTTACACCACTTTGCTTTTATGAAAGACCTACATTTTCATAATTACACCGGCACCACTCCCCAGCTCTTCCTCCACTACATTGATGACTGCATTGGCGCAACCTTGTGCTCCCGCAAGGAGGTTGAGCAATTCATCAACTTCACCAACACATTCCACCCTGACCTTAAATTTACTTGGACCATCTCTGACACCTCCTTCCCCCGCCTGGACCTCTCCATCTCCATTAATGACGACTGACTTGACACCAACATTTTTTACAAACCCACTGACTCCCATAGCTACCAGGATTACACCTCCTCCCACCCTATCTCTTGCAAATGCCATCCCGTATTCCCAATTCCTCCGCCTCCGCCGTATCTGCTCCCAGGAGGACCAGTTCCACCACAGAACACACCAGATGGCCTCCTTTTTTAGAGACTGCAATTTCCCTTTCCATATGGTTAAAGATGCCCTCCAACACATCTCATCCACATCCTGCACCTCCACCCTCAGACCCCACCCCTCCAACCGTAACAAGGACAGAACACCCCTAGTGCTCACCTTCCACCCTACCAACCTTCACATAAATCATCCCAGAGGTTTCTGCCATCTCCAAACGGACCCCACCACCAGGGATATATTTCCCTTCCCACCCCTTTCTGCCTTCCGCAAAGAGCATTCCCTCCGTGGCTACCTGATCAGGTCCACACCCCCCTACAACCCACCCTCCCATCCTGGCACCTTCCCCTGCCACTGCAGGAATTGCAAAACCTGCACCCGCACCTCCTCCTTCACTACCATCCAAGGCCCTAAAGGAGCCTTCCACATCCATCAAAGTTTTATCTGCATATCCACCAATATCATTTATTATATCCGTTGCTCCCGATGTGGCCTCCTCTACACTGGGGAGTCTGGACGCCTCCTCGCAGAGCGCTTTAGGGAAAAACTCTGGGACACCCGCACCAATCAACAATACTGCCCTGTGGCCCAACATTTCAACTCCCCCTCCCACTCTGCCAAGGACATGGAGGTCTTGGGCCTCCTTCACCGCTGCTCCCTCATCACTCAACGCCTGGAGGAAGAACGCCTCACCTTCCGCCTCGGAACACTTTAATCCCAGGACATCAACGTGGACTTCAACAGATTCCTCATTTCCCCTTCCCCCACCTCACCCCAGTTCCAAACTTCCAGCTCAGCACTGTTCCCATGACTTCTCCTACCTGCCCATCTTATTTTCCACCTATCCACTCCACCTTCCTCCCTGACCTATCACCTTCATCTCCTCCCTCACTCACCTATTGTACTCTATGCTACTTTCTCCCCACCCCCACCCTCCCCTAGCTTATCTCTTCACCCTTCAGGCTCTCTGCCTGTATTCCTGATGAAGGGCTTTTGCCCGAAACGTCGATTTCACTGCTCCTCGGATGTTGTCTGAACTGCTGTGCTTTTCCAGCACCACTCTAATCTAGAATCACGTTTCCAGCATCTACAGTCATTGTTTTTACTCACACTAGTACCTGTTTTTGCTAACCAAAAGAAATCTGAAGAGGAGTTTCGCTTTTACAAAGAAAGGCAACATTTTTCCCATATAAGTTAATGCTGTTTTGCTGTATGCCATTTTGGCTTATGAAAGGTTCCATAGGCACGCTCTACTTTCAGAGAGTGGAGGATACCTGTATTCGCATTTCTGCTGCTTGTCCTCAGTTCTGCAGTAAAAACAAGGGCTTAAAACTGACAAAATGTAGGCTTGTCATGTGACCTTCTCTCCCAATTGTCAGGTGAGTCAATTGCTCAGGTATTCCAAGAGTAAGTTGATCAGATCATGTCTCAAACTTTCTCTTCATCAGGGTTTCATTATTTAAATGGTTACATTTAGTGGTTTACCTACAATGGGTGAATTCCTGAAGTGATTGTCCTAATACTTTGCTAATGGGACAGAGATGGATGTCTTTCATATTCCCCAGGAGGTCATTTATTTTCTCCTAATCACTCTATTCAGATTTTGTACACACCTCTGGAGCAGATGGGACACAAAGCCAGGTTTGCTGGCTCAGAGGTGGGGACGCCACCCCGAGAGCCCACTCCCAGGAGTTCATAGAGTTGGACTGGTTTTGCAGGAATGTTATCTCTGTTTCAATAGATTGGAATGTGGAATGTAGAATAATATAAATTGGAGTAAACATTTCTAGCTGTAAACTTGAATAAAATTTAGTTTCTGTGTTTTAAACAAATGTGCTTTCAAATGTTAAATTCATGTTTCCAGCTGGTGGATTAAAAACCATTACTTGACATAAAAGGAAACGTTTTCATGAAAAGAATTTCCCATCATTGGGTTAATCCTGTTGAATATTTTTCCCTTCTGTATTCAGTGAATTGCTCAAAGCGAGCAGGGAAATGCAAAATTTTATTTGGCAAGTGCAGCTCTGTAACATGTTACTTTGTCCAGTTGGCAATAAAGGTGAGTTCTGAGAGATATTCAGTGGGTTCTCATTTAGTATTTTTACAAAGCGTTATTTTGGGATTTCTGAAAGCTCGCATATCTGATTGAAACCTCATACCTTGCTCAGTAAGCACTTTGAACAAATCCTTTTCGTATTCATGAGCTGAAGAAGTCAATAGTTTGTGAACATTAAGAGGAAAAATAGTATTTTCACTGTTACTTCACACAGCATGAATAAGTAAATTTCAAAGGCCATTTGCTGTTTTCCTGCTTAATATGTCAAGTCCTGGCAGTAAGAGCCTTATCAACAGGAAAACAGGGCATAGTCAGAAGCAATTGAACCTATGGTTTATATTCATATATATATATATATATACCAGATTCAAAACCACAGAATGAAACTGAGAAACAGAAACACAATTAGCATGTCCCCTTGATTCACTGGAAAATTTGGGCATGATTATATGAGCAGAAAATCCTGGAAAATACACAGCAGTCAAGTTAATAACCTTTTATCAGACGTAAGGTTACTCACCAGAAATTTTAGCTATGATTTTGGTCAAATAGAGCTCACTGCTTTTTGAAACAATCACCTGCGAATCATTTTGCCAAATTAACTAATTGGTGAACAGACAGTGGGCTGCACAATTGAAGATTACATTTGTGTTACATGAGAATTAAATCCACATGTTCATGGTTCCTGGACTAACAATCCAGATCTCCAGGCTAAAATTCTGAGGGTATGGATTCAAATCACGCCATCGAAAGTGCTGAAATATAAAAAAAAGGTGTAAAAAGTATTGTTCCTTCTGGTTTGAGTGCTGTTGTAGTGCGATGGTGGTGTGCCAAGTCAGGGTCACGAGGCCTGAATTCAATTCCCACCTACTCCAGACATAATTAATAACTTGTCTGAACAAGTTGGTTAGAAAATATCTAGAAAATGGCAAGGATGCTATCTGCCTGTGTCAGGGACTTACCGTTTAGTGTAAAATTGTTGAGGTAAATGCCCCTGATCACCATGGCCTAATGAGGTCTCAGTTACTTTGCAATACTGAAGCTAGTTCGGAAGCTTCCTCATCACTCTGACTGGCTGGGCCACAGTGCTAGCAACACAGTGATGGCTCCTTTCTAGTGTACCTTGTGTCAATAACATCATAGTCTGGAATCCTTCCGCTGCCCCTAATTGATGACTGATAACTTATTTGCATTTCATAACATTCATTTAGAAGATCACTGATTTTCCAAATGGTTTTTTTTTTCACCCCAACATTTGGTTTATGACCCTTGTGACAAAATTGGACAGCGACTAGGAATTCTGAGGAAAGTAGCTCACATTTGACTCCATAAAGGCTGTCTATCATCTACACAGCACATATCAGGAGTATGACTGAATACCTTCCAGGTGCATGGATTAATACAGTTCCCAACAATATTTCAAGAAGCTCAATATCATACAAGACAAAGCAGCCTACTGGAGTGGCACCATATTCACTACCTTCAATATTCACTCCCCTTGCCACCAGGGCACAGTTACAGCATTGTGTACCATTTACAAGATGCAATGTAGCAAGTAACCAAGGTTCTTTCAATGGTACCTTTTCAAGACTGGAATATCTAGAAGCACAAGAGCAGCAGATGTATAGGAACAGCACCTGCAAGTTTTTTTTCTATGCCGCATACCATCCTGCCCACAAAATATGTCACCATTCATTCACTGTCACAAAGTCAAGATCCTGAGACTAAACCCTCCCCCTCCCCCTCCCCCTCCCCCAAGCACAGACAATACTATATAAGTTCTCATACGAGTTATACAGCAGTAATTCACAAAGACAGTGCTCATTTAAAGGCAGTGAAGAATGGGCAAGAAAATGGTGGCCTTGCCAACAAAGCTCACATGTAATGAATTAACTTTTAAACAATATAGGGCTGTGGGTCATCAATGGCAGAACTGTATCCCAGTGTAATCTGCGACCTTATCGTCTACCATTTCCCTTGCTCTATCATTAGTATTAAGCTAAGAAATCAACTCTGGTTTAATGAGAAATGTAGGAAATCATTGCATTAGCATGACCACATATATCAGAAATGTAGGCAAAAAATGGCTAAAATTACGATGCAAGATTACATGCATATTGAATAGCAGGACCAGCATGTTAGGGAGAGAACAAAGTGATTGCATTACCAAAGGACCATATCAAAGTTCTACATTATGAAAATGAACAATAGATGGATGCCCAAAGCCCCCAGAGTCTTTATGTGCATCGGGGTCATAGGAGGTGAAGAGGCTTAGCAAAGGTAAATTACGTTTGTAGTGGCAGCCATCGTGTGAATCTAATCATGTGTGATTACAAACAGATTCCCCAACTTGCAGCAATTGGGGTTATCTCATTTTAGAATGCTTCAAGTCAGTGAGTGATGTTGGACAGGCCATTTTACTACCCAGAATTCACCTGTCCAAAGTGAATAAGTTCCCAGAACAACCTCCTTGTCCCAGGCATAGGCGCACAACATAGATCATTCATCCCAAAAGTCAAAATCGACCCTTAGCAGTGCTTGCCTCAGGCATAAACAACATTTTTGCCCTGGGTAAACACCATTTGTCTCTGACAGGACAAATGGAAATCCTTGTTTTTTTATGAATGACAAAATGTTTGCTGCACACACCGAATATGATTAGGGATAGAATAGAATTTGCTGAAACAGTGCCACGTCTATTGTACTGCAGTAACCTAATCCTTCAAGTCATGGTTCTAGCCGTCATATTAATCTGCTCTGAAACAGAGAAATACTTGGAATTAATGGCTTTTTCCATTTGCTGGGGAAATAAAGCATCTCTGTTCCACTAGGCACATATACAAAAGGATTTTGTAACTCCAAAGGTTGCATGACCTTGTGTAAAATGAATGTGAGATTTGTGTAATTGATATATGGCAGAATGCTTGAATAAATATGTAGTTAAGAAAGGAGATGATTGGCTTATTGTAAGTTAAAATGCAAGTGTCATTTTGGTTTAGAAATATAATTTATCAGGGGGTTACAGTTAGACACTAAACTCCTCCCTGACAGATCATTGCAAGCTAGGAATATATTCATATCTGTTGGAATGTTATCCTTTGTTATATATTATGGAATTTTAATTAAACAATAAGCATATATATATTTTGGTCAATACTTCTCTTTTCCACAAGATAGGTTGAAGGGTTACATTTATAAAGTAAGGGAGCATTGCTAACAGAAGACTTTGGTTACATGAATTAATATTACCATTTTATATTGTAAGTCTGTTTATTGAGTTTTCCTGAAATAAAATGTAGATGCAGTCAAAAATGATCAAATAAATTATTCTTCTGGAAGTGAATTAAATAGAAGAATCTTTATTCATCAAGCTATAAAATAAGAAAAATTAGTTTAAAAAGTGAAAGTATATGTGTGAACAATTCACTATACTTTATTTTCTTTTTAAAACTTATACTGTGCTGATTTAATTGTCCCAGTGCAAATTAAATTGCATCCAAGTATAATTTAACTGTTCAGACCATGCTACCCTGGACAGTAGTTTCGAACATAAGATTTAAGCAAGTGCTGTCCCAGGCTGAGGACAGAGATTAAATTAATGCTGTGAAAAGCACGTCTCTGAGAACAGATTTAAAATCACTTCCAATAGATAGAGTGGAGTTTTATATTTTTATTCAGCACACTTTGTCATTCAGAATGCAGGCTATAATTATGTGTGCTGCTCCGATTGGAAATCTTGATTCTATTTAGTGGTGCAGTCTTACTTTCCCCAATTAACAATGCCTGATTGAGTTCTTTTTCATTGGCACATCAAGATTGCCTAACTGGAGCGGAAGAAGTTGTGGCCTCATGCTGTTTTGGAAGATTAACAAGGCCATTTGCTGCGTCATTGCTAAGAGATGCTCCCTCCCAAGAAGCAGCAGAATGTGGCACTAAGGCTATTACTGAAACCAGTGATCCATTGATTCTCGAGGTCTGTGGTCCCCCCTCAATTTATTATCTTGGCAGTATCGCATTAATATTGGCCTGGCTCCTGTATGACAGCACACTACAGACACAGATCCAGTAATGAGGCCAAGGAGACAAAAGGTTCCTAACTGCACATAGCAAAATGACTTTCCTCCCATGGTGGTCGAAATGTGACTTTCCACTGGTTCAAGTGCTTTGTCATCTCCTGCTTAACATGCAGCTTTACTGTACGTAACCTATCCCACCTGTAGATGGCAGGTTGATCTCATCTGCAAACAGCAGATGAGCAAAGAGTTTTTTTTCAGAAACCTGCTTGCATATCCAAGGGCAATAAGACACAATTAACAAAATTCCTCAGAATGCCAGTGTATAATATATCTCATGGCTTTGTTGATTAATAGGTTGAATGGTCTAGTTGAACAGGTCGTGAACAGGTTCAGACCCGCAGAGCTACACTGCAAGTGTGTATATGACAGTTGACTTCATTGTCCCTAATGGCTAAAGGTTGGGGCTGGAACTTGGCTGGGGAATAAGCAGGGGTTTCAGTTTACCATCCAACAACTACTGCTGAAGCATTCTGCGCATGTGTGCACTTGTGTGTCTGTGGTGTCCTAAAGTGGATAGTTTGATATAATTGATTACTCAGATTCTGCTGAAGAAAAACCCTTTCAGCAATACATTTGAGAAATGGTGACAAAGCTTTACTGCTTTCAGAAAAGATAACGAGGATATTAGCAGGGAAAGAGCAAAAGCATATCTGCATGTGCCTAGATTGAATACACACTCCCAATAAGTAAGACAAGAAACATTTTTGCAAAATGAGGAGGAATATTCTGAAGGTATGCAACTGCCAATTATTTTACATACAGCAATTTGCAAAACATGAGGTTATTTCCAAAATACTTTACAATAGATTTAAAACCTTACAGATAAAGGAGATCAAATAAACAAATGTATCACTACAGATAGAATAGCAATGCCTGCTATTATTATCATTGATTCTGGTACAGCTAAGGCATAAGGCAGTGGTCAAGAAACTTAGTGACACAAAGACAGCATTTCTAAAACATTAGTCAAATAAATGTCATTTTAAGGCTTAGTCCTCAATAACAAAATCAAGACAGATGCACATCTATGAATCTTCAGGCACACCATTTAACTTATTCTGAAATACACACAACAATATCAATGAAAGAGAATTTCAAATTTCCACAACATTTGATCGACAAGCTCCAGACTGAATCTGTACTTTTTAATTCATTTACAGGATGTGGACGTCGCTGGTGAGGCCAACATTTATTGCCCATTCCTACTTGCATAGAGGGTGTTTAAGAGTCAACCACATTGCTGTGGATCTGGAGTCACATCTAGGCCAGACCAGGTAAGGAAAGCAGTTTCCATCCCTAAAGAACATTAGTGAACCAGATGGGTTTTTCCAACAATCAACAACAGATTCATGGCCATCATTAGATCCATAATTCCATATTTGTATTGAATTGTAATTCCATCAACTACCACAGTCTTATTCGACCACAGGTCCCCAGAATTTAACCGGAGTCACTGGACTATTGCATTAACAATAACACCACTAAATCATGGCCTCCCCAATCTTGCTTTCTTGCAAGTATAATGTTAATAACAGTCTGAAATAATAAAGCAAGGCACCTAATTAACAGAAATTCCTTCATTAAATGCAAAAACAACTCCAATTTTAATTTTTATTGCTAGCTTTATTTGGGAATCAGTTGATACATATATGGATCATACATAGTTGTTTCTATTTCAAAAAGCATGGAAAAGTTTCATCATTCTCATCTTAGTTTTCAATGAAACTCATACTCAAAAACACCTGCTCACACCAGACTAAACCAAACTACTCAGTCTGTTGTTTAGTTATATTTGTTGCCATTTGCAATGTTTTGTCCTTGCAGAAACCACACATCATTAACTTTTAGAAAACCATAATTTTTTTTTAGGTTTCAAAATGTTGGAGCCATACCCCACCCCTGTTTCCAATTCCCTCTCCCTGGCAAAAATGGCTCTGCTGGAAATGAGAATAGGAACTTTCAGATGCTGGGTCCATTGTCATACCAGATATGCCAGAGGTTCTCCACAACTTTATGAAATCTAAGTCATTAATACCATTTCTCTGTTCACTTGACCTGTTGAGTATTTTCAATTTTTTTTTGTTTTCTTTTCAGCACCCATGATATTTTGCTTTTGTATTAATTAACTAGCTGAGTTCATCTGACTGGCTGATGTACACAGTTAATATGCAAAACAAAATTGTAGGTATTGACTACAATGTTGAGCCATGACCTCATCCCAGTCTTCTACACTACTCTGGGTGCCATGTACTGAAGACCAAAAGGACTAACTTGCATATACTCAAACTCATGTACCTAAAAATTGTATTCTTTAGTCCTTTCTTTTGTTTTAGGAGGCAATCGGGCAGCTTGTAACTGTGGAACCAGGAGCTTGATTTTCTCGATGAGATTCCTGAAGCACCATGCAGCTGTTTCTATTTGCTTAGAAGACACAGACTTTTGATATGGCTGGGGAAGAGACTGTAGGGAAAATTAAGGCTTATGTTGAATCCCTGAAGACTCTACGCTGTTGAACAAGTGATCCTCTTGACTGGCACTGCCTTCAATGGCAATGACTCTTGGTATCTGTGTGCTCTGCACACTTGATGTAGTTATTCGATTGTTGGGTGGCAAGATCCATGGATCTCTTGCTTGAACTGGAAAAGTAAAAGATCAGACTCCTCAGGTTGCTAAACAAGAGGATAAAGACGACTTGCTCTGCAAAGGGATGCAACCAGTACTTTTCCCATTTTATAAATGTTGTGCCATGCTTTGGAAAGAGGAAGGGACAAAAATCAAACTCATAAAATCAAACTCTTTTTTTTAACAAAAAGATCACTTGATATGATTCATGAATTGACATCTATGTCTCACACTCTTATGGACTGGATTTGAACTATTTCAGAAATGAATAGTCAATGCTATTCAAATTCTGTTGTGTGACTAATATATATTATTTCCAACAAAAAAGTCTTATTTTTGTGTCTCTGTGGCACTTTGTTACATCCTGCATTCTTAGTTCACTCGAGTTCTCAGTTTTTGCATTAGTTGGACCAGATTTGATTTCAATAAATCAGTGGTTTTGGGATTTAGGTTTGTTCGCTGAGCTGAAAGATTCATTTCCAAACATTTTGTCACCCTACTAGGTAACATCTTCAGTGGGCCTCCGAGTGAAACACTTGATGTGTTTGATGATAGAGTTCCACATCGAATTATACCCCATCTACCATTCCCTAAAAAAGAACAGGAAATTACATCAAAGGGAATGACATCACCAACCCAAAGAAACCCAAACATACAAGTAGAAAGCAGGAATTATCAGCAGTGCTTAGCCTGAAGGCCCATTGAAGATATTACCTAGTATGGTGACAAAATGTCTGAACATGAACCTTCCAGCTCAGCGAGCAAACCTACATCCAGAACCTCAATCTGAGCTACAAATCTTCTCAAAACTCACAAAGATCAATGATTTATTTGTTTGAAATACTTTTAAAAAAACCACACACGTATGGAATGAGCTGCCAGAGGGTGTGGTGGAGGCTGGTACAATTGCAACATTTAAAAGGCATTTGGATGGGTATATGAATAGGAAGGGTTTAGAGGGATATGGAATAGGTGCTGGCAGGTGGGACTAGATTGAGTTGGGATATCTGGTCAGCATGGACGGGTTGGACTGAAGGGTCTGTTTCCATGCTGTACATCTCTATGACTCTGTGACTCTATAACACCAGGTTAATATCCAACAGGTTTATTTGGAAGCACTAGCTTTCTGAATGCTGCTCCTTCATCAAATGGTTGTGGAGTATAAGATCATACACTCCAACTGTTTGACTATACACCTGTTGCGTGATTTTTAAGTTTGTACTTTCCAGTCCAACACCAGCACCTCCAAATCTTGCTTTAAATAATTGCTGAAAGGCCATATTACTTGTTAAGAAATTTTATTTCTCGGAGTGATTGCATGGGTGAGAGCATAGTTGGAATATTTGACTGCGGATTTCCCTACGGTAAGGAGTAGCTGTCCATGGTTCAGCCTGGCTGGTTGAATGATTGGAAAAGAAAGTGATGGAAGAAGCTAAAGAAAATGAAAGTCTAATCAGTTAATTTATATTGCAATTTGTTGAATCTTTAATTTATTTTACAGCATTGCAATAGTTCTTTCTCAATCCACTGGCAAGTGGAATTTCTCACCCTAATTGCCCGAATCTAATTTAGAATGACAGAAGAAGATGATCCATATTTGCAGAGCAAATATAGTTAGGTTAGAAAGGTAAGATTCATTACCCTATGGAGCCCAAACTATCCAAAGGTCTCGAAGGCTTGAAAGTGATTCAAACTACATGCTAATCATTGATATGAGGAGATATTGTTGATGACAACCCATCAACTACAGTACTGCTTCAAATGAGGTAAACCAGCACCTGTGATCAGATCTCTGGCACCAACAGAAATATTGCGTGCTCCTGGCTTACAGTTCAAAGAGCTGTCAGGCAGTTAACCAGACCCCTCCTCTATATTGAGTACAATCTCAGCTATTTCAGGATGTCTATTGTTTCCATTTTAAACCAGTCTGCTGTCTCATATATAACGGCACAATTGAAATACAGGAAATGGAACAATTCACTCTACTGTAGTTCCTCCTGGACAGATTTCACTTCCTACAGAGATTCTCATAAGGAACATGGGGCGGCACAGTGGTTCAGTGATTAGCACTGCTGCCTCACAGCACCAGGGACCTGGGTTTGATTCCCACCTCAGGCAAATGTCTATTTGGAGTTTGCACATTCTTCCTGTGTCCGCATGGATTTCGTTCAGGTGCTCCAGTTTCAAAGATGTGCAGGTCAGGTGAATTGGCCATGCTAAATTGCCCACAGTGTTAGGTGCATTAGTCAGGGGTAAATATAGGGTAAGGGAATGGATCTGGGTGGGTTACTGTTCAGAGGGTTGGTGTGGACTTGTTAGGCTGAAGGGCCTGTTTCCACACTGTAGGGAATCTAATCTAAACAGATGTACTCACTGCTTACACTTACATGGGGATTGCAGCAGATATAGACAGAAAGTATTTTCTGTTGGATTTACTCTATAATAAAGAGAAGCAAGTTGCAAAATGTGCCTTCAGTTAAGACTTCTGGTTTTGCCACTCTCTATCCAGTGGTCAGCTGTGTGAATCATTCTAACATTCTCTACATATTTTGAGCTTCTTTTTCTGTGCAAGTGCTGACCAGTAGTGTTGAAGAAGTAGCCTTTCTTGGTTGACACAGTTGAGTGCAGCAACATACATGATGCCGACTTTTTAAATTGATGTTATTAAGTGGTCATACCACTGTTGGTTAGGGAATGCAATGAAGCATATCTGAAATAGTGACAGTGTGGGTAAGCTCAAAGTTGGTCAAATAAGATTCTACGTTTGGAAGCATTTTGGTGCAGTTTTGGGGCAATGAGGAGTAGGGACGTGTGGAATTACTGGAGAGGATGCAGAGTTTGGAATACTGAGCTTTGCAATCTTCCCAATGATTAGTTGAGGAAGTTGTGGGTTACTTGGTGTCCGTCGCAGGGGAATAGGCAGGAAATGAGAGACAGTTATGGAAAGGTAACTTCATACATGGATATACTGAAAACTCTATTCAAATCAGAAGCCTATTTGGGTGAAGCAGCGTCTTTGTGGTTATGGATTCTGAAAAGTTCAACTTTCAATGGATCCAGTTGTGATAAAACAAGGCAAGTACAGGATAGAGTTATAATGATGACTGCAATCGCCTTTGCAAATTTTTTATGCAGCTGCTGCTAAATTTAAAGTCAAAAATACAGCGTGAGCCATGAATAATTTATGTTACTACTGTGAATACTGTGGCAAAACAATAATTTTGTTCAGTAGAATTGGTGACAGGGCAGCAATAAAGCTTTCAGGACAGGTGAAGTTCTTAGTGTCAAAATGACATAGTTGTATTTATTATAATTATTAGTCTAGGTGACAGTTTTGTAATATCCAATGCTCTCTCACTACCTTGTTAGGTCGGGTGAAGGTTTATATTACTTGCTTTGTGGCCACCATCTTTGAAACAGAGAGTACATCTGTTAAAAGGCAACATGAAGAAATGCAACATTGACTTAAACTCTTGGAAAACCAATAGCCTGATCGAACCTGCTGGAGGTAGAGAAAAAAAAACACACCAATTTGAAACACAAACGTGATAAATTGAAGAGGAAAAACAGGAACAACTAAAAGAACAAGCCATAGGCTGAACTAATAACACAGGAACAGGCAACCTCATGACAACAAATGCCTAATGTGCCATGAAGTGTGTGAATTGTGTGTGAACTGAAGTCAGCCATCTTCAGACTCTTGCAAGGGATATAGAATAACGGCATGCATAAATTTGAAGGAGCCTTACTAATTCTACTAAATTATTGGGAATGATTATTTTACAGCTATCGAAAGAACCTTTGATTCAATCTTAACTGAAAATCACAAAAAACATTGTTGCATATTTTGCTACTCATTCATGTAATACAGGCATTATTCATAAGATTGGTATCCATTGCCCAACTCTGATTATCCTTGAGAAGTTTGTGGTGTAACAGTTGAGCAGTTCTAATCCATGTGTTGTAAATAACACAAATAGTTCCAGTAAGGAGATACCTCCAGCACCTTTCTGCAGTGATAATAGCAATATATTTTTAATATATAGTCCATGCCTTGGAAGAGAACCTAGAAAGTGTTGGAATTCCCATTCATTGCCAGCCTTTGTCCCATATTCATTTAGGTGGAAGGGGTCATGGTTTGGGGGTGAGAGTGGTGGGGATTCAGTTGAAGAAACCTTGTCGATCTGCTCTAATATAAATTTGCGAGTGATGCATACAGTAACCACATTGTACAAGTGCACTAAGTTAGGTGGCCTGCATTGTCCTGAATGGTGTAACTTCAGGGAGTGTCACTGCAGTTGCACACATCCAGGCAAGTGAGTCCTTCACATTCCTGCCTTGAATCATGTAAGTGGTAAATGAGGCAAGAAATGAGTCACTTGCAATGAAATGTTAACCTCTGACTTCCTCTTCTATCTGCATAGTATATGTGTGTTTGGTCCAGCAAATGTCTTGCTAAAAGTAATCCATAAGGCATTGATGGTGAAAGATTTGTTTACTGTAATATGGAATATCAAATGGGTTGGTCATGTCAATGGCTGTACTACTTTACTTAATATTTAAAAATGTGTTTTGTAGTCCACTAAAGCCCATTTTATTATTCATTATTAAAGCTTTGAGCAAAAATTAATTCTTGAGGATGATAAATATTCCTCTTGCTCAAGAGATGTTTGGAATAAACAACCTTCCAGGTTCTGTAACTCTAAAATAATATAAAGAATTGCAGATGCTGGAAATCTGAAACAAACAAAAATTGCTGATGGAACTCGGTAGCTCTGACAACATCTAAAGAGAGCAAGTGGAGTTAAATATTTTGAATCCAGCAACCTTTCTTCAGACCGCTGCTTCTTCTCCACAGATGCTGTCAGACCTGCTGAGTTTCTCCAGCAATTTCTGTTCCCTGTTGCAACATAAGTAATGCTGTTTCAAACCACTTTCTGTCTGCAATGCTGTATTGTCTGAGAACTTACTGCCAATATTTCTGATCGTACTGCTTAGATTCTGTTTTAAAATTTTAACACTTCATAGCTGCATGAATTTGGCGATTTTATTGACAGTGGGATCCTCTTAGATGGTCAGAGAACATGTGTACTAGTATGGACGTTACTTGTCCCTCATTAGTCCATACGCGGCTGTTATTCATTTCTTGCTGCACGTGAGCACAGATTGCTTCTGAGGAATTACATACAGGTTAGAACATTATAAATCACCAAAGTTCTTCACTTCTGACTGAATGTTGGAGAGTAAGTCATTAATGAAACAGCTGAAGATGGCTGAATTTATGACAGTAACCTGAGGAGCTCCTGCAGTGATACGGAATGGATTCTTGAGCAATCACAACCAGTTAGCACTGCTGACTCACAGCGCCAGAGACCAAGGTTCAATTGCCGCCTCGGGCAACTGGCTGTGTAGAGTTTGCACATTCCTCCCGTGTCTGCATGGGTTTCCTCCGGGTGCTCCGGTTTCCTCCCACAGTCCAAAAAAATGTGGAGGTTAGGTGAATTGGCCAGGCTAAGTTGCCTATAGTGTTAGGTGAACAGGTAAATGTAGAGGAATGGGTTTGGGTGGGTTGCTCTTCGGAGGGCCGGTGTGGACTTATTGGGCCGAAGGGCCTGTTTCCACACTGTAAGTAATCTAATCTAATCTTCCTTTTGGAAGAATGATTCCAATCATTGGTGGAAATCTGGAATTAACTGTATACATTGTTTTGCAGCTTCCATATGTTATGGAAGTCCTCAATATTGTTCAAATGCTGGAGAAACTCAAGAGGCTCTGACAACATTTATGGACACATTTACATTGATTTTTAGCTCTATTTCTTTGACCCAAATTCTAGCCCCTTTGTCTTTTACATTGGACCTCCAGACCATCCGTTCCCCTCACGTTTCCTCCACCTATGTCAGAAGTATAAAAACACTATTTCCCAATACCTTTCAGTCGCTGAGAATAGTCATATTGGACACAGAACATTAAATTCTCTCTACAGATGCAACCAGACCTGAGTTTCTCCAGGGTTTTCTGCATTTATTTCAGATTTTCAGCATTCCACAATATTTTGCTTTTACCTCAGTGTGGTTGCCTACCACAGAGATGTCAACGTATTAGTCTGAACAAAATGGCTCTGCAGTAGCACACCAATGTCAGTTTGCACTGAAACGTGAGTCATTGGGTGATGGGATTGTTTGTCAGCAGGATTAGCCACAGTTTGGATGGTTGATTTATCAGCAATTAAGTGACCGTTTCAGTCGTTCTTCAATCCCGAAATGCCTGAGCCAAGTGATCATTTGGTTATGCAAACTGATCATAATGATGCAAATTAGAGTGCTTCACTTCTAATTAGTATCATGCAACCAAATGTAAAAACTAACCTAATTACATCTATTACTTTTAATTAAGCTTATTCCAATCTTTAATTTCTCTTAATCGAGAAAGCTGGGCAAAAGAGCAAAGGCTAGAGTGGACAGCCCCAAGACTGTCCAAGAAAGAAGCATCTCAGGAATCAGTGAAGAATTAAGACAAAAATCATTTAATTAGGTGAATTAAATTGGGGTCAGAATGAGAAAGATAAATGAATGAGATATTTAGATAATGTTGACTCAACATTCCCTTCTTCAAAAGAACAATTACGTTTAATTTTCTGTGACTGGAACTTTTTTTTAAATCAGTCTGTTTGGAGTTGTGTTGGTTGGACTTGAACCTAAATCCTTTGGCTTAGAGGTGGGGACATTGTCACTTTTGGGGTCTTATGGAACAGTGGTAAAGTGAGAATAATGTATAGCTTTGCGTTTAGACTCATCTGGCATTGGAATTTAAACCAGTCGAAAGTAAAAGTGAAGAGCCAAAGTTGCCATGGCTATTTAGATTCAGATGTGACAGAGGAATTATTCCAAAAATAATGACCGTGAGCTAACTTGATAGCAGCTGCATGTTTCTCAAGGTAGATCTCCAGTGATCCTCTTGCACATCACTGCGCTGAAGGGCAATTAATCACCGACAATCTGTCCTACTGCACAATGTGTATCATCATAAAATCACCAATATTCCCTGATCCAACTATCCGGCAGAAGACCGCTTTACATGTGTAGTCACAATTCTCCATCAAAATTGAGCAGTGCTCTGAAACACATCCAAAGGTAACAGCTAAAAAATGCTGCAAAGTTTGGTTGCATAGTGCCAGTACTCCCAAAACGATCGTTACAACTACTGGCTGTGCTCACTAGATGCATACTCTGCCATTCTGGGCTGAAAAATGTGGAATGAGAAGTAAGCACAGTTGATGACAATATCTGTCAGTGTGTGAAATAACTGCACAGAGCCTGTACCCCGTCACCAAGTTAGCCCTTATCTACATTTGCATAGTACGTGAACTCTGACTGTCTAGCTCAGAGTTGCTCCCAAGAGTGAGGGTGCTCTCTGACTATTTTTTAGAAAATTTATTAACAGTACAAATTACAAAACAGTTAACATTAACAGCTGTATCCAAGAAACAGCAATTTACTGGGGAAAGGGGCAACAAAGCAAGACCCCAAACTCCACTGTACATTCAGTTCACAGGGAAATGAGGACAAACCTCGATTCCCTACTTACATCAATCAAGATGGAAACAGTAAACTCAGTCACATACAGACAGTCCAATACACAGAACAATAAAACAGTACATATATCATAGACACCCTGGCAACCCAGCACACCACCCGTTCCTCCCACCTTCCGGCCACTCAAAGGCAGACTGCCCTTCCTTAAGGCTCTCGGTCCATCATGACACACCTTCTGGCCACCTCTAGAACAGCCCATTCTGTTTCCCAAACTCCCCCAGGACAACAGTGATCAGGGTGGCCTACCCACCTTCTGGCTTCCGTAACTGCCCGTCGCACCTTCTGGCCACCTCTAGGATAGCCTGCCCCCATACCTGGGGTGACTGTGCTGAGGATGGCCTACCCATTTTCCAGCTCTTGGTCAGCCCCTGCTTACAACCGGACTCTCTCCCACCCCGATGTACCATCTAGCCTGTGAGCTGCCCTGACACACCTTCCGGTCACCTCTAGGACAGCCTGTCTTCCTCCCTAGCATGACAGCGCACAGGACAGCCCACAAGCCTTGCGGATCTCGGCCTGCCCCTACGCACTTCTTGCTCTCAGCCGCTCTGACACATCTCTATGACAGCCCGTCCCAATGACAGCGCTCAGAATAGCCTACCTACCTTCTGGTTCTCGGGGTGACCGGCATCAGGGTGTCCTACCTGCCTTCTGGTTTATAGGACGGCCTACCTACCCTCCAACTTGTGGGACAACATATGATCCTCAGCTAACAGTAAGGCCTGCCAGACCCATGGACACACAAGGCAATGAAGTGATAAACCCAACAAGCTTCAAGACAGTCAATTACCAATAAACAGTCCTTTCTGGTACACAGTCCATTACCATAAACAGTTGTCTTCAAAATGCAGAGTCCATGCCCAGGAACAGAGTCCACTCCAGTGTACAGACAATATACAATAGACAATAGGTGCAGGGGTAGGCCATTCAGCCCTTCAAGCCTGCACCTCCATTCAATATGATCATGGCTGATCATTCCTAATTAGTATCGTCTTCCTGCCTTATCTCCATAATCCTTGATTCCACTATCTTTGAGAGCTCTATCCAACTCTTTCTTAAATGAATCCAGAGACTGGGCCTCCACTGCCCTCTAAAGCAGAGCATTTCACACAGCCACCACTCTCTGGATGAAGAAGTTTCTCCTCATCTCGGTCCTAAATGGTCTACCCCGTATTTTTAAGCTGTGTCCTCTGGTTCGGCACTCACCCATCAGCGGAAACATGTTTCCTGCTGCCAGAGTGTCCAATCCTTTCATAATCTTATATGTCTCAATCAGATCCCCTCTCTGTCTTCTAAACTCAAGGGTATACAAGCCCAGTCGCTTCAGTCTTTCAGTGTAAGGTAATCCCGCCATTCCAGGAATTGACCTCGTGAACCTACGCTGCACTCCCTCAATAGCCAGAATGTCTTTCCTCAAATTTGGAGACCAGAACTGCACACAGTACTCTAGGTGTGGTCTCACCAGGGCCCTGTACAGCTGCAGAAGCACCTCTTTGCTTCTATATTCAATCCCACTTGTTATGAAGGCCAGCATGCTATTAGCCTTCTTCACTACCTGCTGTGCCTGCATGCTTGCCTTCATTGACTGGTGTACAAGAACACCCAGATCTCTCTGTACTGCCCCTTTACCTAAATTGATTCCATTTAGGTAGTAATCTGCCTTCCAGTTCTTGCCACCAAAGTGGATAACCATACATTTATCCACATTAAACTGCATCTGCCATGCATCTGACCACTCACCTAACTTGTCCAGGTCACCCTGTTATCTTCTAACATCCTCATCACATTTCACCCTGCCACCCAGCTTTGCATCATCAGCAAATTTGCTAATGTTATTACTAATACCATCTTCTATATCATTAACATATATTGTAAAAAGCTGCGGTTCCAGCACGGATCCCTGCGGTACCCCACTGATCACTGCCTGCCATTCCGAAATGGAGCCGTTTATCACTACTCTTTGTTTCCTATCAGCTAACCAATTTTTAATCCAATCTAGTACTTAGCCCCCAATACCATGCACCCTAATTTTGCTCACTAACCTCCTGTGTGGGACTTTATCAAAAGCTTTCTGAAAGTCCAGGTACACTACATCTACTGGATCTCCCTCGTCCATCTACAGAGTTACATCCTCAAAAAAATCCAGAAGATTAGTCAAGCATGATTTCCCCTTCATAAATCCATGCTGACTCTGACCTATCCTGTTACTACTATCCAGATGTGTCGTAATTTCATCCTTTATAATAGACTCAAGCATCTTTCCCACCTCTGAGGTCAGACTAACTGGTCTATAATTTCCTGCTTTCTCTCTCCCACCTTTCTTCAAAAGTGGTACAACATTAGCCACCCTCCAATCCTCAGGAACTGTCCCCGAATCTATCGAACTCTGGAAAATAATCACCAACGCATCCACGATTTCCCGAGCCACCTCCTTCAGTACCCTTGGATGTAGACCATCAGGCCCTGGAGACTTATCAACCTTCAGACCTAACAGTCTCTCCAACACTCCAAATCCTGGCAAATATAGATTCCCTTAAGTTCAGGTCCTTCAGCCACTGTTACCTCAGGGAGATTGCTTGTGTCTTCCCCAGTGAACACAGATCTGAAGTACCCATTTAATTCTTTTGCCATTTCTTTGTTCCCCGTAATATATTCCCCTGTTTCTGTCTTCAAGGGCCCAATTTTAGTCCTAACCATTTTTTTGCCTTGCACATACTTAAAAAAGCTTTTACTATCCTCCTTTATATTATTGGCCAGTTTACCTTCGTACCTCATTTTTCCTCTGCGTATTTCCTTCTAAGTAATCCTCTGTTGCTCTTTAAAAGCTTCCCAGTCCTCAGTTTTCCCACTTATCTTTGCTATGTTATACTTTTTCTCTTTTAACTTTATATGTTTCTTAACTTACCTCGTCAGCCACGGTCGCCCATGCCTCCTCCTGGGATCTTTCTTCCTTTTAGGAATGAACTGATCCTGCAACTTATGCATTATACACAGAAATATCCGCCATTGTTCCTCCACTGTCATCCCTGCTAAGGTATCGCACCATTGATCTTTGGCCAGCTCCTCCCTCATAGCTCCATAGTTCCCTTTATTCAACAGAAGTACTGTCACTCCCGACTGTACCCTCTCCCTCTCAAATTGCAGATTGAAGCTTAATGTATTATGGTCACTACTTCCCAATGGCTCCTTCACTTCGAGGTCTCTGACCAATTCTGGTTCGTTACACAATACCAGATCCAGAATTGCCTGCTCCCTGGTCGGCTCCAGCACCAGCTGCTCTAAGAATCCATCTCTAAGGCACTCCACAATGTCTCTTTCTTGAATGCATTGTCAGAGGTAGAGTCCACAACCAAAGGCAGAGTCCACTCTGGTATACACAGTCCAGTCCTGAAGGCGGCGAATACACACCTCACAGCAAACAGAGGTGTTCGATCTCTATAGAGGTCTGGTTTATCCACCGAGAACCAGGCCCACTTAAAGGAACACAGTACATTGTGAAGATGCAATTAACTCTCAGGAGTTTGGTCCACTCCTGGAGGCAGAGACCACTCCCAAAGGTTGGGACACAGCAAATGCTCACCTCCCAGCACGCACAGATGTTCAGTCTTTATGGAGAGTGATCCACCGACAAAGGACCAGGCCTACCCACAGGGACAGCTCACCTGGATAGGTGCATTTTCTCACAGTGGCTCAGTCCAAACACCAAGAAAGTGAAAACACATTCCAAAGAAAGAAAACCAGAATGCAAGGGCTAAGCCCTGCCACAAATTCATCATTGTCCTTTTCTCAAAGTGAAAGAGAAAAGTCTAATACTGGCTGTAACCAGTCAGTGAAACAACAGTTCCCTAATGAGAACTGAGTTACACCTGAAATACAGATTATGTAGATCAGGCAGTTGAAAAATCAGTCCTCAATAAAAAATAAATACCAGTTAACAAACTGGCTATATAATATAATTCGGCCAGTTCAGGAATCAAGCTCTACCCCCACCAAAAAGATATTAGCAGCAGTAACATACTGACTGTGGCCCCAGCCAGCACAGAGTCAGTTCTGTAAACTGAGGAGATTCTAAATCTCCTGTTTTTTAAAATTTTATTGAACAGTACATTTACAAACAGTTAACGTTAACAGTTGTATACAGAGAAACAGCAATGTACAAGGGAAAGGAGTGGCAAAGCCAAACCCCACTGTTCAACCAGTTTTCAGGGAAATGAGGACAAACCTCAAATCCCACTTTGTCACCACAAAAGTAACAGTAACAAATACATATAAGACAGTCTAATTATATAAAAAACAGTGCATAGAATACAGACTCCGCAAGCAACTCACCTGTCCCTCCCACCTTCCAGTCACTCTAAGGCAGACTGTCCCATACGTCTTCCAGCTCTTGATGCGCCCTGACACCTTCCGGCCACCAGTAGGACAGCCCGTCCTGTTTCCTCAACCACCCCAGGATGACAGTGATCATGACAGCCCACCCACCTTCCAGCTTCCCTAGCCTCCCTCTCGCGCGGTCTGGCGACATCTAGGATGGACCACCCCCCCCCCCCACCCCCCCACCCCCGATACCTGCCCAGGGTGACAGCGCTGAGGATGGCCTACCCACCTTCCGGCTTTCAGTCTGCCTCTACATACCATTTGGCCTGTGCCCACCCTAACACACCAACCAGCCTGCGGACTGCCCTGACGCACCTTCTGGCCACCTCTAGCATAGTTGGTCTCTCCCTCCATGGGACGACTGCGCTCAGGACAGGCCTTCCAGATCTCCTGACTCTCGGCTGCTATGACACACCTTCCGGCCATCTCTAGGACAGCCTGTCCCAATTACCCCTTCTCGGGATGACAGTGCTCAGAATGGCCTACCTACCTTCTGGCTCTCAGGGAGACTGACACCAGGGCAGCCTTCCCACTTCCAGTGCACAGGATGGCATACCCACCCTCCAGCTCTTTGTGACAACTTTCCAGACAACCTAGGAGCCTCCCAACTCAGGCCTGCCTGACCCAGGGACACAGGACAGTGCGCATGATAAATCCAACAAGACAGTCAATTATTACCAACAAACAGTCCTTTCTGGTATACAGTTGCCAAAAACAGTTCTCTTCAAACTTCAGAATCCATTCCCAGGAACAGAGTCCACTACAGTATGCAGAATGCATTGTCAGTGATAGAGTTCACAACTAAAGGCAGAGTCCACTCCTGAAGGCAGCAAATTCACACCATATAGCACACAGGTGTTCAGTCTCCATAGAGGCTTGGTTTATCCACGGAGAACCGGGCCCACTCAAATGAACACAGTACATTGTGAAGGTGCAATTAACTCACAGGAGTTTGGTCCACTCCTGAAGGCAGCATCCACTCCTAAACTCCAGGACACAGCAAATGCTCACCTCCCAGCACAAACAGATGTTCAGTCTTAGAGGCCTAGTCCACCAACAAGGGCCAGGCCTACCCACAGGAACATCTGAAAGCTGTATTTTCTCACAAGGTCTCAGTCCAACACCAAAAAAATGAAGACACATACAGAACAAAGAAAACTAGAGTCCAAGGGCTAAGCCCTGCCACAAAATCAATGTTGTCCCTTTCTCAAAGTAAAAGAAGAAAGAGTAACATATAAGCTGTAACCAGCCAGTGAAACAACAGTTCCCTAATGAGGACTAAATTACGCCTGAAACACATTGACTGTGTAAACCAGTTTAGAAATCAGTCCTCACTAATAAAAGGAATACCCGTTTACTAACTGACTACATAATTCAGCCAGTTCAGGAATTATGTATGTTCCACTCTCCCAAAAAAAAGCAACAATATATCGCCTGTGACCCAGCCAGCACAGAGTCAGTGCCCTAAACTGAGGTGGCTCTAAATCTCCTGTTTTACTTTATTTTATTAAACAATACAATTTACAAAACAGTTAACATTAACAGCTGTATACAATGAGACAGCAATTTTACAAGGGAGAGAGGCAGCAAAGCCAGGCCCCAAACCCCAGCGTTCAACCAGTTTTTAAGGAAATGAGGACAAACCTCAAATCCCTAAATCTCCTGTATATATCTGTCAGCCAGGGCTCCCTGACTGGCCCAGGTTATTAGCCAAAGTAGGGATCCCATACTCATTGAGATCCACCTGGCCCTCATTGCAGTCACAATAGTGTGTAACACTGATTTCAATTCAACTGATGTCATTTTGAATCATAATACTCCAACTTCCTTAACCTCGCAAATTCAAGATATGTTCAGCAGGGTTGGGAGTGTTATCCCTTTGGCACACTCTAGAGGAATCATTCCTTACTTCTAGGTTACCTTCCAGTTGATTTTGAGTGGTTGTTGCTGACTTGATGGAGATATTTGGATGTTTATATTTCAGTTGATGAAGCCTATGGAGAGCTTATGGAAGCAATGTTTCCAGAGGACCCTGGGTGGATATGGCTTCCTGCGGAGAGCTCTGCTTCTCCCATCTCATGAAGGAGCTATCCACTGAAACCTAGAGGCTCAGGCAGACAGAACAGGGCTAGAACACCATGGCTGAAAATTGGACTATGACTACATCTGTTTTTGATTTCTGAAACTTTCCAAGCTAGACAGCTAACATCAGCATTCAACAGTTCTGAGGATGGGTCACTCAACCTGAACATTAACTCTGATTCCTCTCCCACAGATGCTGCCAGACCAGCTGAGCTTTTCCAGCAACTTCAGTTTTTGTTTCAGCATTCCAGAATTTGCAATGCACTATTCCATGGTAACTCATGGTATGCAAACCAGGAGGGGGACTAACCTGCACTCCTTCTTTGCAGGAAGAGGTAGAAGAAACATGGGTGTCACTTTTCCAGGATAACGGTTTTCCCATGCAGTAGTGTTCCATTGACTGTACATCCTGTGTAAATATAGAGATATCCCAAAATTGCAAATGGTTCACTCAGTGTCCTGTTTGTACTCAGCAGGCATACCATACATGTCCATCTTCAATGACCTGGCAACATCTATGATGCTTTTAGTCCTCGCTAGTCTACTAGCCCACTAGGTGGCTGCTGGGTGATAAGGATTATTCAGTAACCACATGAAGCTTCACCCATGTACAGTTGGTCAGAATGTTTCTAATAAGAGACATGTTGCCATACAGAATGTCATTGAGCAGACCACTAGAATACATCAGCCATACAATATCTGTATGGACCACACTGCAGGAGCCTTGCTGTCCTTTCCAGAATGTGTATAATGACCTTTTTATACTTTTCTTCACCCTGTACAATGTCAGCATCACTCGGATGCACATTTTCTTATCAGATAAAAGGTGAGGAAAAGGTACAACTGGATAAAAAGGCAGGTCAAGACCCTTCTTCAGAACTGATGATGATGAGTCACTAGATTCAAAACTTTCACTCTGCTTTCTTCCCACAGGTGTGGCCAGACCTGCTGAGTTTCTCCAGCAAATTATGTTTGTGATTCAGATCTCCAGCATCTGCAGTTCTTTGTTTTGGTTTAGAAGGGTCATGGCCTATGCAAGATTTTGCTGCACACTATTAGCTGAAAGAGAACAGTAGATCCTAACTCTGAGCAGAACATGGCATAAAGTCAGCCACAGTGCTCCACTGTGCTCCACTGTGCTCCACAGTGCGTATCAGTGGGCTCCAGGTTTTCTGACAATCACTGACAATGCAGGAAGTATTTTATTGTGTGTACTTTTCAGCCTCTTTGTGTGCGGTTGTATGTTAAAGTTTTCATCTGAATCCACTACAACAGAACTAGTTAATTACTTGTGTTATCTTTTTCTCTATGTCCTGGCTGCAGGCCACTCATGTTCAGTGTCTTATCACATGCAAGTTCCACCTCTACACTATCTCTGTCATTGTGCTGTGCCAGTATCCAAGCTGCACCACTGTCTGGTGAGATGCCAGTCTGGAAACAGACTGCTAATACTCCAGTGGCCCTTACGTTATCAATCTGGGGAGCCAGTTGAGCCCTCTTTCCTTCTCTATCCCTCCTGCACCAAGTCCTCTACACTGCTTTGAAAAGCTTGGTATCCATTCTTTACTACCTTATGGCACTGCTTCGTATTTTCTAGCTCAGTCTCACTCTTCAAATAACTTGCAGCACCTTCTGCAGTTGATAAGTACCTCCCATGTAAGGGATGCTGGTTTCGAGTGTGGTTGGGGATCTTGTTTTCATATTAGCCTTTCATGGTTTTGGTCTCCTTGCATAGATGTGCAGTCAGTTAACAACATGCTTCGTGTTGGGCTGAATGCTACTATCTTGTATACAACAGAGAACACAGTGCCTACATTGAAATCGATATAAGTGGATGAGCAGTAACCATGTGTTCACTTTTTTGAGGAGGTGCTATCCAGATTGGCATCCAAAGACTTTGATACCATATACTCTTATATCTAAACATAGAATTTCACTTGCTATGATAATGGTAGTAACATCATACCAATCATAATGATAATGGTAATAACAGTTTAGGAATGATGCATATTAATATAGAAAGTTTATAGAAATTCAATTGCTGCTATTTTAACTAATAATAACATATTGATGTTAAGTGTGATGACATAGATGTTAAGCTAGCAGAGAAAGGAATTCCAAATGCCTGCACAGTGTCATCTCAACACAAAGACTTTTTGTATTTGCTATTTTATGTAACTAATCAATGTCTGTGTTGCCTCAATGTGTTGCCTGCGTTTTTTGTTGCACCTCTGGTGTTAGAATCCATGGAAGAATACCATGCTGTTTATGTCAAAACATATAATAGTGCGGGGAAAAAAACAGTAGCATGTATGGAGGGAGAATCACAGCTAATGGCCCGAATACATCAATGTTTTTCTCTGTGTACTGGAGGGTGCCACAATGCATTGGACAACCTTCACCAAGATATATATGAAAGCTTGCTGGATTTTATGCCTATGACCAAGTGGGCCAGTGAGCTGAGACAGAGCAGATGAAGTTTAATTCAGACAAAAAGGGAGTTGTTTTATTTTGTTAAGACAAACCGGATCAGAGCTTACACAGTTAATGATAGGGCCCTGGGGAGTATTGTTAAACAGAGGGACCTAGGGGTGCAGGTACATAATTCCTTAAAACTGGCGTCATAGGTAGAGAGGGTGGCGAAGAAGATATTTGGCAGGCTCGCTTTCATCGGTCAGACCATTGAGTATGAGAGTTGAGCCATCATGTTACAGCTTTACAAGATATTAAAAAGGCCTCGTTTGGAGTACTGCATACAATTCTTGTCATCCTGCAATAGGAAGGATGTTATTAAACTCAAAAGGGTGTAGAACAGATTTACAAGCATTTTACCGAGACTGAGAGGTTTGAGTTTTAAGGAGAGGTTGGAAAGGCCGGGATTTTTGTTCCTGGAATATAGAAGGCTCAGGGGTGACCTTATAAAGATTTTATAAAATCATGAAAGATAAGGTGAGATCTTTCCCCAGGATAGGGGAGTCTAAAACCAGAAGGCATATTTTAAGGTGAGAGGGGAAATATTTAAAAGAAACCTGAGGGGCAACTTTTTAAACTAGAGGGTGGTGTCAGCTGCCAAAGAAAATGGTCAAGGTGAATACAATTATAAAATTTAAAAGACATTCAAACAGGTACAAGGATAGGAAAGGTTTAGAGGGATATAGACCAAACACAAGCAAATAGGACTATTCAGTTTAGGATTTCTGGTTATCATGGACCAGTGGGGATGAAGAGCCTGTTTCTATTTCTTTTTTTAAAATTGATTGTCAATTCATTGTCATTCCAACAGTCATACAGTAATTCAGTTTATGTTTTGTAACAAACATCGTGAGATTCATAATTTAATTTGCTCCATTATTTCTTAGTGCCAGTATTACAAGGAAAGGTGCATCTTTTATGATTAGATTCCCTACAGTGTGGAAACAGGCCATTTGGCCCAACCAGTCCACACCAACCCTCTTAAGAGTAAACCACCCAGACCCATTTCCCTCTGACTAATGCACCTAACACTATGGGCAATTTAGATTAGATTAGATTCCCTACAGTGTGGAAACAGGCCCTTCGGCCCAACAAGTCCACACTAACCCTCTGAAGAGTCCCATTTCCCTCTGACTAATGCACCTAACACTATGGGCAATTTAGATTAGATTAGATTCCCTACAGTGTGGAAACAGGCCCTTCGGCCCAACAAGTCCACACTAACCCTCTGAAGAGTCCCATTTCCCTCTGGCTAATGCACTTAACACTATGAACAATTTAGCATGGCCAAATCACCTGGCCTGCACATCTTTGGATCTGTGGGAGGAAACTGGAGCACCCAGAGGAAACCCATGCAGACACAGGGAGAATGTTCAAACTCCACATGGACAGTCACCTGAGGCTGGAATCGAACCTGGGTCCCTGGAGCTGTGAGGCAGCAGTGCTAACCACTGAGCCACCGTGCCGCCCAAAAGCATGTTTCTATGCAGTATAATTCTATCAGGTACCTAAATGAGTTTGTCATGCATTACTTCTGGAACGGTGAAGTCTGCCCTGCCTGTAGTTCTTGCGCTTGGAGGCCAACAGCCATTATGAGGAGGAGCACACTTCTGAGGCCAAAGTTACTGGTGATGCAGCAACACCAAGTCCAGGAGCAGAGGGCAAGGTAAGTTACATAATGGAAGGGGTGGTGTGGTATTAGAAGCTGGGTGGGGTGGGATAGTCATCTGGAAACAAGGGGCATTGAAGTGATATTCAGTGTCATTCCCATATGTTCACCACAGATCCACCTTGACAGGCAGGCTGTGCCATTTTCCTGGGCATGAAGACTATCATTATTTTAACCTGCCAGAAACTGGATTCATTGTGGCAGTGACATGAAGAAGCCCATAGATGATAATGAATTGACTACTAAAGGGACTTAATTGGTAGTGGGTTAGAGAGTGAGTATGGGTGCTTCTGGTCTGGAAGCTAATTTCTGCAGTGAGAGGAAGGTGAACAGTATCGACCTGATCTGAAAAATGTGTTGCTGGAAAAGTGCAGCAGGTCAGGCAGCATCCAAGGAGCAGGACAATCAACCTTTCAGGCATAAGCCCTTCTTCAGTATCTACCTAATGCCAACTTGCTTGATGATGTTCCCTTCCTGCCACCGCTTTCACCTCTTTTTGAGAGAATAATGATTCTAACCAAAATTTCAAGGCATTGACCTTCCTAACACTTTTTTTTTCTCTCTCAACAGATGTTGCCAGATCTGCTGAGTAAATCTAGCATTTTCTGCTTGTATTTCACATTTCCAGCACCCACTGCTTTGCTTTTACCTGGATTTGGATTTTACCTTCTGGGAATTGTAAAGAGAAGAATTATAGAAGAAGTGTTCCATCATCAGCATTGTGGTGTTAATTGGTGAAATGGTGATTGACCGGTCCTTAATATTAGGTCTCCTTTCACTTTTGGGACTTGGAGCAGTGAGTTTTCTTAGTGGGATACGTGCCATGTATTGGTGAAGATGAGACATAAGCATGCGGTAATGGAATCATATCCCAAGCAGTTTTCAATGCATTGTGAAGAGCAGAGATCTCTCGGTCAAATTGGGAGTCCTTTGCTATTCATGACAAAGGTGCCCCACTCAGGTTTGAAGTTTAAAAAAAATGAAGTGAAAGGCTAGGAGTTTCACATGATATTTTGTCTCATTTGTGACTGCAGAGAGATAATTGAAATGGTCTATTTCAATGAATGTCCAGGATTACAGCTGTAACTCTATGCTGTTCAGATGGGAGATGTGGGAAGTGCAGCTTATAATGACAAGTTAAAAAAAAAGCTGACAGTGTAAAAAGATACCAGTGTAAGTAGCCAGCAGTTGAAGAAATGGTATCATTATATTGAGGATGATTGTACATTCCCTAACAATTTTATATGCGGGATAAGGGAATTGATAGAAAGCACTTTACAGCAAGCCAGGTTATTGTGACAGATAATATTCTTCCCCCATTCAAAGAATTCAAATGGTTATTACTGAGCCCAGGATTACATTTGACTTATTTGAGCAGAGCACCTTATGAGGAGATTTAAGAGAGGTATTCAAAGTGTTTCACGATGTTGGTAGGGTACATAAGGTGAAATTATATCTCGTGGCAAAAGAGTCAGGAACCAAGGGGTGCAGCTAAGTTTAAGGTAATTGGCAAAAGAACAAGAGACAACTTACAGAAGCAGTTTTTACACACAATCACTTCTAAAGAATCAGAACATGTTCCCTAAAGGGATTGGTGGCAGTTGGTTCAGCAGTAACATTCAAAAGGAAATTGGATAAATACTTGAAGGGAAATCACTGTGCGGTGTGGAACTAAATGGATAGTTCCATTAAAGAGCCAGCACAAGCATTGTGAGCTGATGGCCTCCTTCCTACTTATATCATTCTATGGCAGGGGAAATAATAGCCATCAGAGACAGGGTTCCCTTACTTTATCCAATTCCCACTAACTATATTTGGTGCTTGAGAAGTCTTCTTCCTTTGTTGAAAAACACAAATCCTTTATGAAGATTTTGACATTTGCTAGTAAAATGGTTTACAGATCAAAGTCTCCAAAGCTTCAGACTGTGAATATGATCCTAAAACATGGGACAAAATGATGTGGTATGTAGTATACACAAAAGACAAATGCATCTAACTTTATGTATACACTGAACGCTCATTGTGCTGAGACTAAGTTGTGTTATTCTGAATCATTCTTTCACAAGTGTTTGTAGCTAACTCACTCCTTAGTTCCTTCACGTTTCTAATCCCTACAATCCACTGACCTCATAAAACCAAATATATTGTTTTACCCCACCATCTCTGCACCTTATTTTAACATTGACGGAATTTCATTGTTGTGTTTTGTGTGGTATTTAGATTTTTTTTAGTTTAGGAGTCCATTCTAAGCTAAGGCTTTCCACACACACACAAAAAAACCATGGGTTAGCCAAATATCAAACTTAATATTTTCAAAGGTGGGTTGCTTCTGATGAGGAGCATTCTCATTTTTAAATTAATGCTGAGATAATAAGATAAATTATTCTTCTGATCAGAGTGAAAATGACTTCAGAAATATTATCCAGCCAGCAGAGCTACAAACTACTATCAGCAGAGCTTGCTCTTATTTGTATTACTAGTGAAGTAACTTTAACTACTGTTATTTGGATACATGAGTCATTTTCTTCTGCAAGATTATTCCCACTGGGACTTCAAATGTCTCAGTACATGTAGGATTAATTTTAATATTTAGTCTTCAAACTCAGATTGTGGGCTTTCCTATGTTTTTGCATTTTTAAGGTTTTTCAAATGAAAGGGTTTTAAATTCAATATGTTGTCATGACTAAAGACTATGTATTAGTTGGAAAATTTATAAACCATCTCTTCCACCCACCCCTCAACCACAAAAGATGCATCATTTTAAGACTACCTGATGTCCTTGGGAAGTCTTGTCTAATTTGGACTCGCAGCTATGAGTATGGCTAGGGGACGAGGAAAAACGACAGCTCAATGTACACTCATCTAAGTTTAATCCTTTGAGGTGATAGGCTCACTTGTCCAATAGAATGACAATACCAAGCAACTTACAAAAAATGTAGGCCAAAAACAAGACTAAGCTTTGTATAGAATTGAGATGGATTCACTAGGTAAACATGCATCAAGAATTTGAAAGACTGGTAACTGGTAAGGGTTGGCAAAATGAAAGAACTTGAATTGAACCTGTCAACAGAAATGGAAAATCATAAGTCTTTCTAATTGGGTAGAAGTTTTCTTTAGAGATGGACCTATAAAACAAGGCCAAGCAGGTCTGACTGCTCACAAATTGCTCTTTATGTTCTTGGTGGTACTGATGAATGAATTATGATCTCATTGGAACCTACAGGATTCTGAAGGGGTTTGACAAGGTGCACTTTAAGAGGTGTCTCCCTTGGCTGGGGAATCTAGAACATGGGAGTGGGGGGCAACAGTCTCAGGATGAGGTGGTTAACCATTTCACACTGAGATGAGAAGAAATCTATTAACTCGGAAATTTAAAATTACACCTCAATATGTCGGGAATATGCAGTGGGAATGGATTGACAAATACATACCTTGTTACTTTCAAAAGAACAGAAATAAGATTAAAAAATTGAAACTTCTGTCTTTACTTGTGCATCAGTTTTGTTGACATTTTAAGAGGGTTCATCATGTGAGGTGTCGTGAGGTATTTCACCATATCTTACCAAAGTCACTTCATTGACTATCTGCCTTGCCCCTCCGGCATCCCTCTGATCCTATTCTCACTCCAACTTACCAATTACTATTTCCAGAAGAACTCAGCACCTACTGGGTATCCACCAACAGACCAGCATTTCTGGCACCGTGTTATATTTAAAAGGTTGCTATGCATTCAGGCAAGGTCTGGTATTCTGAAGCTGACCTGGTCAGTGAGGGTAATTCGTTCAGAAGAAATCAGCGAGAAGAATATTGCACAATCCTCTGACACGGACCCAGAGATCTGGGTGGACAAGGTGATCTGGACGAGTGGTGACCTCTTCCCGGCTGACTCAAAGAGGAGGCCATGATACCAGACCCTGGCAGCTCCAAGACCACCATCCAGGTCAGTGCAGCAACAATATTACAAGAAGGGTGGCACGGTGTCACAGTGGTTAGCACTGCTGCCTCTCAGCACCAGAGACCCAGGTTCAATTCCCACCTCAGGCAGCTGTCTGTATGGAGTTTGCACATTCTTCCTGTGGTTGCCCTGGTTTCCTCCAGATGCTCCGGTTTCCTCCCACAGTCCAAAAATGTGCAGGTTAGGTGAGTTGGCCAAGCTAAATCGCCCGTAATATTAGGTGAAGAGGTAAATGTAGGGGAATGGGTCTGGATGGGTTGCTCTTTGGAGGGTCAATGTGGACTTGTTGGGCAAAGGGCCTGTTTCCACACGGTAAGTAATCTAATCTAAAAAAAGGTCAATGACCTTCTCTGCACAGCCAGAGTAAGGGCCTTGCTCTTCAATCTAAAACCTCATATCCACTCTCTTTCAGCTACCACTTTCCACCAAGGCTCACGCTCTGCCACTCTCAAGGCTGCCTGCAACATCTGCCCTGGCTCACTCTTGTTCCCTAGCCCCACACTCACCTTCCACACCACTAGCCCTACATGGCCACTGCACTGTCTACTCAATTGTCAGGGAAACCTCACCATTTTTCCCCACTTGCACCAGCAGTAACATTTCTGCACCTCCCACTTCATCTTCACTCAATCCTTCCCTCTCTTGCATTCCAAGAGAAGACAGCCTCAGAGTTGACAGGACCTAGATAAGAGTCTCATCAACCCTTACGAGGAGAGAATCCAGTCTGCCACATGAGAAGACCGTCCCTGTAGAACTGCTGAGATCTCCATTGTCCTGCCAAGTGTATATGTTTCACTCTTTATTCCACTGCAAAAATTTCAAGATCGTTCATTGCAAACCATTTCTCACCATTGGCCACAATGCATTCTCTGTCTTGGGCCTTGGAGGTACCAGTGGGATGCTCCACCAGAAGTTGCCTCCTTGATCTCTGAGGAATGGACGACCAGGGCCTCAGAGTCATAGAGTCATAGAGATGTACAGCATGGAAACAGAGATTTTTTTTTCCCCAAAACGCAGCACCTCACATTTATCTAAATTAAACTCCATCTGCCACTTCTCAGCTCATTGGCCCATCTGATCAAGATCCTGTTGTAATCTGAGGTAACCTTCTTTGCTGTTCAATACACCTCGAATTTTGGTGTCATCAGCAAACTTACTAACTATACTGCTTGTGCTCATATCCAATCATTTACATAGTGGACCTAGCACCAATCCTTGTGGCACTCCACTAGTCACAGACCTCCAGTCTTAAAAACAACTCTCCACCACCACCCTCTGTCTTCTACTTTTGAGGCAGTTCTGCATCCAAATGGCTAGTTCTCCCTGTATTCCATGAGATCTAACCTTGCTCACTTGTCTCCCATGGGAAACCTTGTCGAATGCCTTACTGAAGTCCATATAGATCACATCTACCACTCTGCCCTCATCAATCCTCTTTGTTACTTCTGCAAAAAACTCAATCAAGTTTGTGAGACATGATTTCCCACAAATAAAGCCATGTTAACTATCCCTGCATCTTGACTAAAGTCCTTGCCTTTCCAAATACATGTACAGCCTGTCCCTCAGGATTCTCTCCAACAACTTGCCCACCACCAACATCAGGCTCAATGGTCTATAGTTCCCTAGCTTGTCCTTACCACCTTTCTTAAACAGTGGCATCATGTTAGTCAACCTCCACTCTTCCGGCACCTCACCTGTGACTATTGATAATACAAATATCTCAGTAAGAGGCCCAGCGGTCACTTCCTTAGCTTCTCACAGAGTTCTCAGGTATACCTCATTAGGTCCTGGAGATTTATTCACTTTCACGCGTTTCAAGACATCCAGTACTTCCTCCTCTGTTATTTGGACATTTTCCAAACATTACATTGGACAGATGGGCAGGAAACTAGCTACCAGGATGCATGAGCACCAACTAGCCACCAAAAGACTAACCTTCACTACTTTCCTTACACAGAGACGATGTGGGGGGACGCCAATTTGACTGGGGCAATACATTGATCTTGGGACAGGCTAAACTAAAGGCTTGGCATTCAAACCGGAACTCCGTTAACAAACATTTCGATTTGGATCCCATTTTCCAATCTCTCAGTAAAAGAACCAGAAGTAATATCACCCACCACAACTGACCAAGACACATGAATAACAAACGGGACAGTACACCAGTGCCTCAATGGAGGCTCACTGATGATGCTACCAAGCATGGTGATGAAACGTCTGAAAACAAACCTTGCAGCTCAGCGAACAAACTTACAACCTGAATGTAGTCAACAAAAGATTACATTTCAAAATGAGCAGACTTGAATTTAGTCATATTGGGAAATTTTCCTTATAATATGCAATTAGCCCTCAGAATTAACCTTTTGTTCGGATGATTGGAAGAGAAGGCTTGTGTCCATTTGAGATCCAGTTGTATACTTTCAAGTGGAAATGGAGGAAGAATATTTTTCTCCCTTCTGGATGGTTGAGTCCAGATGGATTTTCTCATTGGTATTTATTTTGTAATCTTGTGATCTATAGTTAGTATGGATGGTGGAAACAGGGCATGCAGTAATGCATGAACCATGGAGATAATGGCCTCCTGAAAGACAACCCAAAAAAAATTACACACAATATGAAAAAGGGGATTCAATTTTTTCAATCTCCTCTTTTGTGAGGCACTTTTCATCTGCCTCTGTGAATCAATATGTTAAATATTAACTGAATATATTATAGCTGAGTTTCAGGCCCCATGTTGAGGTGATTTTTTTATTGATGACTTATAATGTCAGCCAAAGCATTTTGAAACAAGTAAACTAATTGAAGAGTAACATGTTGTGTTTGATAAAGAAAACTTAAATTCTCTTTAGATCATGTGCTTATATTAATATTCTGTCTTAGTTTCAAAAATGCTTTTATATTTTTAGTTTGAATATGTGAGAAAGATGTGCAAAATTATATTATGAAAGCTTGCCCCAATGTCATTACGATATTTATCAGCTTGGTTCAGTTATTTGCATGCTTGCTGTTGAATCAGAGAGGTGTGGGGGAATTGCAAACTGCAACAGACATATTCCCGGTTCACAGCTCTATACAGGATTAAGGGAAGTACTGTCACAAATTTTGTTTTTTCAACAAGGGAAATAAGCTTTTACAGCTTGATAACCCTGAATCCTGCCTTATTTTCTTATCTTTGTTTGGAGTTTCTTTAGCTATCCATAGAAATTGATGCATTTGAGTAAAAGTGAATGAAGAACATTTGCAAAACATTTATGTGCAAATATGTTCTTCCACTAATATGAGCGTCAAACTCATCAGTGAGGGTACTCAATACTGTTGAAAAACTACAATGTGACAAGCAATGAGGGTGTGTTGGGAGATGGCTATGGGGGCATTAGTGAAGGGCAGAGGAGTAGGAAGATGGGGAGAGTAAGGAAAGAAGGGGAAACATTGACAAAAACAATCAATTGTGTGGATAATCTCAATTATTAAATTGGATGAGATCTTTGGAGGCGAGAGTGACAGGTACAGTGAGAAGGAACATGGCCAGGAGATTTCTTTGGGGAGAAGAAGGTCATCCTATCACAATATCTCATAAGAGAATGCTTGAGTAATAGAAGGAGGATTTATTTGTGGTGAAAAATGTACAGAAGAAATTAAAATGGGACCAAATCTCAAAATTATATCAAGTACCAGCAGCATTTAATTTTAAAGTGCTAGTTAACTCACAAAATTGGAATTGTTCAGGTTACTTCAAATTAAACATTCAAATAGTTTAAATGTGACAATAATGCTTGTGGCTACTTACAGTTTTAAACAGAAGATTAGATTTGAAAGCTCTAGACAGTAATAATGGGTCTAAACAATTCACATTATTGTACAGTTCAGTTACAATTTACACTTATAAAAGTAACAGAATTTCTAATTCTGCCTGAATGCCGTGAGGCTTGAAGATGAGTTTGTCTACTTATTTATTGTAGAATGAGAGACAAATCTATCCGTGACTGTGAAGCTAGATTAGATGAGGGTGAATATTTTATTCTGGAGAATTTGCAAAGTGGTGACTATTTTATTGCATTAGTACTCACTGAAATGAACATTGTCAATATTTGATCTGTCCCAAGTTTGGGCCTTGAAGTTGATTGCACCTTGGAATATTTAGAACTGTGCCTTGTCCATTTGTAGAAATCATATTGGTGAATGATAGAATGAATATAAAAATTTAGCAAAGTCTTATTTCTTCATGCAAATTGCAGTGGTGTAAAGTGATAGGGTTGGGGTTAGGGTTAGGGTATCATTGTGGTACCACCAGCCCCCAACTTCTTGACTCTTTTTTTAACAAGTAATTTTTCCTCAAGGCCTTGTCTTAAATATATTCCTTGTAGGGAGAGAGAAAAGATTGTATGTCAGTGCATTTCTATGATGTTTCCCAGTGCTATGCAGATAAAGGATAATGAGGAAGGTGGCGTTACCACTGCCTAAATGAATTAATCTGTTTTATAGTTAAATTAGAAAAGCTATAAATTTTAAAAAAATAAACTCGTGAAGATATTGCTCAATGTTATCCTCATTCTTTCATCCAACATCAGCGCTATTATTTTACAGGAAACCAGTTTCAAGACAATGCATGCCAGACACAAGCACATAAGTGGTAAATTCAATTTTAATGATCCATGAAAAGCCACTATCGTTTCATTCTCAGTTTCTGTCATCAGCCTTGCTCATGGGATCAAAGGAAGCCCAACTGACTTGGCAGGCTTTACTGAAACATCAAGCCAACTTGGCAAACCAGTGTGACATACAGTACATAAACTGCCCAAGAATCAAAGAAGGTTATGACACAGGAGGAGACAATTCTGTCCATCACTAGCTCTCTGCTAGAATGGTTCATCCGGTCTCTAAACCTTTCCTTCCTTAGTGACATTAAATCCACTTGATGCACCTCAATTGCACAACAGATTAATCATCAAGTCCTTCTGGGTTGCACATACTAATTCAGAAATCCTCCTGAACGTGTCAAAAATCCTTCCCCCTCTTCGGCACTGACATGATTACCCTTTGAATCTACGTTAAGATACCTAATATTAACCTTTTATAACTATGCTATGGTTTTTACAATCCTTTGTAATTTCTCTGCAAATTTGTTTTCTTATATCCTTCTTAATAGGTGGTGTACTATAGAATACGACCAGCGTAGAAAGTGTGGTGCTGGAAAAGTGCAACAGGTCAGGCAGCATCCAAAGAGCAGGAGGACTCTCGACTCTGATCTCCAGCATCTGCAGTCCTCACTTTCTCCAATAGAACACAGCCAGTAGTGTAATGGAAACTTGCATAAAAACAAAGAACTGCACATGTTGGAAATCTCCAACAAAAGCAAAGTGTTGGTGAAACTCAGTAGATCTGGCAGCATCTATAAAGAGAAAAACAGAGAACATTTTGGGTCCAGTGACCCTTCATCAGAAGTGAAAAAAGTAGGAAAGGGTAGTATTTTTGCAAATGATGGGGTAGGGAGTGAATAGAATACATGAAGACCGTGCCTAGAAACAGAGAGGGGGAAAGGGACAGGTAAACAAAGAGCTAAGAGAGAAATAAATGCTCTTGAAGAGTGATACCAAGAAATGTAAATGGGTGCAAATGAGTTGGCTGTGCTAGCAGCAAACCATACAAAACAGGACTGAGTTGTGTAGAGGAGGGTGTTCATGTTCTGAAACTGTTAAACTCAATGTTGTGTCCTGAAGTCTTTATGTTACCTACGCAGAAGATGAGGTGTTGTTCCTCCAGATTAAATAGGTATTTGCCTGCATCAGAAATGTTGGCATGGGAACAAGGAGGTGTGTTGAAGTGACAGCCGACTGGAAGCTACGGCTCATTTTTCTGAACAGAACTTAGGTGCTCAACAAAGCAGTCACCCAGTCTGTGTTTTGTCTCCACTATGTAAGCAGTGAACATAGTAGACTAGATTGACTGAGTGTAGGCAAACCACTGCTTCACCTGGAAGGTCTGTATATTCCTTGAATAGTGAGGAGGGAGGATGTAAAAGGACAAATGTTGGACCTTCTGTGATTGCATGGGAAGGTGCCGTCTCTCAGTAGATCTGTAAATAGCTTGGGAGGTTGGCGCAGAGGTTACTGAGTTCTGAGTTAGGCTAGTTAAATGGCTTGACTTGATTCTCTGGGATTTTTTTACAACTTCTATCATACCAGATTCAGCACTATAGCCTTCACTTCACCTTCCTCAGTCTCACATCCACTTGCTTGTTTTCCAGCCATGTCCAACCATATCCTCCACTCACTTCCAATGGCTTTTCATCTCCTTCTTGACAACCCATGCTTCCCCTCACTCATCCCATGGCTCCTCTAATGCCAAACTTGTTGCCAAATCACTCCTGTAGCCACCAACCTTTGCATTTAGACCCACCAATTTATCCACATTGGGCAGACCACAGGAACCATACTGAGAAGAAACACAACAAAATTCCAATTATTACTACAGCCTTTATTATATCAAAAAGCATTGCAATTGAAAAAATCATATTTCTTCATTACCTGGTGGCTCAGTGGTTAGCATTGCTGTCTCACAGCACCAGGCACCCAGGTTCGATTCTAGCCTTGGGCAACTGTCTGCGTGGAGTTTGCACATTCTCCCCGTGTCTGCGTGGGTTTCCTCCAGGTGCTCCAGTTTCCTCCCACAGTCCAAAGATGTGCAAGTTAGGTGAATTGGTCATGCTAAATTGCTAGTAGAGTTAGGTGCATTAGTTAGGGGGAATAGATCTGAGTGGGTTACTCTTCGGAAGGTCAGTGTGGACTAGTTGGGTTGAACGGCCTGTTTCCACACTCTAGGGAATCTAATGTAATCTAATTACATAACCTGACGGGTCCATCAGCTGCAACCTCTTCGAAGGAAGTCTGTTCAGGTTCTACTGGAGGTTGTTGCTGTTCCTGGATTTGCTGACACATATTCTCCTCTTCCATCTCTCTGTGCTCTCACTGAATCACTGCAATGGTGGTGATAACCCTTATCATGGTTAGGACCAAAAGAGGCAGAATAGGACTTTAATGAGAGCAGTCAGCATTTGCAGCACATACAAATGAAGGCTTAACATGATACTGCATGCAATAGGACAAGGAGCATGCTCACTCGGAGAGCCATGTATCAACTTATGTTAGCATTTTTACATTGGAGCTTATTCTGATGAATACATTACGATTTGTGTGTAAATAGATAGAAATAAATGAACACTGATCCCTTCTCCTTCCCCATGAATGGCATAAATGCATAAAAGCGTGTTTTGCATTACGCTTATAGTTCAGATGGAGAGGGAACTGGTTTCATGAGCCTGTGTAGTCTGGAAGGTCTTTATGGCTCTCAGGTGCGTCTTTTATGGTCATGTGATTACTTTTGCTTCTCAGAGATGTTAACTGCAAGGACCAATGACATGGGTGACGTTGCTTGTGCCCTGCATTTGTACCTCACATACCTTTACCCAGCATGCATTTCACATGCATAATGATATGATAGCCATTCATTTCAGCTTGTATTCACTGGTGCATGATGCAAATATCACTTGATGGGTTTCCTGTCACACAGAAATGAAGCATGTATCATCAAGCAGACAGTGATCCTCCCCACATCAGGCCTGGTCACAGCCATTTTCCATTCACAAGTCACATTTAGCAATTGATAAATCATGGCAGACAATGCAGTTCATGCTGAACGCTGTGAGTTGTCACAGCCCCTCATATTCTGCATGTCCCTTTCAATCTAACACACCTTGGAAAGCCCTACTCTGCTGACCTCTCGCATGTTCCCACACACCATTCCACCTTCCTTCCTTACCGCCTGAGCCCTATCAGTGATGTTTTCTCTAAGCTGCGCAGTGCTGTTGGGAGTTCCATGCAGTTGGTCAGCATGCCAATGTATTGACTTGCACTGGCATTGACCTCAGGGGTCAGCACAATAGAAGAGAAAGTGAGGGGGAGCTTTTGCTTGTTACAGTAGTTCAGTCATGACCGGCTTTGTGTCTGCCTGAAACAACATGAGAAATAGGCACTGAGAGACTTTCATGTGTGGCTGAGGGGGCAAAGCAAGAAGAAGGCAAGGCAAGATAAGGCAGGCATGCTGTGGACATCCTGGTAGACTCCAAGTGAGTGAGCATTCAGGTGAAAGCTAGCAGACTTGAGATGCAGCCTCTTTCAATCCATGAACTGGGTGCCCACCCTCCTGCAGTTTCTTTGCAGCAATGTTGCATTGAGAGGTGCCAATGCATCCCAAAATGTAGCATTAAAGTGTAAAATGTACTACTATGACAGCGCAGAGAGACTGACACTTGCCTGATGCTAGATTTCGTTGTCAAGTGGGGTCACACCTCATACATTCCCCGAGACAAGTTGCCAGATAATCTGGAGTCACCAGGTAACTGCTCTGACTTTCATGTCAGGAATTCCAGTTGTCTAGTTTCTATCCACCAGGGGGTAGGTAGGGAGCCTGTATATTAATGTTGTGAGATTAACTGTAATCTGGATGACTGTGAGTAATAGTCCACATTGGTAGGCCTTTCACCACTCACCTTCAAGAATTTTATCTCAGTGTCTGAGCCTTGGTCAGAAAATGCAACTTATTGCTCCTGGTGGAGCAGAAGTCCTTACCTACTTTTTCACCAGATTATTCCAAATTTCTCACTGTGGTTCAGGGCCAGGAAGAACCTACTCAATTTCTGTCTGTAAACAGAAGGCACAAGTCAGGAGTGTGATGGAAAACTGTCATTTGCCTGGATAGATATGGCTCCACTTAAGAGGGTTGACATGGGGGTAAGCACCATGGTTAGCACTAAAGCCTCATAGCACCAGGGACATGGGTTCGATTCCACTCTCGGGTGACAGTCTGTGTGGAGTTTGCACATTCTCCCCATGTCTGCATGGGTTTCCTATGGGTGGTCTGGTTTCCTCAGTTCAAACATGTGCAGATCCGGTGGATTGGCCATGCTAACATAGTCCATAAGGTCCAGGAATATCAGACTAGGTGGATTAGCCATGGTAAATGTGATTGTGTTGACTGTGATTGGGTTGCAGGTCTGGGTGGGATGCTCTTGGAAGGGAGATATAGACTGGATGGGCCGACTGACCTCTTTCTGCACTGTAGGGATTCTCCCTCCCATGATAAATCAACCCACATGACAGGCACACTCTCCACCTTCAGAATTCACTCCCTTCACCACCAACATAAATCTTGACTACAAGATGCAGTTCAATAACACAATCTTTCAACAGTACATTCAAAACCCACAATCTTTCCAACCTGGAAGGGCAAGCTACAGATGTATGGGAACACCACTACCTGCACGTTCCCCCTCCAGCTCACATGCCAAGCTGACTTGGAAATACATCACTGTTCCCTTACTTTTGCTTTGTCAATGTTCTGGAGCTCTGCACCTACAGCGTGAGAACTACAACATTTCAAGAAGGCAGCTCACCATCACTTTCTCTGGGGCAAATAAAAATGGGCAATAAATACTGGCTGAGTTCGCAATGCCCATGAACCAAGAACACACTTAAAAAGTCAAACTGTGAACTTGCAGCATCCTTCACTCCCCATTGTTTATAATGATAGGTTGCAGAAGAAATCAAGCCATCATAATGCCGTAATGTCTATCCTATGGGTTAGGTCAACAAACAGCTTTTGAAAGTGCAAACTCTTGATTTTTTTTCCCCCAAGTTTTAATATCTATGCTTAAAGAAAGTCACATACTCCACGATAAGGCTCTTCTTCTAGGAAAAGTGGGGTGGGTTTGAATTGTGCTTGTAGTTCAACTGGACAAGCTCGTTTTGGCTTGGTCCCACCCCTTTCCCCTACTGGAGAAAACAGGATCTCTTGGAAATGGGTGAGACTTCCAGTTCTGGGATCCTGGTGGCACGTTGGCAAAGCCAAGGAGTCTCTCCAACTCCACAAAAATCAAGGCTCTTGCGTTGAGGATTATTTAGTGCCGAGAGCTTCCCTTTTTTAAGCCTAATGTTACTGTAGTATTGCATCATATTTGCATGATTACCTTTGCTTGCAGTTTATAGCAACCTTATTTATCACACTTTGGATATTAACATAGAAGCTGTTAATCTTTTCTGTTAGTTTTTACTTTTCCTCCCAATTGTACTATTTGACTTGTCTGGCACGCTGCAAGAGAGCACTTTCATGATTTCTGAGTTTTGTTACAATTTTACAGTGATAAATTGATGTCCATTTCTGTTTAAGAGGAATGAATTGGTGTTTCTTTTTCCAATTTGTAACCTACAATGTGCGATATCAATTAAGTGTAATAGAACATTGTGGCATTTGTATTCCTGTTCCATTTTCTCAAGAATATATTTCGACCCAATAACAGGTTGCTTGTCTTTCTTCACTGGCTTTGCTGAACTTGTACTACTGTGATGCTCACTTATCGCTCTACTTTCATGATCTCCTGAGCTGATCAATTATGCGCTAGAGGGAGTCAAAATTTGTGGCTATTTTGGCTTGAAATGCATCCAGGAGATTCCAATTACAAACTGAAGAAATCTTAATATTTGGGATGTCGTAGGTTTTGAATTTGGGGACTTTAACATTTATCATAGAGTCATAGAGTATTCCAGCATGGAGCATGGAGAGAGGCCCTTTGGCCCAAACTGGTCCATGCCGACCAAAATGTCCATCCACGTTAAACCCATTTCCCTGCGCTCGGCCCATATCCTTTTATTCCTTTCCTATCCATTTATTTGTCCAAATGCCTTTTAAACAGTGTTAATGTACCTGCCTCAACCACTTCCACTAGCAGCTCATTCCATATGCGCTATCGCCCTGTGTGTAAAAACATTGCCCCTCAGGTTCCCTTTTATGCTTTCCCATCTAACCTTAAACTGACGACCTCTCCTCCTCAATTTCCCAACCGTAGGAAAAAAAGACTGACTGCATTCATCCTGTCCATTCATCTCATGATTTTAAACAGTTCTATAACATACACCTTCAGTCTCCTACCCGCTAGAGAAAAAATGCCCAAGCCTGTCCAACTTCTCCCTGTAACTCAGATGGTTGAGCCCTAGCAATGTCCTTGTAAATTTCTCCTGCACTCTTTCCAGTTTAATAACATCTTTCCTATAGCAAGGTGGCCAAAATTAAAAACGATACTCCAAATGCGGCCTCGTCAATGTCCCATACAACTGCAACATAACTCCCCAACTTCAATACTCAGTGCCCTGACTGATGAAGGCCAGTGTGCCAAAAACTTTCTTTACTGCCCTGTCTACCTGTGATTCCACTTTCAGAGAACTGTGCATCTGGACTCAAAGGTCCCTCTGTTCCACACCTCTCCTTAAGGCCCTACAATTCACCATGAAAGTCTAACCTTGATTTGACTTTGATTTGATTTATTAATGGATGAAAATTAGACTAATAGCAAGCTGAAGTCATTTCCTTTCTGGCATAGTGATTGTGATCGTTGAATCCTATAAACTCATACCCATCACTGTAAAATATGTTGCCTGAATCATTGGGTGCCAATCCACAGTAATGGCCTTTTTGTTACATGTGCTGTACTTAGTGTGAGGCTACCCAAACTTCTCATGTAATCCTGAATGTTTTTAAATGATTGAAGATGCAGTGTTATTATTCTTGCTTGTTAAACTTGACCTGAGAGGATACAATTTAAATCGTCCACTGTTGCTTGTTGTATCTCTTTTGCTGAGATATCAAAAAAATGATTTCATCCTTATTTATTATCAGTAGTGCTTCAATAAAATGATTTCAATAAACAGTTGTATAGTAATTAACTGCAACTCCAGTCAAGTGCACTGACGCTGAAGTCATTGAGCAGTCTGGTCAATAATTTCTCTGCATGGTACATAAATGCAGTCATAATTGATTTGTTAGTTTTCAGGTTAAGTCAGTTTAGGAGTGATGACCACTGCATCAGAAAATAACTTTGCATAGTTGTTTAACTTTTTACAAAGATATGTAGTAACTCATTGCTGGAGATTTAAAAAACACAAAATTAGATAGACCATTTACAATTGTTAAACTTAAGGATTCATCTTACCTCAATTCAAATCGAAAAGGTTTGAATTCACAAATATGCATAGTTCAATTCCCTTCTGTACCCACTGGCCCATTTTTCAGACCTGATTAGGGCATGTGCATCCTCAAGGAAACTTTTTTATTTGTATCTCTCTTTTATGATTCACTTAATAGATGAGAAAGATTGGATGAGGAGTCTCTCATTCATTTCAAGACAGTGTAAAAGCACTTGTGTCAAACCAGTTGGTCATACACAGAGGGGAGTTTGGCAGCAGAGTGGTGACAAGTAAAGTGAAGCACAACATCATCTTTGGAATCACACTCCAATCCCGAATAGATTTATCTAGCACTTACAAGTTGTCTGCAGTGGATGCGTTTGTCCAAGTTTCCATCTTGAATTCTTCCAGGAAATGCCCTCGTAGTGTAGACAGGATGGCAGTGGTATAGAGTGGGAGGGAATAAATCCACTCCATCAGCCACATTTCCTGGCCAAGGCAAATATTTTATTCCACCTATATAATGTTATCTTTCCAAACTCAAACAGGGACAATGCCATGAATTCCACAAAGCAATGGGCAGAAGCTTGATTTATATTAGTGACTAACTGTGGAGACAGATGTAAAAGTGAAAGATATTCCCTCTTGTGGAAGAGTTAGGAGTTCTCACATGTTTACTTTCTTCTCAGCTCATTATGTATCCATGAAGGACTAACACATGTGGTCAGGAAATTCTACCCACTGCTGGGACATTCTGGGTTCCAAATTCTGGATTCAACCTCGAGTCATCTGTCAGCCTCTGGTTATCATTCCCACTAATCCCTTCAAATGTCAAAGACCAGTCGAAAAGCAGCACCACTAAGCAACATTTCCCTGGACATGCTCCTGAAGGCTGTCCAGGAGAGAAGTGAAGGGGTTTCTTTTCCTTTAGGTATCACAACAAGAGGTTGTCCAGATTACGAAGACAAAGTGGAAAGAGGTGGCTACAAATGCTACTATGTGGGTCGCTCAAGCAAACCTGGCTTCAGTGCCATAGAGCATGAATGATCTGCTGCTCTCTGCTAGGGCATGTATCACTGTCCACTCAATAATTCACACACCTTTGAATGTGAGGTAGCATTGTAAGTTTGCAACTGCAGCAGACTGCCACACAGAGAGAAGAGTGCCTTGTTTCTCCATTAGATGCCTCATGTAGTCAGTGTTTATCCTTTCATTGCAGTCCCAATATAAGCACGACTTGCATCACACTGGTACTACTTCTTAAAGGATTCATACTTAAAGCATAAAAGATGACACAATATTAAACAACTCATGTACCAACAGATCATTAGACTTCCTTCACAGTGAGGAGAGTATACACATCCAGTGGAGTTTAAGCCAAAGCTTCCATGGGACAAGAACACCACCATGAAACCTGATCTCAGGATGAACATCGTACAGGAATCTCACACATATCATCTGAAGCTTTGCCAATATGCATCAACTCTAGCTCTTTGATGATAATGAATCACCTTTCAATCAGAATTTTCAACTCTCATCTTGTCCTGCGCACGGATCATTTAGTACTAAAGCACATGGACAATCACAGCTCTGGAGAATGACACCCCTAGCTTTTTCTATCAATGCAGGTGTGAGTCAATGCTAATGTTTATTAAAGCTTCTCTCCTTCTTATCATGACCATCAGTCAGACCCTGAATCACTGTGGATATTTTTAGCCTTTAATTCCAATATTTTGGAATTGGAATTAATTCCAATAATTCCAACTTTAAAAGAGGACTTTTATGGAGACAATAACTGTAGGTACAAAAAAACCTGCTGTGTGGGGTCGATGGGATGTACCACAAAAGCATGTCAAGGAAATTTGATACAGGCTGGATTGTGATCTCTCATAACTAAAAAGATAATAAGAGGTTTATGATTCTCTAATCAACAGCAAACCACCATTATAGATCACATTGCAAACTGCAGGTGCATTCTGTTTATGTCTAGATGAATACACAAGGACAGGAGTTAAAAAGTCAGTTTTAACTCTACTGAACTGAACTAGTGCGACTGAACACGCTTGCGTGTACCAACCTGAACGTGAGTGATAATGTACTGTGAAAATTACTGTTGAAGAACTAGCTTCAAGTCACCATTGTGTCATAGCTAAAGACTTTCTCTCATTCCAGGTTCAAGCAAGAGAAAAAACTTTCAAGACAAAGAAAATACAATCAGTCTATAAAATTAAGAATATCAAAAATTGACTATTTAACTGTCATTGTCAGTGTTTCCAATAACGTGTTGCTGGTTAAAGCACAGCAGGTTGGGCAGCATCCAAGGAATAGGAAATTCGACATTTCGGGCATAAGCCCTTCATCAGGAATGAGAAGAGTGTGCCAAGCAGGCTAAGATAAAAGGTAGGGAGGAGGGACTTGGGGGAGGGGCGATGGAGATGTGATAGGTAGAAGGAGGTCATGGTGAGGGTGATAGGCCGGAGTGGGGTGGGGGCGGAGAGGTTAGGAAGAAGATTGCAGGTTAGGAGGGCGGTGCTGAGTTGAGGGAACCGACTGAGACAAGGTGGGGGGAGGGGAAATGAGGAAACTGGAGAAATCTGAGTTCATCCCTTGTGGTTGGAGGGTTCCCAGGCGGAAGATGAGGCGCTCCTCCTCCAGCCGTCGTGTTGTTATGTTCCGCCGGTGGAGGAGTCCAAGGACCGGCATGTCCTCGGTGGAGTGGGAGGGAGAGTTAAAGTGTTGAGCCACAGGGTGGTTGGGTTGGTTGGTCTGGGCGTCCCTGAGGTGTTCTCTGCTGTTTGAGAACGTGGCTGAAGAGTTTCTGTGCAGAGGAGATGACCTGGGGGGTGCAGTGAGAGAGAGACTCACTGAAATCCTTGTAGAGGGAGGAAGAGAGCTTCTTCAAGGAAGGCATCCTTGCAAGAGGATTCGCAGTAGGTTAAAACAACACGACGGCTGGAGGAGGAGTGCCTCATCTTCCGCCTGGGAACCCTCCAACCACAAGGGATGAACTCAGATTTCTCCAGTTTCCTCATTTCTCCTCCCCCCACCTTGTCTCAGTCGGTTCCCTCAACTCAGCACCGCCCTCCTAACCTGCAATCTTCTTCCTGACCTCTCCGCCCCCACCCCACTCCGGCCTATCACCCTCACCTTGACCTCCTTCCACCTATCACATCTCCATCGCCCCTCCCCCAAGTCCCTCCTCCCTACCTTTTATCTTAGCCTGCTTGGCACACTCTTCTCATTCCTGATGAAGGGCTTATGCCCGAAACGTCGAATTTCCTATTCCTTGGATGCTGCCTAACCTGCTGTGCTTTAACCAGCAACACATTTTCAACTGTGATCTCCAGCATCTGCAGACCTCATTTTTTACCCGAAGTGTTTCCAATAACCTCCACTTTAGTAGCTGCAATGTTCAACAATCCATTGCTTGTGAACAACTCAGAGAGAGATTTGAGTCTTTTTTTTAATCTTTATCTATTTTGGTGTCATTGTTTATCTCTTATCTGTATGTCTGCAAATTACACTTACGTGTTGTATTAATGGAAGTAATAAGTTTATTCATTACAATATTTATGTGTTGTAAATAATAAACTTATTATTTTCATTAATTCAAGAAAGCTTGTTTAAAATGCCTCCTTTGTAGAGCATCATTTCATTTGGACCCAGGGGAGAAATATCCTTTTTAAATGAACGTTTTTGTGACCAACCAAGCCGTGTGAGTGAATAAAGAAGGGGAGTCAGGTCATCCCTCCTCACCTGGGAGCTTAACAGACTGGGATATCTTATCTGGCATTGTAGTAAATTGAGAAACCCCAGCAAAGGTCTGGATGTAACATTCTACAGCAGGGGAATGTGCAGAGTAAGTGAGAAGATGCACAGGCAGGAGGGTACACCTGACATATGGCTCCCATTCAAGAAGCAAGCTGCTGAGTTGGCAGTAGAGCAAGGAGAACATGCCTGTGCTGAAGGAGAGATGAGAGATCAGCAGCCATCTGCTGAGAAACTCTCCAAGCAGCTACTCCCAATAGCACATCAAGCAATATGTCTTAATAGAACCTCAGATCAAGGTGGCAGCTCCCAACACTAATCTCTATGTTTTCCTGTGGAGCCTGTAGATCCCTCTCCTGAGTCAGAATTGAAGATAGAAGGGATCCGGCCCTCTGCCCCCCCCACTACCAATTTCTTGAACCACACCTCGCAGGAGGAACAATTGCAAACCACAGAAATGCACTGTCAAAGCCTCTGTCCTCACTCTCGTCTAGATCATAGAATCCCTACAGTGTGGAAACAGGCCATTTGACCCAACAAGTCCACAATGACCCTCCAAAGAGTAACCCATCCACACCCATTCCCTACTTCATTACTCTACATTTACCCCAACTAATGCACTTAACCTACACATGCCTGAATGCTACGGGCAATTTAACATGGCCAATCCACCAACCTTGCACATTTTTGGACTGTGGGAGGAAACCAGAGCACCCAAAGGAAACCCACGTAGACACAAGGAGAATGTGCAAACTCCACACAGACAGTCACCTGAGGCTGGAATTGGACCAAGGTCCCTGGACTGTGAGATAGCAGTGCTAACTACTAAACCACAGTGCCGAATATCAAAGACATCCATCTTAGCAGGGAACACATCATGGGTGGTGAGCGCAGCCGAAAGCTAGAGGAAGAAGAGTTAGTCCATGACTTGGGGAGTGAGGGCCAATGTCGATAATGAGCCTGTGGACCTGAATATTAATGAACTGACAGAAATGCCTAGCAAAGCGGAGAAATGTTTGGCAGAGGTGCCAGTAAGAATGTACAGATTGATGAGATGGGCAGAGGACTCTGACCAGATTTTACCTGATGTCTTCCTTACAGCACGTGAGTGGACAGCTGTCTCCATGCATTGGTTCATCCAGTAGAATAGTCGATATCTGCTAATACATGGGCAAACTTCAATTCAATTATCAAGTCATGGGTGCATTCATTCACTGGCTGAGCGAATGGGTCCAAGGGACTTTGGCTTCCATCCAGGTGCATTACCTTCTGAAGGGCTGAGGGAGGTGTCATTGCACGCTGACACTGAGCAGGAGTATATGCCAGGCTCCCAGTGATTATTCTGTCAGGACACTCCAAAGGTGCCTTCCTGAATCACTTCTCTCTGCCAGGGATCCAAATGCTTTCATGAGATCAGCCAAGGTGGTTACTCCTGCATGAAAGACATCTGCCTGCAGTCCTCCAGTCCCTAGAGCACTGGAGGACACCTGCCAAAGTCAGCTGAAGCAAAGCAGGGAAGCAACCAGCAAGCTTCCTCAAGCTTAGCTAAGGCTGTCAAAGTCAATCCATTCCGCCTTCTGCCTTTTGCTTTCAACAATGGACAAGTCCATATTTGCAAGTTCTGACTTGGAAATATATTGCTGTTCCTTCAGTGTCACTGGGTCAAAATCCCAGAATTCTCTACAAATGGCCATTTTGGGTCAACCTCATGCACAGTGGACCACCGTGGTTCAAGATGGCAGTTCACCACCACCTTCTCATAGGCGACAAGGGATGGGGAATAAATGCTGGCCAGTCAGTGGTGCTCACATCTCATGAATGGAAAAAATCCTGCCGTCCAGCACCATCAACATAGGTGGTGATTCTTAGCTGATCTTCTTGTCAAAGGTTAATGAATGACAGGATACAATTGAGATGTTGGTTTAAGGAACTGATAGGCCTCATTTATCTTTATTCTGTAGTGAATGTTTCCCTTTGATCCTAAACCCTTAATTGAACACTTTACTTTGATATTTTCTGTTTGAATTCCTTCAGTTAGATGTGCCTGTTTCTGTGCAGGACAACATGCAAACAGCTTGGGCTCCCCTCTGGAAAATGTTATTTTGAAAACTTATTTACAGAAGGATTCTTGTAATAAACATTTCCTTGAAGTGGATCACCCTCTGGTCTCCCTTACTACAATACTTAAAATCGGCCTTGGCTTTTTTTTTCTCTGGTGTCCCCCTTGTCCTTCTTCAACAACCCTTCCATGAGCAGCATGGTGGCTCAGTGGTTAGCACTGCTGCCTCACAGCGCTAGGGATCCAGGTTCAATTCCCGCCTCAGGCAACTGTCTGTGTGGAGTTTGCACATTCTTCCCGTGTCTGCGTGGGTTTTCTCCAGGTGCTCCAGTTTCCTCTCACAGTCCAATGACGTGCAGGTTAGGTAAATTGCCCGTAGTGTTAGGTGGATTAGACAGGGGTAAATATAGAGGGGTGGGTTTCTCTTCGGAGGGTCGGTGCGCACTTGTTGGGCAGGGCCTGTTTCCACACTGTAGGTAATCAAACCACACAATGCCTCCCTGATCTTCCCATTGCTTTCCCTCCCATCCAGATCATAATGCCTGGTCTTATCCTTATTCTTCCCATAATCAGTTCACCTACTTCTTCTCATTTCCTGGAACACCTGATTACTCCTTTGTTCTCCCCAGCATTAAGCATCCTCTTGCCCCCAACATTGTCACTCTCGCGTCTACATCTCAGTTTCCTCCCTGCATTCCATACCATCCACTCAAGATGAAAATCATATCCTTTAAGCTCCTTTTTCCACCTTTTCCACTCAACTCAACTATCTACAGACCTTTTCTGTTAAATTTTCTTTTCTGTTTTAATCCTGATTCAATTCAGACCACTTTTCTAACAATCCTCGCTAACATGTCCTTGTCAGGTTTGCTTGCATCTGTCACTGTGGCTGCTTGGCTTAGACAGTGAGCCCAGTCAGCCTGTAGCCCTTACATTGTCAGTGTTTAGGAATTACAGTGTATGACTGAGATTTCCATGAGCTGGATGACTTGGAGACACTTCACCACTTGCACTGTAAGCAAATACACAAAAATGACAAATTATGAAGGGGTCATGCAATTGAAGAAGTTTATACTCACCACAGTTTGGAGCAAACTTTACTGGGTAAATGCCTCATAGTTTCAAATCCACCTGTTCAGGAATGTTATTCCACACCGTTGGAGCAGGTGAGACTTGAACCCACATCCCCCAGCTCAGAGGTAGGGATATTAACATGTACCACAAGGACCCGTTACATGCCTACTATGTGTAGTTAGGTTTGTAATTATTTATGTTTCTTATTTTTAGATAATAAGAGTCACCCATAAAAGTAATTCCAGTGAGCTGAAGTGTTGTTGAGTATTTGTGGCATGCTAACAAATGAAAAACAGGTACCCGATCCAGAAGTCAAAAAGTAGACTCCCTGATAAGCTTTGAGAATTTGGTAGTAAAACCTTAATCTGCTGTCCCCAAACTGACTTACTGATCTATCCAACTAAGATTTACCTCACCTGTCCTTCTAAAAGCTTAAAGATTCTGCCGAGCATCTCTCGGCATTCAATTTAGACAAACAGGCAAGGGTAAAAGAGCAAAAATTAAAATTATATTGTGCGTTCCTCAGGAATTCTCAACCCTCTCTCCTTTGACACAATGGCAGAGATGTGTGGTGGAACACGTTTAAAAATCTGAGCCTTCCCATTACACAAGATAAGTATTAGCTTCTCCAAAGCAACAAAGAACCACAAGCATTCACTTATAGACTGGGATATGGATAAAATTTCAGTTGCGCAGTTGAGAAGTGACAATCAAAATCTAACAATTTGGTTTGGAGATGTGAAGTTTTGTGTTTACAATTGGTCTGACTTCTGACTATTTATTGTCAAAACGCGTGGCACTGGATAAGGTCAGGCAGCTTTCGGGGAGCAGGAGAGTTGATGTTTCGGGCATAAGCCCTTCATCAGGCATGCGCATTGTGACATATTTTCATGCTGACCACCTCACTATTTCCCAAGTCATCAGAAGCCCTGGCCACACATCCATATTAAGAAATTATTATTAAATAAGGCCATATTTCATTTAACTATAATCTTGAATTTTTGCCATACAGGAAATATTTGTTATGTCCTTTCCTAAAACATTTTTGTTTTAACTAAATACAAAAATGATGCAGAACTGATCCAAATTTAATTTCTGTTTGACCAGACTGACAGATATTAATCCCACATTGACTATGTTTAAATTACCATTTATCAATCATCCCTGAAAAAAATGCCTATTGTTCTTGGAAATTTTAATTTCATTAAACTAACGACATGAAATGGAACCAGTGGCAAATGTTTTGACCCAAAAGCTCTCACTAAGTAGAATGTATCATTTCAAATAAGACTATAATGCAAAATGCCTGTACCTTTAAGAATTATTTTTCCCAAATGAGAAATAAAATAAATCTGAACTACTTAAATTGTCCAACTGTTGTCATGCTAGCTATAGCTACCAAAATTTATAGCTCTCCAAGAGTTAATTTTCAGCAGTCTTTGATTCATTATCTCGCTAAAAATTTACACGCATGTTTTACTAAAGTGTCCATTAGGCACAGAGCACAGAGGGTGTCAAAAACTCTATTAAGATGTACTCAGCAACACTGCACTCTTGAAATAGAATATTTTGCCTAGGGAGTTGTCTTTATACCTTGACAATCCATCATACAAGCTGCCAGCTTATTTCATCTGAACAAAACCATCTCAGTCCAATAATAGAAAGTGCTTTTGGATTTGGTCAAGTACAGGGTAAATACCTTGAGGTTTATAAAGACTACTAATTTAGCTGGTTAGGCTTTTTTTTAATAAAAAACATACAATGCCTTGTGTGCATCTACACAATTACTGAAAATATCAATTGCTTCAAGAAGTGGGGATGGAATGTTAAAGTACCCTGTTTCATTTTGTAAATCTGAGAGTTGGGAATTAGATAACTAATCAAATTAAATCTATCTACAGCTTTATTAAGTCTCCCTGTCTTCCTATTACTGACCACAAGTCAATTCTCGTTATTTTGGAAAGGCTATGCTAAAAAACTACTATAAAAATATTGTGATTAAATGAATCGCTAACAGTCAATACTAATTTGAATCTTCCCATTAAAGAAATTCACTGTTTATACATTATTTTAATTGTTTTGTCTTAAAAGGGGGTTTGATTCTATAATGGTAGATTATGACTGTTTGAAGGAAATCCTTTGCCCTTTATGAAGTGGTGAATTCACACATTGCATACAGATTATCACCTTAGTTGTGCTATCAAGGAAGGATTTTTAACTGAACTTGTGACTTGGTGCTTATCAAATTACACTGTGTAATTTCACTGTAGGCCTTGAATTATGGAAAGAAAAACTAAATGATTGTGAAGAACAGTTTATTGAAGACAAGCAGTTGTCGACTTAATGAAATCAGGTTTACTTCCAAATTTGGCCTGTATGAAGGAACATGACAATACAATTACAAATGTTTGTGTTGCACGTGCCATTGTAAAAGATTAATTATTTGCCTTGAATTAGATCATGTCCAGCATCTGATATAAGATAGACAGAATAACTTTGTCGATGTGTCAGTGATGATATGTGCTGCCGCTTGTAATAGGAAGCCATACAGTCCAGGCAACCATCAGCTTTGTTTCCTAATTTGTGTTAGTTTTGGACTTAATGGGTGGCTCAGTGGTTAGCACTATTGCCTCACGATGCCAGAGACCTGAATTTGATTCCACCCTTGGGTGACTAACTGTGTGGAGTTTGCACATTCTCCCCATGTCTGTGTAGGTTTCCTCTGGGAGCTCCGATTTCCTTCTACAGTCTAAAAGTATTCAGGTAGGTGGATTGGCTGTGCTAAATTGTCCATTGTGCCCAAGGATGTGCAGTAGATTATCCATGAGAAATGAGGCCTACAGGCATAGGGTAGGGGTGTGGGTCCAGGTGGGATGTTCCTTGGAGGGGTGATGTGGACTCTATAGGCTTAATGGCCTGATTCCACTTTGTAAGGATTCTATGAACTGTGGACAGCTTACACAATAAAAACGGGGAGTTCTGCTGCACAGAAATTGGCCATTTGCCTTACTAGTCTATGTAAGATATTATTCTGAGAATACAAATCTCTTCCCACCCTACTTTATCTCATCTGCTAAAATATCCTTCTACTCCTTTCTCCCTTATATTGATAGATGACTTTCACTTAAATGCATTCTAGGCTAGTCACCTCAAAAACTCCATGTTGTAATGATTTCTACATTCACATCACTTTCTGAGGAAAGAAGATTTTTTGGAATTCATCATCGCACTTATTAGTGAAAATCTTGTATACATGACTTTTATTTTGGGAAGACCCCTGCCCACCCCTCTCCAACATGTATGATATCTCTCAAGGTCTTGAATAACAGCCAATTGACCAAGGTACTACAGGGTGACTTGAATCTATAATATGTTACACATGACCAGAGACATAGAGATGCATTGCACCCTCGTGATCAAATTTTGCAGCAAGTACTATTTATATAATAAAGCAACAAGAACTATACTCCTTGTTAACGCTCATGAGTTCCTGCTAATCCCAGCATAATTTACCATTTTCATTCAGTAAAAAATAAATTTGCATGTAATGGAAATAGTGTGCACATTTCCTTCCAGTGCTTGATAATATTTATGCCATCTGTGAAGTCAAACTCCAGAACCGATTCATAACTTTGTCACTTGGTTACGCAGCCGCCTTCCGCTGCACATATCGAAATCCATTGGCATAGAATCTGCTAACAGATGCTGTGCTACAAAACCATCTAAACAGCATTTTCACAGCTTTTAAAATAACATGAGTTTGCAGATGAAAAATGCAGAGGTCTTCAGTGCAATTCTCTTGTCACTTTTAACACAAACACTTTTAAGGAAAAAGACAGGGAGGAGAATGACCAGACATGTAATGGTAGGAGTATTATAGGGAGCATTTGTCAGATTGAAATATGAATGTAAGTGTAATATTACATCTGTCTGGTCTTACCTCAAAATGGCAGGATGTTAATCGTTTCTGACAGGCTTGGTTTTAACATCTTTTGATACAAGAATGTGCTCTGTACAGTTGATTTCAAAATTGTCATCTCTTATTGCCTCATTTCTTGACATAACGACAGTTGCTTTACTCTTCCCATTCCATTTAATAGATTATTTATTTTTGTGATGTGCTTCAGTTGACCCACATTTTTTTAAGGGACGTTAGAGAGTCGAGATCCCCATCAATTTTGATTCATTTAGCTTGCTTTAATAAAGTGATCATTCTGTGCTTCTTAATTAGTTTTTTTACATAATTACAAAAATAATTGAAGTGCACCGGGTGTATAATTGAGCTAACAAACCCCTTGCTCAACTGATCCCATCTGTCTCGACCCTTCCATTAAGTCCATGAGAGCAACACAGCTCACCAATTGTATTTTTGTTTCAGTGTACCACATGCAGACTGGTAGCAGGTGGTGACGAGGCGACCATGCCTTTAATTCATGGAAAGTGAAAGTGGCAGCTCTGGTAGAGAAGGCAGATTGATTCAATGCATGCAACTTATGTTTTTAAAAATCTGTTTGACAGTGGTGGCCAGATCACAGCACAGACATTTTGCAGTATTGTCAGAGTCCACTGCAGCTTTTAATTTGGAATTCACCCTTACTGAAGAGAGATTCTGTGCACCAATTATAAACTACAAGTAAAACTGATAGTAAATGCCATGCAATCAGAATGAGGAATTTAAATAAACCATCCATGTGATAAGAGAAGCCTACCACAGATTTAAGCCCTTCCCTTGTCCATCACAGCTTGACATTCTATTCTAATGTCATGGGTAAAATGCATCATGAATCATTATAATTGATGAATGAGGTATTAGTTTTGAATTATTCAATTAGCTTCAATGTTGAGGTGTTTTCTGTGGACAATGTTTTTAATGCAGCCTTTGCCTGTGTTGTGGGAGAGATCAGACACACTGGAACTATTTTTTTTTGTTGGATATATCTTTAGGAAAACTGTACTTTTCCACCTTCAAAAATCTAGGAAAACATGAGTTGATGGATGTATAGCCCAAAATTACTCTTTGCTGTATCCATAGTAACAAGTGACATATCTTTTTTATGCTACAATGGCAAATATTACTAGAAGTATAAACAGTGTCTTAGATGACTTAGAATCCAATCTTGATATCAATGTGCAAATGTCATCTAAGAATTATACAGTATTATAGTTAGTTTTGAGTTGGTTTAATTGCTGAATTATGACTTTCTTTTTGCCAAGATTTAGATAATAAAGGCATATAATATGTATATTCAAAGCCCAAACTGGTTGTTTTGTGTATGAGTTTGTGAGTATGGCAAATATTGCAGCATTTTAATATTGTGGAGATGACAAAATAGATTCAGATAAAGGATTGTGAGATATTTTTGCAGGACAGACTAAATAACATGCAGCACATGGAGAGTCAACACTAAACTAAAACTAAAACTGATTTATTCTGGTATATTTACAGAGAGAAATGGCCACAAGATGATGCTATTACATTCATCAAGGCTTCGAGTTATGCACCACTTAAACAGACCCTTCAGTCCAACTCATCCACACCGACCAGAAACCAAAACTAGTCCCGTTTTCCAGCGTTTGGTCCACATCCCTCTAAACCCTTCCTATTCATGCATCCACCCAGATGACTTTTAAATTTCATAATTGTACCCCTTGTCCCATCTCCATGAATATCCCACACATTATTTAAAATGCCAAATAACATCTGTGTTTTGCATTTACTAACAAATATAACTGGATTCCTATTCCTAAAAGGGTACACTTTGCCTGACACAAACCCTCAGCACTTGGAGAAAATCCCACCACATCTTAGTCTAAGACCAAAGAGAAGATTCCTTTGACATGGACTGATTTTGCTGTTGACCTTGATACACTAAATTTCGAAATTTTTCATTGAAAACACCTCAACCCAATCTGAATGGTTGTCCAAAACATAAAGATCGATTCCCTTCAAATTCTGCTAAATCAAGGAGCAGCCTCTGCCACATTTACACTGACCATTTCCAAAGATTGCAAAGGTACTAATTTCAGCTTCTATTCTATATATGAAGTACCCTACCTACACTGTTTCTCTATGTCTACTGTGTCCTTATTTAACCCTAGCACTGAAGGTAACATTTTACTTGGCTCTTTGTTAAACTCATCTCTAATTGTTGATCATGAAGCTCACATTGCAATCTTTCTGCCATTACAGCTGAGGCTCCTCATAAAACAGGACAAGCATCTTCTGACCCTTGATCCTTGTGGGTAGCTGGAAACATCACCATTTTGAAGATGGTCTTGCCTCCATAGCTTCTTAATTCTACGTATGATTTCTTCAACTGATGCCGACTCATGTTTAGCCAGTATAGCACCAATTGATGTCTACTATCGTGACCTGTATACTTTCATTGGATACTCTTTTGCTTCCTAACTGTATGCATCTCAACTGACCTCTCAATGGCCTGCTAATTACAATCAAGAACCATTTGCAGTGATTCAAATTACCTTCATGCACCATCTTTGAATATGCCTTGGCAATGTGACCCTTCTTTTGTGCAGCTGTACCACTCTGCATTCAAAATTGGACACTTCTGTGCTCAATGACAGCCCAAGCATCATAAAAGGACTTGTGCTTACCTTTGTTAGGTTGTTCCATTCACTCAGTTGCTGTTTTTTGAGATTAGTGGACCACTGGTAATTGTTAACTGACTTCTTTCAATTCACATTCTGCCATGCCATGGACTTTGGTCTTTGGTAAGTTATCTTGGAGGTTAAGTGACTTTGCTTTCAAATCGCACATACATCTGTTGTATAATGCTGTCTTTTAAAACTTGCTAAAATTTCAATGGATTGACCGATTTTTGAAAGCCTCACTGCATTCTCTAATATCCTCTGTAAGCAACAGATACCTTGCCTTCTGCAGTCTCCAATAACTTAGGACTTAGTGCAGCTTACGTATATATAAAATGCCTAAATGCATTAAGTTTTTGGTTTGGCAATGGTGAACAAGTTGTGAAATATTTCGGACACTTCTGGGCCTGCTCTGTTCAGAAGTATGACCCCTTCCTTTTTGATTATCAGGAACGTGCCAGATATTACTAGCATGGAACTACAACTCAAGCTTGCATCATGTACACAACAAAGCATTCTCAATCACAACTCTACTACCTCAGTTTTTCAATACTGTGTTATTGCAACCATCCATGAAGGTTACTTACCCACATGTACAAACATCCTCCACAAAGACTGGATTTTTAAAGGTGCTTCTCAGCAAAATAAACTTCACAATTCCTCTACTGGCTTATTGGCAGCCATTGTAATCCAGACATGTTCAATGGAGGCAAACACAATCCCACCTCATCACGAAATATGAAATTTTGCTGGAAAGACAAAACCTACGTGTAGCACAGAAACAGTCAACTCTGAACTAAAACCAATTTATTCTTGTATAAACATAGATGCAAAAAATCCATAAGGTAGTGCTATTAGAGAAAGTTCTTTTGATTTTGCCTTTCTGGAATGCTAGCTCAATCATCTTCCCACAGTAATCACAGCTTCTCTCTTAAATATGCCATGGTCTCAGCTATCTTTCTGGCAATTGTTTTCGATAGGTCTTGTTGTCTGTCTTTTATCGGTCTTTCAATATCTGGATGCTATAGTTCCATGAATTGGTCATTCAGACATTACATTCTCTCTACCTCTTTAAGTCTCTTAAGTATGCCTAATAAGGATCTATCTGAGGCATATACTTCCAAGTTTCAAAAGAATTAATTTATCAGATCATTTCACCATAAAATAGCAAGTGTTTTGTTGTAAAAACAAAAACATTCTGCAGAAACTCAGCAAGTCTGGCAGCATCTGTAGTGAGAAAGCAGAGTTAATGGTTCAAGTCCAATGGCCCCTTCTCAGAGTTTCTCATGCATTTTTTGTTTTATTTTAGATTTCCAGCATTTGCAATTCTTTGTTTTACTTCAGGAGTTTTGATGTATTGTTCAGCATTGTTTCTAGATGTTGATATGAAGGTGTAGAAGTGTACTGTACCTTTAAGAGAGTTAAAAGCAACAGAATTACCTGATAGCACCAAGTGTTCTGAAAAAAAATATAATGTAACATTTTGGTCCAGCAGTTAGTGCAGCTGGTTGCCTGGAGACCAAAACAGATTTGAATTAGGCCAATCAGTTTAAATTACACCCTGAAAAATAACAAACTCTAATAATGTTTGAATTTAGTATATTGACAAGCTTAAAAGCCAATGACACAATCCAATGCATTGGGGGTACAAGACCGGGGAAAATTGAACAGTTGGGAGGAGAACTGTCAAGCCAATGACATCTGCAAACTGCCCAAAGAATAGTTCTCATAAAGGTATTTTTTATCAATCATTAATCTGTGAAACTGAATCCCCAAGAAGAAGAAAAGAAGACTGAATGCAGGGAAGAATGGAAAACTGCCTGGTTTTGAGATAAGGAGTTTTGTTTTGTAAATCTTAATCAGGAGTTTTATCAGACTATTATTATAGAAGGGAAGGTAAAAGATAGGTTAGAGGAAAGAGTTGTATATAGTTGTTATTTAATTATTCTCTGTTATACTTTAAGAAATAAAGTTGTTAATTTTTGCTTTAAATAGTTCTTGGCCTCTTGAACTTTCACAGATTACTGCATGAGATAAACCTTTTCTGTGTTGCTGCTTTAAATTAAGCAGGAGCGTTTACCCCATGCTGTAACAGACTTTGCAGCTCATCATCAGGATTTGAACTGTTTTAGACAGATTTGAATAGATTTGGGGGTACAAAAAAATCCCAGCAGATTTAAACACCTACAGATTAGTGTCCTAGATCTTTAAATAAACATAGGTGAGGCAATTTGTTTACTTTTGATGACTTGTGTTGATTGAATTAAAAGTGAGAGAAATGGCTCTTAAAATTGCTAAAGAGGTCCTGGGGTTTGAAGATGATTCTCAAATTTGCCAAGAAAGTTTACAAGGAAAGAAAAAGGCCATACTTTTCGAATTAGCAAGTAAGTTAGATTTGGGTTTAACCAAGGATAAAAGTAGGGGTGAAATTGTAAGGGAGTTACTCAAACATTTAGGTGTATCAGAGAAAGAGACAAGTGCAGTAGAGGTAGAAAAGCCTACATTATAATTGAGGAAAATGGAGTTAGAAGATAAACAGAGGAAGCCAGAGAGAGAGAGAAAGACAGACAAAAGAGAGGGAGAGAGAGGAAAAGAGAGAGAGAGAGAAGGTTCTTGGCTGAGCAAAGAGAAAGAGAAGAATTAGAGGGACCTCGAAGTGAAGGAGCCATTGGGAAGTAGTGACCATAATACAATAAGCTTCAATCTGCAATTTGAGAGGGAGAGGGTACAATCAGAAGTGACAGTACTTCTGTTGAATAAAGGGAACTATGGAGCTATGAGGGAGGAGCTGGCCAAAGTTCAATGGTGCAATACCTTAGCAGGGATGACAGTGGAGGAACAATGGCGGATATTTCTGTGTATAATGCAGAAGTTGCAGGATCAGTTCATTCCAAAAAGGAAGAAAGAAGGAGGAGGCATAGGAGGAGGCAAAGGTGACCGTGGCTGACGAGGGAAGTTAAGAAACATATAAAGTTAAAAGAGAAAAAGTATAACATAGCAAAGATAAATGGGAAAACGGAGGACTGGGAAGCTTTTAAAGAACAACAGAGGATTACTAAGAAAGAAATACGCAGAGAAAAAATGAGGTACGAAGGTAAACTGGCCAATAATATAAAGGAGGATAGTAAAAGTTTTTTTGGTATGTGAAAGACAAAAAAATGGTTAAGACTAAAATTGGGCCCTTTAAGACAGAAACAGGGGAATATATTACGGGGAACAAAGAAATGGCAGAAGAATTGAATTGGTTCTTCAGATCTGTGTTCTCTGGGGAAGACAAGCAATCTCCCTGAGGTAACAGTGGCTGAAGGACCTGAACTAAAGGGAATTTATATTTGCCAGGAATTGGTGTTGGAGAGACTGTTAGGTCTGAAGGTTGATAAGTCCCCGGGGCCTGATGGTCTACAACCCAGGGTACTGAAGGAGGTGGCTCTAGAAATCATGGATGCGTTGGTGATTATTTTTCAGAGTTCGATAGATTCAGGATCAGTTCCTGCGGATTGGAGGGTGGCTAATATTATATCACTTTTGAAGAAAGGTGGGAGAGAGAAAGCAGGAAATTATAGACCAGTTAGTCTGACCTCAGTGGTGGGAAGGATGCTGGAGTCTATTATAAAGGATGAAATTACGACACATCTGGATAGTAGTAACAGGATAGGTCAGAGTCAGCATGGATTTATGAAGGGGAAATCATGCTTGACTAATCTTCTGGAATTTTTTGAGGATGTAACTCTGAAGATGGATGAGGGAGATCCAGTAGATGTAGTGTACCTGGACTTTCAGAAAGCTTTTGATAAAGTCCCACATAGGAGGTTAGTGAGCAAAATTAGGGCGCATGGTATTGGGGGCAAAGTGCTAACTCGGATTGAAAGTTGGTTGGCTGATAGGAAACAAAGAGTAGTGATAAATGGCTCCATTTCGGAATGGCAGGCAGTGACCAGTGGGGTACCGCAGGGATCCGTGCTGGGACCGCAGCTTTTTACAATATATGTTAATGATATAGAAGATTGTATTAGTAATAACATTAGCAAATTTACTGATGATACTAAGCTGGGTGGCAGGGTGAAATGTGATGAGGATGTTAGGACATTACAGGGTGACCTGGACAAGTTAGGTGAGTGGTGAGATGCATGGCAGATGCAGTTTAATGTGGATAAATGTATGGTTATCCACTTTGGTGGCAAGAACAAGAAGGCAGATTACTACCTAAATGGAATCAATTTAGGTAAAGGGGCAATACAGAGAGATCTGGGTGTTCTTGTACACCAGTCAATGAAGGTAAGCATGCAGGTACAGCACGTAGTGAAGAAGGCTAATAGCAAGCTGGCCTTCATAACAAGAGGGATTGAGTATAGAAGCGAAGAGGTTCTTCTGCAGCTGTACAGGGCCCTAGTAAGGCCACACCTGGAGTACTGTGTGCAGATCTGGTCTCCAAATTTGAGGAAAGACATTCTGGCTATTGAGGGAATGCAACATAGGTTCACGAGGTCAATTCCTGGAATGGCGGGATTACCTTACACTAAAAGACTGGAGCGACTGGGCTTGTATACCCTTGAGTTTAGAAGACTGAGAGGGGATCTGATTGAGACATATAAGATTATTAAAGGATTGGACACTCTGGAGGCAGGAAACATGTTTCCGCTGATGGGTGAGTGCCGAACCAGAGGACACAGCTTAAAAATATGGGGTAGACCATTTATGTCAGAAATGAGGAGAAATTTCTTCATCCAGAGAGTGGTGGCTGTGTGGAATGCTCTGCCCCAGAGGGCAGTGGAGGCCCAGTCTCTGGATTCATTTAAGAAAGAGTTGGATAGAGCTCTCAAGGATAGTGGAATCAAGGGTAATGGAGATAAGGCAGGAACAGGATACTGATTAAGGATGATCAGCCATGATCATATTGAATGGTGGTGCAGGCTCGAAGGGCAGAATGGCCTACTCCTGCACCTATTGTCTATTGTCAATTGTCTAAAAGAAGCTAAGCCAGTGGCATTTGTGAAGGTAGTAGAGGACACCCCAAGAAGAGCAGACGAGCTGCAGGAAATTGCACAACCTAGGCAGGGGCTCGGTATGGAGTTAGTACCTGATTGCGACTAAGAATCTGCCTCTATTGGTAAATATTATTCAGAAAGACCAGGGGGAGAAGGACAAGAAGTTATAATTTTGAGAGATACAGGATCAAACCGGTTGCTGCTAGTAAGGGATGGACAAATATGCATTTTTCTGATCTGTTACCTGAGACTGTGGTAATTTGTGGAATAGATGGACAGAAATGTAATATTCCCCTCTGTCAGGTCAAGTTGGAGTGCCAACTCAAGACTGGGGAAGTTACAGTGGGAGTTATTGACAGAGTGTCAGTTCCAGGAATTCAGTTTGTTCTTGGGAATGATTTGGCAGGATCCAAGGTGGGAGTGAGAAGCCCAAGGAACTCCAAGAAACTGAGGAGTTAAAACAGAAATATTCTGATATTTTCCCAGACTGTGTGGTAACCAGATCCCACTGTCATAAGTCACAGCACGAAGTGAAAAGTAAAGAGAAAGATGAAAGAATAAGGTTCAGTTAGCAGACGCCCTGCTTGACATAATGGCGCAGGAAAGACCTGATCAGGCAGAGGGTCAGGCATAAGTGTTTCATCCTGAAAGGCTAAGAGATTTGCAACAATAAGACAGGCAATAAAAGATACATATGTGGATGCGTACTCTGAAAAGGAGGCAGAGAATATTCTGGAGGGTTATTATCTGAAAGAGAGAATCCTAAGGTGGAAATGGAGACCACGACAGGTTAGTGCAGAAGAGAAATGGGACGAAGTGCACCAGATTGTGTTGCTGGTAGCATACAGACAGGAGTTGTTATGGGTAGCACATGAACTATCTCTAGGAGGTCATCTAGTGGCATGAAAGACTCAGACTGAGGTACAAAAACATTTTTATTGGCCTGGAATGCATAAGGATGTGGTTAACATTTGCCGTATGTGTTATGCTTGCCAAATGACAGGTAAGCCACAGTTGGTAATAAAACCAGCACCTTTGTAGCCAATTTCCACATTTGAAGAACCTCTTACATGGGTTATAATTGATTGTGTAGGTCCCCTCCTGAGAATTAAAAGTGGGAACCAGTATTTGTTAACCATAGTGGATGTTTCTGGATTTCTGGAGGCAATTCCATTACGGAGTATCAAAGTAAAAAGGGTAGTAGAAGAGTTAGTAGCTTACTTCACATGGTCTGGATTACCCAGAGAGATTCAGTCGGTCCAAGGGTCAAATTTTACTGCTAGGCCATTTAAGGAGGTTATGGATAGCTTAGCTATACAGCACTTTAAATCCAGGGTGTATCATCCTGAATCCCAGGGAATCTTAGAAAGGTGCCATCAAACCTTGAAGACCATGTTGCGAGCTTACTGTCAGGATTACTGGAATGATTGGGATAAAGAGAGCCTATTCCTATTGCTCGCCATTAGAGATGCCCCAAATGAATCTACTCTGTTCACTTCCTTTGTATTAATATTCAGTCATAAAGTGAGAGGGCCCTTTGAAATTAATGAAAGACAGGTCTGAAGTTGGAGATCTCAATATAGATTATATATTAGAGATGAGGACAAGACTAAGTCGAGTAGGTGAGTTAGCCAAACAGCACCTAAAGAAGGCACAGTGTAGAATGAAACAGGTGGCAGATAAAAACTCTGAGACTTGGACGTTTTCCTGAGGGGATTTTGTGTTAGTACTGTTAGCAGTGATAGGAGATTCCTTCAAAGCCAGGTTTAGTGGTCCATGCCAAATTGAGAAAAAGTTGCCAGATAGAAAAAAAATGGTATCAAGTATATTATCTGAACATATTGAAACTGTATTATGTCAGAGAGAAAGAACTGGAGAAGTAGGTGCTAGTTACTGCCACACAGAGTGAGGAATCAAATCCAGATGATGTTGATTTTGATGTGCTCAAAATAAATGAAACAATGAAGAAGTCCTTGAGGATTAGGATAGGTTCATAAGCTATCTGTCTCAAGAGCATAGAGCACAGTTGCAAGATTTGTTTCCGCAATATGTGAACATATGTAAGAATCAGATGGGGATGATTAATACTATTGGACATGAAGTAGACGTAGGGAATGCTGCTCTGATAAAACAAATTTCTATTAGCTTAATCCTTTCAAAGCCAGACAGGTCCAGATGGACATGGAGACCATGCTCGATGAGGACAGCATTGAACTAAGCCAGAGCGAGTGGAGTTCGTCGATCATCTTAGTTCCCAAATTGGGTCTCAATGATTCTGTGTGAATTAGCGGAAGGTCAATGCCATTACAGAATCGGACTCATATCCAATTCCCAGATTGGAGGACAGTATCAAGAAAGTTGGATTAGCCAGTTACATCACCAAGTTGGACTTAATGCATGGTTCCTGGCTGGTACCTTTATCAGAGACGGCAAAAGAAATTTCTGCATTTGTAACCACAAATGGTCTATATCAATTCAAAGTGATGCCCTTTGGAATGAAGAACATACCCGGCACATTCCAAGGACTATGAACAGAGTTCTGGCTGGGACGACAAACTTTGCAGTCTATTTGGACAATGTAGTGATCTTCATTAATTCCTGGAAAGATCACATGGTTCAGTTGGCAGAGCTCTTTGAATGACTACGAGAAACAAAACTGGTGATAAACTTAAATAAAACTGAATTCGTGGAAGCAGAGGTGACGTTCTTAGGACATAACATTGGTCATGGAAGGTTGACCCCATGGAACGCAAAGACGAAGGCCATCGAAGAATTTCCACAACCAACCTCGAAAAAGAGGTACTTTGATTCTTAGGACTCAGCAGATTCTATCAGAAGTTTGTTCCAAATGTCAGCAGTGTAGTGGTATCGTTAACCGATTTGCTGAAGAAGAACACAAAGTTTCAGTGGACAGGAGTCTTTTGACCATTTGAAATCAATATTAACCACCAAACCAGTTTTAGCTACACCAAACTTTTCAAAACATTTTAAAGTCACCATTGATACTAGTGACATTGGAGTTGGAGCTGTAATACACTGGAAGATGAGGATGGGATTGAACTGCCAGTTGGTTACTTTTCAAAAAAGATCAACATCCACCAGAGGGAATACTCCATGATTGAAAAGGAACTATTGAGTTTGGGATTGGTACTTCCTTTACAACATTTTAATGTATGACACAAACAATTTGTCACATTCAGTTGTGCACAAGGATCGCAATCCTCTTACATTCTTAGAATGCTTTAAAGACAAGAATATGAGACTTTTTCATCTGCATCTTATGTTATAGACTTTTAATTTAAAAATAGTACATGTTATAGTTCATTAGAATGTAATCACAGATGCGTTACGGCGGATTTAACTGATAAAGTTTAGATGAGATTTGTATTTATTCAATGTTTTATGTAGGCAGTTTTATGGGAAGAAGTTAAGGTGAACTTAGATTAAAGTTATCTATATGTTAAGGTAATGCATTTAAAGAATAGAAAGAGAAATGAAGCCATCTTTTCACTATGATGGCTCATTTTTTTCTTAAGGGGGAGGAGTTATGAAGTTGTAAAAGTGTACTGTACCTTTAAAAGAGTTAAAGGCAATAGGACTACCTGAGAGCACCAAGTGTTCTGAAAAAAGATATAATGTAAAGTTTTGGTCCAGCAATTAGTGAAGCAGAATGCCTGGAGACCAAAACAGATTTGAATTAGGCCAATCAGTTTAAATTACACCCCAAAAAATACCAAACTCTAATCAAGTTGAATTTAGTATATTATCAATCTTAAAAGCCAATTATACAATCCGATGCTTTGGAGGTATAAACTGAGGGCAAATTAAACAGTTGGGAGGAGAACTGCCAAGCCAACGACATCCACAAACTGCCCAGAGAATAACTTTCTTAAAGGTACCTTTATCAATCAGCCACCTATGAAGCTGAATCCTCAAGAAGAAGAAAATAAGACAGAATATAGAAAACAACTAAAAACTGCCTGGTTTTGAGATAAGAAGTTTTGTTTTGTAAATCTTAATCGGGAGTTTTATTAGACTATTATTATGGAAAGGAAAGTAAAAGATAGGTTAGAGGAAGAGTTGTAAATACTTGTTAGTTAATTATTCTCTGTTATACTTTGAGAAATAAAGTTGTTAATTTTTACTTTAAATAGTTTTTGGCTTCTCGAATTTTCACAGATTACTGCATGGGATAAATCTTTGCTGTGTTGCTGCTTAAAGTTTACCCCATGTTGTAACAATGTAGCAGAGCCTATTAATGAGGTGACCACAGTAGAGTGGACTGGACAGTTTCAACAACAAATTTGGGGCATTTAAGCTCAGTTGGTCTGGCAACATATTTAAGTATCTTGGTAAATAAACTATGAAACAGAAACACACTATTTCACCACCATTACCAACAAGTAAAACCCCCAATACAAATTAGGGACAGGAATAGGCTATTCAGCCTCTTGAGGCTTTATTGCCATTCGTTAAGATCATGGTTGATCTGATTGTAACCTCAAAATCTCATTCCCACCTGCCCTTTATTATTTTTCACACCTTTGCTTAACAAGAACCTATCGATCTCAGCCTTAAAAATATTTAAGGATTCATTTCCTGAAAAGATGGTGGATGTAGACTTCTGAAGAAAGGTAACCCTCTTTTAATCCCATCTGTCATAGAACCCAACTGTGAGGATATAATTTAAATGGATAATCCCTAATTCTTACACCGTAACTTTAAGTTCAAGGGTCTTCTGTAAGAGAATAAATCCTCTCTACATCGACCAGGCCAAGTGTCTTCAGGTTATTGTGTGTTTCAATCACCATCTGTCACTGTTCTGAACACCATTAGCTATAGACCTTGCCTTTCCAACCCTTCCTGATGAAGCAATCCTTTTCGTTAATGTATCAGACTGGTAAAATTCCTCTGAACTGCCTTTAATAGTTTTACACCCTTGCTTAATAAGGTGACCAAAACTGTGCGCAGTACTCAAGATGCAATTTCACTAAGTGCCTCACATTACTGATGGTTTGAGTCAGTTCCACTCAATCCATTATATGCACTTAACTTGCATCTTCTAACATGTATTGCCAGCCTTTATATTTATTAATAATGTTTCTCACTACTCAGCTTAAATGTAATTCAAGTCAAGCTCTCTTTTGTACAATTTCCACTGAGCCTAGTTTGGTGCCATTAACAATTTAAATTTCTTACACACTTTTCAAGTCTGTACTACATTTTCCTATGACTTCATGATTGTTGCTCAGTCCTGTGGGCAAATCCCTCAATTCCAATAGAGACAATGAAACTAGGAGCAGGGGTAGGCAAATCAGCCCTTTGAGCCTGCTCCATCACTCAATATAATCATGACTGATCATCATAACCAGTACCTTGTTCCTGATTTCTCCCCATACCCTTTGATTCCTTTAACTGGAAGAATTGTATCTTTCTCCTGCTTGAAACATTCAATGTTTTGGCCAAAGATCCTTTCTGTCAGCTCACCACTCTCTGGTGAAGACATTTTTTCTCATCTCAGTCTTAAACCATATCCTTAGACTGTGACTCCTGGTTCTGGACTCACAGGTCTTCAAGAACACCCTTCCAGCATTTACACTGCCTAATCCTTATAGGGTTCTCTGCAATCTGCCTCAAAACTTGTGTGAACATAGTCCCATCTGAGCCAATCTCTCTTCATATGTCCATCCTGCCATCCCAGGAAGCAGTCTGGTAAACCTTTGTTGCACTCCCTCCATAGGCAGAATATTCTTCCTTAGAAAGGCCCATCAAAACTGCACTCAGTACTCCCACTGTGGTCTCACCATGGTTCTCTACAACTGCAAGAAGGTATCCCTGTTCCTGTACTTGAATTGTCTTACTGTGAAGGCCAACATACCATTTACCTTCTGTACTTGCATGCTTACTTTCAGTGACTGGTGTACAAGGACACCCAGGTCTCACTGCATTTCCCCCTTTCCCAATCCATCGCCATTCAGATAACAATCTGTCTTCATGATTTTGCTACCTGAGAGGATAACTTCACATTTATATATTTATACTTTATTTCCTATGAATTTGTCCATTCACTTACTTGTTCAAATCATACTGGGCATCTTTACATCCTCCTCTCATTTCACCCTTCCACCTTTGTGTCATCTGCAAACTTGGAGATATTACATCTAAATCATTGTGAACAGCTGATGTCCAAGCATTGATCCCTGTGATAACCCACTGGTCTGAAAATGACTTGTTTATTCCTACTCTTCATTTCCCCTACTATTTTCTGCTAATTGGAGTTTCTATAATCTACCCAAATAGATACAACTGCACTGGAGATAATTTTTTCCTCACTATTATGTTAATGTCTCTATTAACAGCAATGCTATCCCACTTCACTTTCTCTTTGTCTGCCCTTCCTGACAACTAAGTATCCAAGGATATTCAGTTCCAGTCCTTGGTCACTTTTCTGCCATGTCTCTGTAGTCGCCATTATACTTAACAATGAGAAAGAAAAAGGAATCTCAAAAATCAAGAAGAGCCCCCATAAATAAAAGAAAAAGTCCTTAAGAAAATATCAAGAAGAATTCTTTAAAATTTGTTTTAAAAATGCTATATTTTTACTGGATGGCTGGCTCATGGGATCCACACTCTATGAGTGAATAGTTACAGGCTTTATTAACATTAATTATTTGCAAAACACTGCTACAGCCTGACAGAGCAAGGCTCTATGTCCATGGAAGGTGGTGTCATTATGAAAGCTTCTTTCTCATATGCTCAGTGGCTATTCAGAGAGTAAAGGTGTAATTAACCATATACTCCATATTGGTGAGCCTGTGCAAGAGCATCTTATCCTGTAAAAGGCCAATTGTAAAGCCACAAATTTGTTTTTTCTACATGGGATGTATGAATGAAGCAGAATTTGTTTCATATCTTTGTAAGAAAGAAAATAATAAAGTACACCGTTTTCCCTTTGCTATTGGGTTAAAAGCACTTTGCAACTAACCATCCTTGAAGGTAGCTGCCATTAACCTTTCTTGTTATCAGCTTCTAGAATTCATAACTTGGCATAGAATCAATCACAACTATTCTCTTGCTGGAGAGAGAGCAAAATATCCCTACCTCCCCTCAAAGACAGGATGGCTGCAGATTGATCATTTTGGTATTCAGAGAGAGTAGAAAAGAAAGGAAGGCATACACACCCTCTTCTGTTCACACCTCTCTGTGTCAGGAATTGGTATGTAGATCTGGCACAAATTTCCTTGAGTATGAGTGTCATACTAACTATATTATCTTACCAGCTATGTCTTTTGCTGTGCCCACTGAATGAAACCAGTCTTTCTGTGGGATGTTCTTAGATGTGCCCTTGTTAACCTTGAACTGATAGAGTTTGCATTCATAATTTTATTAATTGCTTTATCTGCTATACTAGCTATTGAGCCTAATCGATACTTCATTTAACTCACTAAACTTGACCCTCTTATGAGATATGAGTTTGTAGCAACATAAAATAATCCAAAACCTTTCTTGTCTTAAATGGCTAGCAATCATGAAATGTGAGAGCTACATTGCATAAAGATTGCAATTTCAGGTAATCTGCAAGGAACAGGAATCTTTATAGCATTGAATTAAATATCTGCCTGTTTTGTGACCTAACTCCTTCATGACCTCCTTCTTTCACCTTATCTGGTGACTAATTGAATCCATGTTTCTATTTTGAAACATGTTGACTTTTTAAAAAAAAACATTGTCGTTCCAAAACTGAGATTCTCAGTTAACCGAGAGCTCAAGTAGCCTGACAAATATGATCCCTATTTGGGAGGGGCTGTCTCAGGTTACGTACAGATGTAATGAGGTGTTACAGAACATAAAGAGATAAAGAGTCTTGCACATAAATCTAATAATGGCAGGAAAGAAGCTGTTCTTGAACCTGTTGGTGCATGTGTTCAAGCTTCTGTATCTTCTGCCCGATGGAAGATGTTGTAGGAGAGCATTACCAGAGTGGGACGGGCCTTGATGATGTCGGCAAACTTTCCACGGCAGCGAGCCAAGTAAATGGAGTCCATGGATGGGAGGTTGGCTTCTGTGATGTTCTGGGTTGTGCTCACCACCGTGTGTAGTTTCTTAAGGATCTGGGCAGAGCAGGTACCGTACTAGGCCATTATGCTTTCTATGGTGCATCTGTGAAGGTTGATGAGGGTCCTAATGGACATGCTGAATTTCCTAAGCTGCCTGAGGAAGAAGAGATGTTGTGGTGCTGCCTAGATCATCGCATCAACATCCAGGACAGGTTAATGGTTATCGTCACTCTGAGGAACGTGACGCTGTCAAACCTCTCAACCTCCACCTGTTGATATAGATGAGGTTGTGTTTTCCTCCTTTCTTTTTGAAGTCAGTGCTCAGTTCTGTAGCTTTGCTGACATTGAGAGAGAGATTGTTCTCATTGCACTGTGACACCAAGCTCCCTATTTTCTTTCTGTATTCTGACTCATTGTTGTACAGCCAGACTATAGTAAGCAAGGACTTACAGAGCGTAAGATGGTTAGCCAAAGTGAGGCATACAGTTACACTGCACAGGAGATTTGCAAAGCAAAATCAACATTAGCAAGATCAACATTAATGAATTTAGAGAGTCCATTCAACAGTCTAATAATGGCAGTGAAGAAGCTGTTCTTGAACCTGTTGGTGACTGTATTCAAGCTTTTGTATCTTCTGCTTGATAGAAGAGGCTGTAGGAGAGTAGTAGTGAGGTAGAATTGGGAGCTCTGGGCATGGCAGTTTCAGCATTATTGAACGGTCTCAGGCTTACGTGCACTTTTATAGTTAGTGTAATCACCATGTTCTGACATGGTATGACACACCCCCAGGACAGGTGGGACTAGAACCCAGACCTTCCGAACCAGGGGCAGGCATACAACCACTGTGCCATGAGACCTTATCTCTGTGTTTTTTCATAAGCTGTAAGTTCAATACCTGATGTTGGCCTGGCAAGACAAATTATGCCAGAATCTGATGTCTTGGTTGAAGCATTCAACGTGCACTTTAACTCCAAAAGAAGTTTTGTGATAAAACAGGTGAGATTTAATCTGTGATCTCAGCATTCAAGAGACTTAATAGAAGCCTTTGCAGTGTAATTATATCATCAGTGCAGGGCTGTCTAAACCTTTCAAACTTAGAGGTGTGGGGGTGAGTGCTGATAGTGGCACCACGTTTCAGTTTCTGTCTCACTCATGGACCTAGTGAGCAAATTTCAGAAAACTAAGTTTTGATACCTCAGTAAACGTGAATTTCAGAAAAAAACAATCTTAATCAATAGTGTAAATAAATGACTCAGGAATAAAAATTGGAGATTAAAAACACTGCCTTTTCAGTAAAGAAATGGAGCTAGAGAGACCAAGTCCTTGCCACCAGAGAAGTAGATAGAGACTGGGGACTGAGTCAAGGTGGATTTCACTAACACTGACCTGGTGTTCTCCTCTCAAGGCATGCACTTTGTTCTGGCCTCAGTAGAATTTGGGAGGTGGAAGCAGTTTGCTTTTAGTACTGGAATTTCCTCCTTTCCCAATCTGCTTTGCGGATTCTTTTTGGAGGAAGAGAAGGAGAAAGTTTATTGCCTATTTCGCTGTTTCCCAGGGTTGACACATATTTCTCCTCCACTCACATTCACCTCTTTCTTGCCTTCTCTTTCTTCAATATGCACTGTCTCTCACACTGTCTCTGTTTCATCCATTCACTCAATCTCCACCACTCACTCATTCACATCCTCTCTCTCCCGCAGATACATACAGTTTCTGTCACAGTTTCACTCACTCACTAACTTGTCAGATATATCGTTTTTAAAACAGAAAGTATCTGTTGTAGTCAAATAAGGAGAGGATAAGGAAGGAGCATCTCGACCATTCCATTGTAACACCATTCTTTGCAGAGCAATTCATTCATCCATTCTATCCTTGCAGTCCTACAGGTTTATTTCTATCCATTTCCCTCTCAAAATCATTGACCCATCTCCACATCCACCATGTCCATGGGCAGCAATTTCCAGGTAATTAACACCTAGTGTGTAAAAAACAGTTCTTCTCCCCATTTCTCCTGCCCAAAACTTTAAATATCTGTCCTGCATTCTTTGTACCTGCAGCTAATAGGATTTTCTTTTTGTTTTTGTCGACCGTACCGCATTCTGTCATAATTTTGAGCACCTACTTGTTGTGCTCCAAGTGGAAAGGAAGGGAGGGAGAAGGAATTGAGGCCAACTTCTAGAGATTTGCTTTCTTTTTATTATGGATTCCATTCATAGAAACTGTACCGTGTGGAACAGGCCATTTGGCCCATTGAGTCCATACTAATCCTCCAAAGAGCATTCCATCCAGTCTCTGTAATCCTGCATTTCCCATGGCTGACCCACTTAACCTGCAATCCCTAGATACAGTGGGCATGGCCAATCCATTTGATCTGCGCATTCTTGGACTGTGGGAGGAAACCAAAGCACACGCAGACACAGGGAGAATGTGCAAACTCCACACAGACAGTCAACCAAAGGTGGAATTGAACCTGGGTCCCTTCCACTGTGAGGCAGCAGTGCTAACCACTGAGCCACCATGCTGCCCCTCTGCCTATTTCTTACATTTTAATTGTTATATGTAACATTATTCAGTTGCTGTGTAGTAATGATTCTTGAGTGGAACAAGTCATCTAGAAAACACAAGTTAGGTAAACATCTTTCGGAGTGTACTTGACAAAGAATGATATGAGAAAGTAATCAAGACAATCAATAATTATTGGAAAAACACTGAGTGAAACAATGAGGACGATGACAAAGACACTGAACAAATTCAATTAGTTAACTTGTGCAGACAAAGATCCAAGGGGCAGCTCAGGAGTCCTTAAAGAGAGTGTGTTAAGTGGCACATCAGAGAATCAAAACTAAGTTAAGGGTGGAAGATGCAATTAATTTGGGACTAAGTTAGCCACTACCCAAACCTCATCCCTTTTGACATTTGGCAAGGTCATTTTGAGCACACAAATGTGAGGTTCAAAGAGTAATGAGTCTACCAGAGTTGGAGCATGATGTGGTTTAACGCCCAGACAAGTGCTGTGCTCAATTTGTTTGTGTTAGTCTCATCTGGATGCACACAGACAGAGCTGCCACTGTGATATATGATAGTTGTGAATGCAGCTTTCATCAGTTGCAACATTATAACTTTGTATGATGATAGACGACTAGCCATTTGCTGTAATAAAATTCTTTTACAACCACCTTGTCCCCCAGTTGTTAACGATAAAGCTAAAGTCAAACTGATATATTAGAGGTGAGTTTTAACATAGAGGAATGCTTGGAAACTGGCATTCTTAAAAGTGTGGAAATCAACAGTGCACCGTGAAGCCAAATCCAACCTGCTGATCTCTGGATTTTACTGCAGTACATTAGCTGAGAGGGTCTGGTGACCATGCGTTATCAATGGTGTCAAAGTCACCAACATCTTCAAGTCGTCCTAGGGTCCTGCTGGACACCCTCTGCAAGGACTTACAATTGGCGTCACAAATGTATATGAGAGGCTGATGGCTAATAATCAGGGCCACCAATAAAGTTAACTTGACCTGATGGTGCTAGTCAGAGTGATTTGGATCCCCAGATGTGATCTTCCAGCTGCCTTCTCCAGGTGATAAGTATCATTGACTGCAAGTCTGTGGGGTAACTGAGACCTCCCATCCCAACCTGACCCCTCAGCAGGAACATGCATTAACCACCAAAGCTTCTGCTCCATCTGCAAGGTTTGCAGCCAGAAGTAAAGATGTTTATCCAAATGTGTACGAGACTCCCAGCCAGGTGACCCAAGGCATTTGTCCTAAAGCAATTCATTCATTTTGATTTCTGCACTCCTTGAGAGGGTAGCTACCAGGTGACAAACAGACGCTACCTCATCCTCAGTTTGCCCAGCACAATGCACTCCTGCAGACAACCAAGCATCCCTTTCACACCTTCCCAATGCTTGTCATCAATTCTTGTTTTCATATTCATTCCAAGTGATATGACCACTTTAAATTCAGTAAATAACATGGAAATTGGTGGAAGCCAAAGTGGTTGAAAAATTAAGCAGAGCCTTAATGCTCTGATGTTGTATTACACACCCATGTGTTTATAGCCGAGAATTTGGCCTTGGAAAAGGACAGCAAGTCAGGCAGCATCTGAGGAGCAGGAGAATCGACATTTCAGGCATAAGCCCTTCATCAGGAATCATGTGCTGGTAACATGCTCTTGTGCAAATAAAAATCTCAGCTTCCTCTTCCGAATGCTTATATATCTTGCCAACCCTGTGATTTTTGGCAGAGGTAGAAGCGAACTGTTCAGATTCCTGCTCTGAATCCTGAGTTGGCGCTGACATCCTTGGAGTTTTGAAGCCCCGAGTGGCAGACTCCGTTACCAGGACACAAAGCTGTACAATGGATACTGACTGACAGAGTGGCAGGGCTTAATGGATTAGAAATAGAAATGTAACAAACTGTCCCTGCTTTCATACCCCCTTTCACTGACCTCTCTGCTGGAAATGAGCTGATGATGAGTAGACGAGGCTGGTGTTTCATGAATCCTATTTAAGCTAACACGTGCAGTGTGCACAATATTGTACTTGTGTGACTGGGGCCTTTGTTACAGCATGCTAGTGGCCCGCTCATTCCCTGACCAAAGGCATCTTTGCAATTACCTGTAGGATTGAGTCAATCTTGCCTGAGACTGGTTTCTGCAAGTACTCACAATGCAGCTTCAAAGTTCACATTGTTTGCAGTGGCTCCTGAGTTCAACATCTGCATCCAAATGAGCAGAGCTGAGAGCACCTGAAGGGCTCCCAAAGGCAGCTCTCTTTGCCTTCACCATCAGCTTTACTCACATGTGAAACATGAATCACCAAGGCGAAACAAAGCTACCTTACTGGTCCCAACAAAGTGTGAATTTCTGACATGATGTGTAAATGATCTGTGACAGTGCATCCTCTGAGTGAGTCACCCCTTCTGAGGCTAGATTAGGGTGGTGCTGGAAAAGCGCAGCAGGTCAGGCTTCATCCAAGAAACAGGAAAATTGACATTTCGGGCAAAAGCTCGTCTTCAGGAATAGAGGCAGGGATCCTGCAGAGTGGAGAGACTGAAGCATTGACACCTTTCTGGACCATTTCCTTTGAGATGCTTGATGGCCCTGTAAGACATTAATTACAACTGAACAGTTTTAAATATTTTCAGTGATCATTCTGCCTCTGATTGTATTTTACTAGCTGCTGACATCAGCAGTATAATTGAATGTTATACACTGTACAGATGCCAGAAATTAAATTTCATTACTGGTTCGTTGGGAGCTCCCCATTTCTCTCTATATGGTGGTAATATGAGATTGAGTTAAACTGACACTAGCAAATAGGCTGTACATTGCACAGAATTTCTAATATACTACCAGATCCCTTCGCTTTCCCTGACTCCCAGTACACTACCAACTGAAAATCCTACAGGTTTCATTGACAAACCAGCATTAAATTTATAATTTTTTGAACTAACAAAGATGTTGGTATGTTCAAGTTTGCAAGAAAAGGCTTGTGTTCTGACAGCTGAATGATGCCACACATTGTGAAGGCTGAAAGTGTGAAACTGAAAAATATGTGTTCCTGGATAATCTTTCCCCACTCAAGCAGACAGGAGACTAGGAGACACTTGTAGACTGAGGTTCATGGTTGCTTACTGTTGCTTTGTGTTTAATAATCAAATGGTATTCAATAAAGAGTTGCAACACTTTAAAAAGGCCAGTTTGGAAATCCAGTTATGATGTGGTGATAGTGTCACTACATCTGGGCTGGGTGGATTAGGTTTATGACCCCATTTACTCCAGGGTGTGTAATAATATCTTTGAACAGGTTGATTAGAAAATATCTAAGAGGACACTTCAGCTATGTATTTTCAAGCAGACATTAAGACATCAATGATTCCCTGAGATCCATGAAATCCAAATGCTAATTATCTCTGCCAGGTATGTCTTACGTGATGGATAAACAATATTAAGCTCAGTGAATCACTACATGGTAATTAAAGCATACAAAGGACTTTTATTTCACTGTAGTGCTTCAAAATATAAACTGATCTTTTAAAAGATGTATCTCTAACATATTCAGCAATATTTTCTTGAATAATTAATCATTATAACTACCAATTAATACTGGGCAGGTACTCTTAACTTTTGATTGATTTACACGTGGCCTTGCATAAGTCTTTGGTCAGGTTCCAACACCTTGATTACAAAACTTCAAATCTATGTTCATGAATATTGGAAAAAGTGATTTATTCAAATATTGTTGATATGATATCAAGGGTATAAATTCAATCAAGGTAGAATTTGTGATCACAATAAGTTGATGACTATAATATTCTAAGTTTCATTTCACAGCAGAAGAGTATTTACACAGGCTACTGAGGCAAGGAAACCATTAAACATTGTTTAAGGAACACCTTAATAGAGCTTTATATTGGCATGAGGCTCTGATAAGAGGAAACAAGATCACGTGACATTACATTACTTCCTGTGATGATATACTTTTTTTATTCACTCATAGGATGTGGGTGTTGCTGGTTAGGTTGAAGTTTATTGTATATTCCTAAATACTCAGAGGACAGTTAAGTGCTCATCACGTTGTTGTAGAGCTGGAGTCACATGTAAATCTGTCCAGGTAAGGACAGCAGATTTTCATCTCTTAAGGACATAGTGAACCAAATGGGTGTTTCCAACAATTAATGATCATTATGAGACCCTTAATTCCAAACCCTTTTTATTGAACTCAAATTCCACCATCTGGCATAGCAGGATTTAAATCTGGGTCCCTAGAACATTGGCTGAGTTTCTGAATTAATAGACTAGTGATAATAACACTAGGCCACTGCCTCTCCACAATGAATCTCATTAACATATAATGCAGTTAGGATTGAACCCCTTATCCAACAACAATCTCTGTTTTTTCTGATTATTTTAACCAGAGCACCAAATTTGACCAAATCTGAGCTCCCATTGCAAGGTATGGTTTCCCGTGACTAGTAGAATTTCTACCACAGTTCTCCAGTTGGATAGTAGCAACCATTTCACTGTTCTCAATATGGAAATACTGAACAAAACTAAGTGGATTGAGATTGACTGCATCTCTCTTAATTAATTTTACAAGGAGCTGGTTCAAGTTTCTCACTTTATGACTCACGGGCACCCTGTATCAACGAGAAATCTAAATATAATTCTATGCCATGCCAGCATGCAACATTCCTGCTAACTGTCTATAACAGGTCACCCAGTCAGTTCCTTTCCCCATCTGCCTACTTGGAATACATTAAAATTCTTTGTGATGTTGTGCACTGAGTCATCGAGCTGGAAATTTAAACAAGTTCTTAACAAACTGTAAAGATATTCTGCCCCAAAAAAAGATGCTGTTACAGAAAAATGTGGTCCAAAAAGTATACACATATTTCTTGAGCTCACAGAGATCCTAAATGCGAGTAAGGGTATAGTTTCTTACTGCCCTTTGGTCCTGTCCCCATGGATTCCCAAATTTACATGCAACAGGCAAGACTACAGATTTAAACAATTTCATTGCTTGTGCAAATCCTTGTAGGATTTGTGGGACGGACGGCTGTTAGCTGTGTAACTGTTGATAAGTCATCTCGATCAAAACCAGCTCAAGGGGCAAAATGGTCAACTCCTGCTCCTAATGTGCACGATTGTATTGTCGGGGTTAGGTAAGTTTGGAGTTTATCCGCCATGATTGTGAGAAAGTTCTAATTGTCCAGGGACATATTTTTAAATGACAATGGAATCTGTCCTACTGATAATGCTGAATTACCTTTTCATTTGATATAAAAGGAACATATAGCCGCACCTTTTTCCAAAGCTCTATCTTTCTGTTGACAAAATAAAAGATGGATCATTGTACCCTGATTTGACCAGTTTTCTCTTAACCCTCTGAAGTCAAGCATGTTACATGGTGAGATTGATAAAGGAGTCAAGAGTCAGGGGAAGGTCCAAAACAATTTTATTAACACTATATCAAAGAAAAATAATATTTATCAGACTGTAATTATTACTTCAATTAAACTCCATTAATCTCTATGCAAGGCTTTTCAGTAAATAGTCTTGAATCTTTAAGTAAACAGTCTCAATCTACGCTAGTTATCTACTCTGACACATGCTTCTGAGGGTTCACTACACCTATCTGCAGCTCCCTACCATTATTCAGCTTGGGAATACCCATTCATTAAAGCTGAGACAGGCTGTACTTCAGACTTAGAGAGCTTGCTGAGGTTTGATGATTTACAGTCATTGATTTGGGCCTCCTCTCTTGTTTAGGGCTGGTTCTGGTCTTTGGCTTGTCTCACTGAGGTGGTCTTCTGGGTCTGGGCAATGTGATGATATTCACCACGAGGTAAAGGGACATGGAGATGTTGCGCAGCTTGACTTCTAGTTGAACGTGTTCTCTAGGCACACCATTGAGGAAGATGCAAAAACAGAGACAACTAGGACTTCAGATTGTTCTTTTTATCTCCTGTTCATGCCTTCCTTGAAGATTTTGCGGCCTATGTCCACTACTAGCATTGGGTGAAGAAAGGAAGATCCAATGAGATGGATACTCTCCATACTTATAGGTCGCAGAACATAGCTTTGAACCTTTAGCTGTCACGTGCTGTCCTTGACATGTTATGCCTCTGGCCCATAACTGAGCTGTTTGCCACCACGTTTGCATAACATTCTTTGAACAATGCAGGTTCATTGGAGGTGTATCCAGTGGTTCCTTCAGAAACAAGGCCAGGCACACCTGGGCAAGCAGTTCCAGGCCTGTCTGGTTTTGATAGGAAGTTGATTGTCCAAGGCCTGGCTACAGGAATTCTCTCTGTTCCAGCTCTCCAGTTTGCAAATTGTAGAGTCATGCTCATGAAAAGTAGCAATACTTCTTGGAAATAATCTTGGAGGCCATGGATCATCTGAGCACACCATGTCACACTTTCTCTATTTGCTTTTCCCCCTCCTCTTTTCCAAGGGTGACTTCCTTTACCAGACATATACCATGAAAGTCAGAGCCAAGTACAAAGGACTATTCTGGATGATAACATAAACGGTGCTTCAATCAAAACTTTCCTCCTCATTACAAGTGTTGCTCACTCAATTATCGTTCCAGTTGCAGAGTGTAAGGTGGCCAAATTATTGCAGTAGTTGTGTGTAGGCAATTACTTCCTGCATCAGTGCCTTATGGTGGTCTACTGATTGCAATGTACCAAGTAGTGTTTCTTATAAGAAGAGTTGAAGTAGAACTGAGAAAATGTAGAACATGTTCAGGTGTAATGTTCACGTACTACACTTCCATCATGTGCAGCCATAATGTCGCCTATATGGTATCAAACAATCCTGCAAAAATCTGCCTTTTGTTTTCCTTTTGTTGCCACTTGAGACTGCCTTCAGCTTCTGAATTTCTAACAAGATCGCTGCCTGATATTGGTATTGCTCTGGTGTTAATTTGATATCAGCATCAAGAAAATAATGCTCAATGTAAAATATACAATTTCATCCGATATGACACATTGAGGACACGTTTACTGTAAATGATAAAATAGTATGAAAAGATATGGCTAAGATCTCTGATCCAATAGTCTCAGTAGAGCGCACAGCAAAATGAGACACAAATGACACTATCTAATCTGCCAGAGTGTGAGTTTTGTAGGCCTGACACTGAATTTATTTTTCAATAAATCACTGAATACTGCTATGTGTATTACATGATTTACTCAAAAAAAAATCTTTCTTTAAATCAAAACATCTGTGGAGACTCCATTCAGCATTTGCTGACTCCACACAACACAGACTCACAAGTTCCTGTTCTGTGACATGATCACGTGTTAGCTGGTGAGATTGGTGTTGAGATTCACTAGACGTCACATCATGACAAGATTGGAAGTAACAGGCAAAGTGCTGCTGTCACTGTAATTTTTGAAAAATTATAATTATAGCACTGTTTAAAAAAAAGTTGCCATTGCAAAGATTTAGCAATTATGACAGGGCTGGTAGAAAATGCTAAAGTAAGACAGCACCAGCCAAAAGGCTGTTGTCACGAAGTCTTCATGATTTTGAAAAAGTAGAACAAGCGATTTTCAAAAATAGTTCATCACAATCTTTCAATAGTTGAAACACAGAGACAGGAGTGTGTCATTGTACTCCCTGAATCTGCGCATTTATTCAAGGAAATAGTGACTGATCTTAGTCCAAATCTGCACTAATTCATATCCTCATCCAGCAAAGACCCATCCACCTCAGTCTCTGCCATTGCAGTTGACCTGGCAATTGAAGCCTTTTGGGGAAAGGAGTTATTTCTACCATAAAAAAAGTATTTTCTGTCTTCACTCAAACTGATTAACTCTAGTTTTGAGATTACACATTTCAAAAGATTGACACCATCGTCCTGAATACATCCCTGTCAAGAAATTGCTTCTTTGCAACTACACCTTTTAACAACTTTCTCAATTTCAAAATCTCAGTTAGATCACCCTTGATCTTGTAAACTCAAATGACTACATAACAAGTATTAATAATCTGTCCTCATGACTAAACCCTTTAAAAATGGGATCATTTGGATACATTTGCACAGTGTGACTTCCATTGTTCATCTATCATTCTTCAGATTGAGTGCTTAAAACTGAATATGGAATGCATGAGTCTTTGTGATTCCTTTTTTTTACCTTTGTAACATTCATTAACTTTCAAAGAAGAGTATAAAGACTGACTTCAAAAAATGCTGGGTGAGAGGTGTTGTGATATCCCTTTGAGGGACTATGTTAATGACTGAGTAACTATAGAGTAGAACATGTGAGTAGCAGCTTTTGTCATCCACCTTGCAATGACTAATGTGAGGGAGTGTTGCTATGTTTTTCTGTCGCAAATGCTGCTGAGCTTCCCCAACAAATCTTCCAGCAAAGCATCCTGCAACAGAGCTCCAAATAAACTAAACAAAAAACTGTGTCCGTTTGCCAGTTCTGATGTGAAATTAATAAGGTTGCGGAAGTAAACACAAAATTGCAACAAAAAGCTCTCCTGAACTTAACCACTCAATAGCAATGACTTGTATCTACTTGGCACCTTTAATGTGCTGGAACGTTCCTTGGTGCAAGAATATCATGAAAACAGGGAGATCTATAGTCAGATGATGAAGAGTTTTGCAAAGAGGTTTTAAGGAGTGTCTTTAAGAAGGGCAGTGAGATAAGAAACAGAGAGATGTCAGGAGAATTTTCCAGAGCTGAATGTCTCGCCACAAGGAGCTTAAAATCAGGGACACTTAAAATTGACAAATAAATCAGAAGGTTTGGGTGGGTGTTGGGGTCACTGGAGGGATTGCAGAAATAGGGAGCAATTTGAAAACAACAATGAAAATGTAAAATCAAGACTTGATTGGAGCCAATATATGTCAGTGAGCGGAGGAGCGATAGAAGAGTGAAGACAATGGCAGCAGAGTTTTGAGTAATCTTAATTTTCTTAAGTGTGGAATGTGCGATTCCAGCCTCGGGTACATTGAGATAATCAAACCTAATGTTAAAAATGGCATGAATGAAGGTTTCAGCAACAGGAACAAAATTGAGCAATATTACAGAGGTTGAAATAGGCAGCTGTAGTGGTGCCCAAATGTTTATCTAGGGATCAAATGTGACACCAAGTTTGTGAACAAGCAGCCTTGTTGCCAGGCTGTTGCCAGGGAAAGGGATGAAGATGGTAGCTAGGGAACTGAATTTGGAGCCCAGACCAAAATGAACAGCTTTATTTCTCACTCCTTGCTATTTTTCCTCTTCTATGTTTCATTATGTTCATTTGAATTTGAAACCTGAAATGCCAGTTTCTGGGAAAAAAAAGCCTTGATTTGTTTCAATGATTCCACAGTGAAGATATAAAGAGTGATTGCATCATGGTGGGTAACCATTTTCGAAGAGGTTGTTCATGAGTTGTCCAGAATGGCGCAGTTATCTGTGTGCCTGGCTATTGTGAACTGGCTATTTCTAAACTAGTTTATAAGCTTCTACCAGCCTTCACTTGGGAAGAATATGCTTTTTTTTGGGGGGGTGGTCTAATTTTTCCTCTGTCTTGTTCCATTTGTGCCCAGTTTATTCTTAGCTCAAGCATAAGGACTTGAGTCCTAATTCCATTTTCAATTACCATCAACACTCTATTTATCTAGAAGTAAACTCTCAAGGGTTTATTTTGTAGATGTAGGCTGGCCTTTTAGAGAGGGCACTTTTCATAGTGCAGGACTCTTTTCAAGGGTTAGAAAACAAAGGGGCTGATGCTAGTGCAAGGACCGCACAAATGCCAGGCAATGCCCATCTCCAATAAGAGAAAATCTGACCATTTGCCCCATCACATTCAATGGTGTTACCACCACCGAATCACCCATATTAACATCCTGGGGGTTATCATTGACTAGAAACTGAATGTGAATAGCCAAATAACTACAATGGTTATAGGAGCAGTCAGAGGCTCGAATACTATGGTGAGAAACTCACGTCCTGACTCCCCAAGATTAATCATCATCTGCAAGGCACAAGTCAGGAGTGTGATAGAAAACTCCCCATATGCTTAGATGGATTAGCTCCAATAGCACATGAAAATTCATACAATTCAGGAAAATTCAGGATGCTCGATTGATACCATATTCACAAACCCCCACTCCTTCCACCACCGACGCTCAGTAGCAGCAATGCGTACCATTTACAGGGTGCACTGCAGAAATTCCCCAAAGATCCTTAGGCAGTACCTGACAAATCCATGGCTGCTAGCATCTAGAAGGAGGATGCCAACAGATATATATGAACACCAAAAGCTGCAAATTCCCCTCCAAGCTACTCACCATCCTGACTGAGAAATATCTCACCTTGCCTGTTGTGTTCCTGGAATTTCCTCCCTACCACCATTGTAGGTATACCAATAGGATGTGGAATACAGTGGCTCATGAAAGCAGCTCATCATCCCTTTCTCACGAGCAACAGGAGAAAGGCAAGATGTACTGGTCCACCCAGCAACATAAACATCTGATGAGTAAAGAAAAAGATATATCTGTAGCTTCCAAAGTCCTAGCCAGTAAACCTGAAAGCTTAGAGGTTAAAAGTTGATGATTAATGGAAAGGAGTGGGACAAATCTAAAACAAGAAGATTAAAGTGACTATGTCAAGTCACTTTAATGTCTCATAGGTAGAATACCCTGCCCTGAGACATTTGGTTAATCCTTCTCTCAAGACACATTTCACGACCAAAACCTGGCATCAGAGGTTTTGCATTTAGTCATTGTTCATGGGAATTGTACAACAAAAAAGAACTAGCCCATGTCAAAGTCTTACAGCTACTGCAAATAACAGGAAGCTGCAAGTGGCAGAAGCGAGGCTCTGCTGAATTGAAGATAACGAATTGAGATTATTGAGAGTGAGTGCGATCACAAGCAACAACAGCAGTAGCTGTGTGCTGAGGTTGTCCACGGGTAAAACGTGTGAAACTGACAGGTGTACAGCCTGCCTTCGATTACAGCTGCCATCTTTTGTTCTCACTCATCTTATAATGTATTAAGAGCCACAGCTCTTTCTATTCTGGGAATTAGTCTAAGTGGATTCTTGGCAATGCCATCAGCTGTACAATAAAATACACCTGGCTGCTCTGTCAGTTTCCCCAAAGGCTGAAATTTAAAATCACCTGAAATCTAAGGTCAGCCACAATTATTTGGGGAGTGCAATCATTGAATCACTTCCTTTCTGGTTTGCCTAAGATATCCAATAGTTGAGTGTTTGATTTGCAAATTAAAGACTTTTTCTCATTGACTGTAGGAATGTCAGGTCAGCAGAAGGTCATTGAGCTCCTTAACCCTTTTCTGCACACTAGGTTATGACTGATCTTCTACCTCAGCATTATTTTTACAAACTATCTCCATTGATATTGTAGCATCTGGAAATTTATTGATCTGTGTTGGAACATGAATTCTTTGCTTGTTCATACACACTCAGGTCAGATTGCTAGATTACTGTTAATCAGCATTTATCAACAACCTTCACATTGCTGGTAAAGCTACATAGCAATGAGCTCTGTATTTTACATATTCCTATATCCTGTCAGAGTACTAACACATGACTACTGAGGTCACAATTAAAGCACAACTTACCTCTGAGATTTATCTATATGCTTACTAAGGCCTATCGCTACACTTTATTTTCGACCTGCTCAATGAAAGAGCTTTTATAAGTTGCTGAGGTAGAGAATTCCAAACATTTACTATCATCTAAGTGAAGAGGTACCTCCTCATTTCTGTCCGAAATGACTTGCCTCTTATTCTAAAATGATGTCCCGATGACTTCAGAAACCCAAACCAGCGAAAACATGCATCTGCTCTGTCTGACCCTTTCAGAATCTTATGAATTTCAATACAATCCCCTCATCTAGATTTGTCTCTGCACTCTTCATTAATCAAAAATCTCCATGTTACATCCTCCATATTTTCTAGTTGGTATTTAGAAACTTACAGATGCATTTCAACTTAGATATGGGCTGACATAGTCCTTGTCCTACATCAGCAGATTGTTTTAGAAGGTTGTAAAACAAAGACCTCCGCCCAACAAAAACTTAAAGTATATCTACAAAATGTACTCATGAGGGCTTAGTGAGTATTAACGGTAGCTGAAAATGGAATTTAAATTCTTCTATCTATTTGTTCAGCAATATTGAGTGATATAGCAAAGAAATAGATTCCATTCTGGGGAGAAACAGATGTTCAACTGATATTGTTGACCCCCGTTCTGGATAGATACCACTCCCTGCTGGATGACTGAGCACAGACTGTAACCACAGACAAACTGTTATCTCCCATTGTTTTATCCTCACATGATGCACTTGCTGTCACTGGTCAACTCCTTAAAATTGTCCACCAATCAGATCTGCCAGACCACTTTAGATGTTATCAGCTGAGATGTTCTGGAATCAAAACAACTTCTGAGATAAAAAAAACAGGGGTTTCTATCAGCAGGTAACCCAAGTCAGGAGAATAAAAGGAAAAATGTTCAAACCTGCTGGCTTGTCATAAAATTACATGCACAGCTACCTTACATGTAGCTCTGCACTGAAAATTCAATTGAATGTATTTGACATATTTGCAAACATCATCTTAAATTCAGAAAGATCATTTTTGACAATGTTCATTTGGAAGCTCATGATCAACAGAGTAAAACACCCACATTTACATATTATTAACAGGTTATAATCTACTTGCAAATTAATTCTCTGAATGTTTGGCTGGAATAATTTGAGGTATATATTGAAGCGCAATTGGTGTCAAAAAGTTTGGAAGTGAAGTCATTTTGATCTAGGATTGCTCACAATGAAATATTACTTGATTATCAATGAATAGTGCTGCGACTCTAAGTGGATAAAGGATAAATGTCTCATGGAGAGAAATTGAAAATATGTTTGCAAAGGTTCCTTCAAGATATGGTCATTGTTTCTCAAATGACTCTTGGAAAATAATCAAATAACATTTTGTTTATTTAATGCACGCAAGGTGAGTCTGCCCGAATTAAGTCTATTTTTAACAGTTTTCTTGAGCGGTTTTGAAGTACATAAGTGTTCATCATCCCATATTAGACTCCACCTTCTCACCCAAAACTTATCACTGACTGCACAAGCCTCTTGTGGAAGCAAGGTAAGTGCCATTACCTTGTGCAGTAAATCATTGTTGAACTCTTGAGGCCAGACGTTTGGACATGCAGTGTCCACTGTTGACATTAGTAGTGTTAACCAAATTGTAGGAGAGATGCTTGAACTTTCTCTTGATTGAGAAGGTATTTGTATCATTTGAATGATGTTGGAATTTTGTCCGTGTCCTGCTGTAAAATGGTATGAGTTGCTTGTTAATTGAGGGAGCTTATGAATAAAACTGAACATTACGTAATTACTGGCAGTCTGCTCCATGCTTGACCCATATGACAGAATAGTACCTGTATTAACAACATTAATGTAGTACCTGAAGGTGATTCTTCAATGATGATTCATGAAGAAACTGCTGCAAGTTCTGGAACTGTGATAACATAAGAAGACAAGACTTGGGGTAGCAGTAGACTACATAGCCATTGTGGCTGCTTTGATAGAACAACCATGAATGATCTTCAGTCTCAAGTCCATTTTCTCACCTGCTTCTCGTATCTACAGATTCTCTAAGAGATTAAAAGTCTGCCTTTCTTAGCTTTAATTATAGATAGAACATCCACATTACTCTGGGGTGAAGAATTCTAAAATTCACAAGACTTTGAATAAAAATCTATGTTCTCTTCTGTGTCTCAAAGGCTATCCTGACACTGTCCCATTTTCTAGATTTCCCAACCAGAGGTTACAACATCTCTTCAGCCTTGGGCCCCTGCGTCTTTTATTTTTCTAAACTCCAAGGAGAAAAGCCTTATTTAACTCAGCATTTAATCATAGGACAGCTCACTCAATACAGAAAACAGGTAACTGGCCTGCACCAATCAGAACAATCTTCTTCTGGATCAGGTAATCAGGGTTCATTCTTGTAATTAGAGGGTTCCCCTTTAATTCCTGTTGACTTAATATATTAACGTTTGCCCTCCTCATACCCTATTGAATCTTGTCTTGATACCTTGCTTCCTCTCAGCATTCCCCTTGCCATTTGGCGCATGTGTCTCTTTATCTGGATCAAGGTTGTGATGAGATTATTAAGACGAGGTTGTGACTGAACAGAAGATGGATAGCTCTGAGCTGGTTTATGCACAAGTGAATCTTGTCCAGTGATAATGTCGATGACTCCTGCCATCACTTCACATATTCCAAGTAGAGGCTGGACTAGACCTATCCTATTCACTGCGGAAAGACCACACCTGGACAAACTTTCAAAGTGGACACGTCGGCAAAATTTAAAATCTGGCAAACATAATTGGATATAAACTTTGGAATGTGATGAAGGAGATAATACACTAGGTACTGTAATGAGATAAGTTTTTAAAATTGCACAATGCTTTTTCCAAGAAAAGGTTTAGGTAACTGAAAGAATATATTTGAAACTTAGCAGTCAAATCGACAGTCCATTGTGTTTTGGGTCCAATGGCCTCTAATTTCTGTTCCTTGAAGTTTTTAAAGTTCACCTGGGGTATAGACAATCCTGGCAATAGATATTCATTTTAAAAGAACAGACTAATGAGGCAAGATCAGCATTTATTGCCCCTCCATTAGTACGCTTTCCAAGTCATTTCAGATGGTGGTTAAGAGTCAACTATATGACTATGGATCAGGAGTTAGGTGTGGGCCAGACTGGTTAAGGGTGAGAGATTACCTTCCCTCAAGCACATTCGTGAATCAAGCGTTTGTTTTTTTTTATCTTACCCGTAGTAACTATGAAATTAGACTATCTTTCCATCCCATATTTTGTCAATTGAATTTAATTTCTACCAATCTCCGTGGAGAGATTTGAACCCCTGTTCCCGGAATATTAGTCTGGCCTCTGGTTTACTTGTCCAATGGTATTGCTACTATGGCACCTTGCATCCAGCAGTTTACAGCTCCAGGTTTTTTTATGTGCTTTGCTTTATACGCTTGATTTCAAAGAATATAAATGGAGATGCAGTTTAAAAATAAGGAAGCAAAGCAAAACATGACTGTGGATTAATATTACGGTCTATGAGTTTTGATTTTCAATGATATTTGACTTGCCAGAATGCATTGGAACTCATTACTTTATGCATTACAATTAGTTTTGTGGTGACATTTTTTATTCCATATCATATTGTATTTATATTGCTTCTGTTCCTTTTTATCAACTAATTTTCACTTTCTCCTAGTGTTCTGCTTGATTCAGGTGCAGCTGTCAGATTAACTGTGCAATCGGGGATTTGTTTAGAGGTTTACTGGGATTGCAGCTGGGGTTAACCAGTCACTAGGTGGTGTATTGAGAATGGTGTTGAGATATTGATTGATCTACACCAAAACAAAACCTGAAATAAAACAGAATCACTGGTTTGAAAGATTCAATGGAAAGAGAAACACAGAAATTGAAATGTCAGAATCTTCCCAGCCCTTGAATGGTGTGTGCAATGGCAAGACATTTCAAAGAATGCAGTGAGAATAAGCCTAAATTTTCCCCTTAAGATTTCAACACGACAGGAGAATCTTGGCTAGTGAGTGGTAAGGCCCCTATTTGCATGCATCTACTTCTCATTATTAGCTAAACTTGCCTAATTTCTTTGCAGTTCATGATTCTCCCAGGTTCTGGTGAGAACCTAGATGATACTTATTCCTACCTGAAAGTCTGAGTGGTTATCTGTCAGTTAGAGCAAGCAAGTGTGCTCTCTTGGTCTCCACGTTAACCACCATTTGCAATCATTCCATGGCAAGTTCCATGGACAGTGACAACCGTCACCCTCGAACCATGGAAGTCAGGATGAGCAAAACACTGACCTTCCTATATCTACATTGCTGATCTAAGTGACACTTCAGTCCTTCACTAATGTTCTTTGAAGCTCACTGACACCTTACATTGCGATGCTGTTTCCGGCTGACTCCATGTTATGGACCAGACCAAACCCCCTCAAAATATATTAAGAGGATAGCCTAGACCATAACTTTATCTTATTTTGTAGGCAAGTGCCAAGTGTTGTGTTTTGAAAGCAATTCGATTGTTCAAACTACCAATCTTGAAGCAAAACAAGCTTTTTTAATATACTATTTAAAAAAACAACAAGGAAAGAATTGGAATAACTTATCTCTATTGTAAACCTTAACACAATAATTGATGATTTAACTACTAAAACGCAACTGATCTAAAATAGTGACATCCAATCAATACACCCTTGGCAAAGTCAAATTCAGTAAAATAGATTGTCTCACATACAATTCTCCAGTTCAAGAGAGAAAAAATAATCAAAAGAAAACTCTGAGACAGGAGCAGGAAGAGATACATTGCAGCTTCCCAGCCCCACTTCAAGACCTTAGCAACAGCTACTAAAAAATTAAAATTAAAAATCCCAGTATGTGGGGGCTTGACCCCACATATTCAGGCTGCTACTATAGTATCAACTTTTTAAAAACAAAACCCCAAAGCCTCACAACTGTCTATTTTATTGGCTCTGAGTAGACAGATCAGCAGCTCTGTCTTAACCTTTCTTCATTTAAAAACAAAACCAGGACAAAATGCCCTTTAAAGCCATAGAATCATTACAAGTGCAGGAACACACCTATGTCATGCATCTGCATTGGGCAAGTCTTAGATCTCTGAACTTGCTTTCTTATCACTCAGTCACATTGCATTTACTTAGATGTTCACAGCATTTCTGGCTTACCTTTTAGTGTGTTGCTGCTTCATTCAGAACTTACAGGCACACAGTATCCTTTTATTGCACTCATGGGATGTGGACATCACTGGCTGGCCAGCTTTTATTGCCTGTCCCTAGCTACCTTTGGGAAGGTGGTTGTGAGCTGCCTTCTTGAACCACTGTAGTTCACATTACTGTAAATTGACTGACAATGCCCTGTGGGCCAGTCACAGTGAAGGAACAGTGATATATTTCCAAGTCAGGATGGTGAGTGGCTTGGAGGTGTACTTGAAGATGGTGGTGTTCCCAAGTTTATGCTGCCCTGGCTCTTCTAGATGTAAATGATTATGGATTTGGAAGGTGCTATCTAAGGGTCTTTGGTGAATCTCTGCAGTCCATCTTGTAGATGATACACATTGCTGCTACTGAACATTGGAGGTAGAGGAAGTAGATGTTATGCCAATCAAGTGGGTTGTTTTGTTCTGGATGGTTTCAAACTACTTCAGTGTTGCTGGGGCAGCACTCATTGAGGTAAGTGCCTGCCTTCCTGCCTAATTAGGGGATTCAGTGATGGTTAGACCATTTAAGGTCAAAGGGCAGGGTTTAGATTCTATCTTTTTGGTGATGGTCATAGCCTGGCGTTTGTGCGGTGCAGAAATATTAATTTGAGGAGAAAGTGAGGACTGCAGATGCTCCATCCCCCATCACGAAGGACTCAAAGCCCTCCGCTTCTTCCTTTCCCACCGTACCCACCTCCATCCCCCATCACGAAGGACTCAAAGCCCTCCGCTTCTTCCTTTCCTGCCGTACCAACCAGTACCCTTCCACTGACACCCTCCTTTGACTGACTGAACTGGTCCTCACCCTGAACAACTTCTCTTTCCAATCCTCCCGCTTCCTCCAAACCAAAGGAGTAGCCATGGGCACCCGTATGGGTTCCAGCTATGCCTGCCTCTTTGTAGGATATGTGGAACAGTCCATCTTCTGCAACTACACTGGCACTACCCCCACCTTTTCCTCCACTACATCGATGACTGTATCGGCGCTGCCTCATGCTCCCACAAGGAGGTTGAACAGTTCATCCACTTTACCAACACCTTCTACCCCGACCTCAAATTCACCTGGACCGTCTCAGACTCCTCCCTCCCTTCCTAGATCTTTCCATTTCTACCTTGGGCGACCGAATCAACACGGACATTTACTATAAACCGACTGACTCCCACAGCTACCTAGATTACACCTCCTCCCACCCTGTCCCCTGTAAAAACACTATCCCATATTCCCAATTCCTTCGTCTCCGCCGCATCTGCTCCCAGGAGGACCAGTTCCAATACCGAACAGCCCAGATGGCCTCCTTCTTCAAAGACCACAATTTTCCCCCCAGACGTGATCGATGACGCCCTCCACTGCATCTCCTCCACTTCCCGCTCCTCCGCCCTTGAGCCCCGCCCCTCCAACCGCCACCAGGACAGAACCCCACTGGTTCTCACCTACCACCCCACCAACCTCCATATACAGCGTATCATCCGCCGTCATTTCCACCAGCTCCAAACGGACCCCACCACCAGGGATATATTTCCCTCCCCTCCCCTATCAGCCTCCGAAAAGACCACTCCCTCCGTGACTCCCTTGTCAGGTCCACACCCCTCACCAACCCAACCTCCACTCCCGGCACCTTCCCCTGCAACTGCAAGAAATGCAAAACTTGCGCCCACACCTCCTCCTTTACTTCTCTCCAAGGCCCCAAGGGATCCTTCCATATCTGCCACAAATTCACCTGCACCTCCACATACATCATCTATTGCATCCGCTGCACCCGATGTAGCCTCCTCTATATTGGGGAGACAGGCCGCCTACTTGCGGAACTTTTCAGAGAACATCTCTGGGACACCCGGACCAACCAACCCAACCACCCCGTGGCTCAACATTTCAACTCCCCCTCCCACTCCACCAAGGACATGCAGGTCCTTGGACTCCTCCATCGCCAGAACATAACAACACGACGGTTGGAGGAAGAGCGCCTCATCTTCCGCCTAGGAACCCTCCAACCACAAGGGATGAACTCAGATTTCTCCAGTTTCCTCATTTCCCCACCCCCCACCTTGTCTCAGTCGAATCCCTCGAACTCAGTACCGCCTTCCTAACCTGCAATCTTCTTCCTGACCTCTCCGCCCTCTCCCCACTCTGGCCTATCACCCTCACCTTGACCTCCTTCCACCTATCGCATCTCCAATGCCCCTCCCCCAAGTCCCTCCTTCCTTCATTTTATCTTAGCCTGCTGGACACACTTTCCTCATTCCTGAAGAAGGGCTTATGCCCAAAACGTCGATTCTGCTGTTCCTTGGATGCTGCCTGGACTGCTGTGGTTTTCCAGCAACACATTTTCAGCAGAAATATTAATTGCCAGTATTCAGCCCAAGCCTGGATATTTTCCTGATCTTGTTGCATTTGAACGTGGATTTCTTCAGTATCTGAGAAGTCATGAATGGTGATCACCATTGTGCAATCATCAGCAAACATTCCCATTTCTAACTTTATGATGGAGGAAAAATCATTGATAAAGCAGCTGAAGATAATTGGGCCTAGGACACTTCCCTGAGGAACCCTGGCAGAGATATTCTGGAGCTGAAATGACTGACTTCCATCAACCCGCAACAATCTTCCTATAAGCCATATATGACTCCAACCAGCAGAGAGTTTGCCCCCTGATCTTGCTGGGGGTCCTTAAGGTCAAACTCAGTTAAATGCAGCCTTGATGTCAAGGGCTTTCACTCTTACCTCACCACTGGATCTCAGTTCTTTTGTCCATGTTTGACCGAAGATCAGGAGCTGTGTGGCCCTGGCGGAACTCAAACTAGGTGTCACTGAGCAGGTTATTGTGAAGCAGGTGCTGCTTGATAACATTGTTCATGACACCTTCCATCACTTTATTAATGATTGAGAGTAGGCTACAAGTGCAATAATTGGCTGGTTTGGATTTGTCCTGCTTTTTATCTGGGCAATTTTCTGCATTGTTGGATAGAGGCATGGTGATAGTGCCACACGACATGATGGAGGTTAGTCTCAATGTGAAGGTGGGACTTTGTCTCCACAAAGACTGTGCAGTGGTCATTTTTACTGACACTGTCATGCATCTGCAGCTGGCAGATTGGTAAGGATGAGGTCAAGTATGTTTTTCCACTTGGTTCCCTCACCACACATTGCAGACTCAGTCCAGCAAGAACCTGACCAGCTTGATGAATGGTGCTGCTGCTGAGCCATGCTGGGTGATGGAGGTTCAAATCCTCACCCGGAGGATGTTTTACACCATTGTCTTTCAAGGTGGAAGTACTTGTGGGTTTGGAAGGTGCTGTCTAAGAATCTTTGGTAACAAAAATTTATTTTGGTACTTGGGAAATATGTTTTGGAGAATTCAATGATTATTCAAGTCAATGACGAGCTCATTTTAAATCTATTATGTTGATTAACTGTCTAAGGCCTGGGGACATTCTTTGGACTTTATCAAACAAGAATATAGAATGCTCAGCATTGTTAATTAAATCACTTTGAGTATGTTTTGATGCATTCTGGGACAGGAAGGACTTAAACCTGTATCTTCTAGCCTAGAGGTAGGGGCAGTACCACTTTACCTCGAAAGCTTTAAAAAATACTCACTAAACCACCTTAGGTTGATGACATCTTGATTATTTATCACCAGGAGAATGTGCTAAAAAATACAGCAGTTTCTTAGCATTACACTTGAATGTTGGGTCTGGTTACAAGCTTAAACTTCTGGGATTATGCTGTGATTATGAGTGCCACATATTAAACCAGACTGAATGAGTTTCATGAAGAAATAAGTGGTCTGAGTCATATATAGATTCTTATAAGATGCTCTCACTTCTTGGTTCAGAACAATCCCAGCTTTTGCGAAGCAAGGTTTAAATAGGCTACATGAATTTTTGTTTGGACAATTTAAGCTGTTTCATAATGAATAGAAATCCAGAAGAGTGCAGCAAATGGAAATGTTGGTTTGCCGTATGACAGAATTCTTTTATGTTCAGGCACATAATTGTACCTGAATGGGGAATGTCTTCCAATGGCAAACGATTCCCCTTCATAAAATATGAAATGAATGAATGGCTTCATTTTACAGAAGGATCAGTAAGTACATTTTTGAAAGAAATTAAAGAAATAAGAAAAGCATTTTGGAAAATCATACAAACACAATTTAATTCAATTTCCATTCTTTCTTCGAAGTAAAATAATACTCCAGGATTAGCTTCTTACAATTGTTTGATCCTGGAATTTCCTTTAAGAGAGAATTTTTCCAGTGGATTTACCCTCTGGGGCACTAATAAACCAATTAGATGAAGTTTCAACTTCAGTTAGCTTCCTTTATAAATGGCAAGACTCTCATTCAAATTCTTTCTTAATGTTGCAGCAGCACTCAGATATTTTAGTGTTGAAGTTTGTAATGTATGACATGCAGCAGCTTCATGAGACATCCACTAATGATTGAATAAAAGAGTACTTTTAAAAACATCACCTAGCATTGCTTACTTATGCTGCTGACAACTCTTGCACTTGGAGACATGTCCCAAGGTTAACCCAACAGATTTTTTGATGGTCGATGCAGTAATTAATGCTACATTAACATTCTCTCTTCTTATTTATACATTTATTTGAGAAAGACAAAAAGTGGAACCTTGAAAATTCTACAAATCGATCCCTAACACCAGAATCCAAAATTCCTCATGCTTTTCAGACTGAAAGCACCATTTGGATATTTGCATACACTTAATACTATTGAATCCTATCTAGAGTATTTCACAATTGGAAAATGATGTAATGTAGAAAGCCAGTTAATGACCAAACACGTGGACTAATATTTTTAGCTAGTAGTCACTTTTTCTTCTGTGTGCATTTGTTTTTGATGATGCTTGTGATACATAAATAGTTGTGATGCATGTGAGACAGCTCCAAGGTGTGACGGTGTCAAGTTATTGAGGAGTAGAGTTGAGTGCAAAAAGTCAATAAGCACTTGGAAAATGTTCTTTCTAGTCAATGCAAAAATGATCAATTATCATCTTCTGGGAGAGGCCATGTTCAAATATTGATGCCACTGACTGTGTGTGAAATAATACTGGGTGTGGGTTTTGTATTCACAGTTTGTTCCATGACACAAGGTAGTCAGGAGTCAGACACAAATATTTGCCAATAAGGAAAGATGAAAATGTGTTGCTGGAAAAGCGCAGCAGGTCAGGCAGCATCCAAGGAGCAGGAGAATCAACGTTTTGGGCATGAGCCCTTCTTCAGGAATGAAGCTCCTGAGCCCTTCCTCATTCCTGAAGAAGGGCTCATGGCCAAAATGTCGATTCTCCTGCTCCTTGGATGCTGCCTGACCTGCTGCGCTTTTCCAGCAACACATTTTCAGCTCTGATCTCCAGCATCTGCAGTCCTCACTTTCTCCCAATAAGGAAAGATGCAAAGTCAAAAGGTTAGTTAGTCTAAGATTGTCTTCACAAATTAACAGCTGCAGATTGTCATGAGATCAATGAATTGGAGTGTTCAGAGTCTGAGGTATGAGTCTTATTGTCTCTTGTTGATGAATCATCTGTGGTGATAGTGCTGCAGCATTTTGAGATTTAAAAAATTAAACAGTTTATGCAAAAACCACCATGCGTCAAAATATCTACACCAATTTGTGCGGCGATAGATTAGCAATATAAAGATAAACAGATTTTGCTGCAGATGAGAAGGGAGTGGACAATGGGCCAGTGCATTGGAGCATTAAGCTGAAGGGGAAGTTAACCATTGTTTCAGATCTGCTGAGCTTCTAGTTCTAACTGTGCTGCTGCAAAGAAACATTTTGCTGGAGTTTCTCCTCAAATGCACTGATGTTGTAAGTACTATTATCCTAATAGTGATATAATAGTGCAGAGATGGTGGCACAATGATTGAGAATCAAGAGGGTTGCCGTTGATTCTCTTCATTGCCTCTGGACTGCATGAAGCCTTGGGGTATCAGATCAAACATGGGCAAGGAAACCTCCTGGTGATTTTCCATGTAACACTTTCCTGGTGGATAACTCCGTGCTCCTCCATGTGGAATGCCATTTGGAGAAAGCATGGAGACTGGTAAGGATGCTAACTGTACCGGGGGTGGGGAATTTCAATGTCTGTCACAAGGAGTGGTTTAGCGACACCACTACTGATTGAGCTGGTCAAATGTTAAAGGACAAAACTGTTAGACTAGGTTTGTGTAAGGTTGTGAAGGATGAACAAGAGGAATAATTCTACTTAATCTTGTCCTCCAGCTATGACTTTGTTGGTCAGAGTGATAACCATTCAGTCCTAGTGGAGATGAAGACTCATTTTCCTGTTGAGAATACTCTCATGCAAGCCAACCTTCCATCCACCGACTCCTTCCATACTTCTCATTACCTCAGGAAGGCAGCCAACATCATCAAAGACCCCTTTAGCTCTGCTTATAATTTGTTCCAACCTCTTTCATCAGGCAGAAAGTACAAAAACACACATACCAATGGATTCAAGAACAGCTTCGTCCCTGCTGTTATTAGGCTACTGAATGGACCCCTCCAATGTTAAATTTAGTATTGATCTCGCTCTTTGTGCACATCTAGGCAGCCATAACATTATAATCTTCGCTCCAATCTATTACTCTAATGCACTTTGTATGGTATGATCTGCCTGTACTGCACACAAAACATAACATTTCACTGTAACTAGGTACATGTGACAATAATAAATCAATCTTTTAAAAAATACGAAAAGGTGTGTGACATTGTCACCATGCTGACTGAGATAGATTTTAAATTGGTCCAGCAACATAAAACTAAACATCAACTCGGCATTGTGGGCCATTAACAGTGGAGTTGTACCAAAACATAATCTGTAACCTGATGGCCTGGCATATTCTTCACTCCACCATTTCCATCAATCCAAAGAGTCAACCCTAGTTCAATAGACAGTCAGGAGGACATGCCAGAAGCAGCACCAGCTATTTCTAAAAATGAGGTGTCAACCTTGGGAAGCTACAGCACAGGATTATTTACATGTCGAACAGCACAATCAGCAAGTAAGCTAAGCTATCCCACAACAAGCAGATCTAAGCCCTGCAGTCCTGCCACAATCAGTCATAAAAGGTTCGGCTTCACAAATATCCCTTACCTTAATGATGTGGGGGGCCTACACATTGATGTAAAAGATAGTGCAGAAGCATTTGCAACAATATTGGAAGCAGATACAAGAGGGGCATTTAGCTAAGCACATAAATATGCAAGGAATGGTGGGATATGGACAAAGGGGAGGCAGGGGGGATTATTTTAAATTGATGTCATGTTCAGCACAACATTATGGGCTGAAGGGTCAGTTCCTGTGTTGTATTGTTCTATGTTCTATGTTCTAATATTCAGCCAGAAATGCCAAGCAGATGATCTATCTACAGGCCTTCCCTATAGGTTCCCAGCATCACAAGTGTCAATCTTCAGCCACATTCAGTCTCCACATGATATCAAGGAATGGTTGGAGACATTAAATACTGCAAAGGCTATGGATTCTAACAATATTCTGGCAATAGTACTGAAGATTCGCACTCAAGAACTTGCCACACCCTTGGCCAAGTTGTTTCAATACAGCTACAACACTGTCACCTACCCATCAATGTGGAAATTGCAAATATATGTCCTGTGCATAAAAAACCAGCTAAATCCAATGCATCCAAATTTCACTCCATGAGTCTATTTTCCATCATCAATAAAGTTGTCTTCCATATGCAGTTGAATTGAAAAATGCACAATTGAAATGGTACATGGCTATGAACGCACCCAAGGTATGCTGAATCAGGGCTTGTTTTCTGCCTGAGCATGTAGGCTCCACTTGACGTGAGAATCTTCAAGGGTGATTGCAATAATCAGGGACTTTGTTGGTACAGACTAAAGTCATCCAAAATTGTAGCATTGTGCATTGTGCATGTCATATGCATGGTTCACTCAACTTTGTGGAGCACCATTGCTGTTCACAGTCATGTCATTGGTTAATGCAGATTGAAGATAGTCATCTCTGTGAAACAGAAATAATTATAGGTGAACTTAAAAATAGCATGTGTGGGCCATAAAGAATCTAAAAGATCTCGTAGGTGGCACAGGGGCATGGAGCTGATTCTCTCTCACCTTGACCTGTGAATATACATCAACTTGCTCATATGTGCAGTGGTGTATTTCTTGGGTAATGTGGGGCTGGAAGGACAAGGTGCCAGTCATCATACAGTACTGACTGTCTCCTACTCATTGTGACATGAATGCTGCTACATTCATCAGAATAAGGTCCTGAGTTACATTTCCATGTAGAAATATTCAGTGACCCTCCTTGTTGAAGTGCTCCATATCCCACTGTATGGAGGAGTCTGGTAAACTGACATTAGTGAATGATGTGAATGCTGACTGTTCAAATCAGTAAGGCCACATTTTGTATCTTCCGATCCCCATGCAGGCTCATTGCAAGAGTAACTTAAGAATGAAGACACAGCAGTGTTGCTGCAGTGCAACAAAGGGACAGAGGACTGAAGGAAAAACAAATGTGTCTGCAAGTGCAGGACCAGAGGAGATGTTGAACAGCCTTCACATGAACAGGTGGCTGCTGAAGGCCCCTCAGAATGTCCAGTAGGTTCAGGAGAGTCAGACTCTATGGTCCTCTATACCATTTCCTTCAGATGACTGAGGCACAGTTACGCTCTAGTTTTAGGATGTCTCAGGATACCACCACAGACGATGCCTGCTGTTGAAGCAGGAACTGCGAGCTGAAGGATGAGTGACCATCCTATCCCAATGGCCATCAAGGTGACATGCGCTAAACTTCTATTAACTGACTTCTCAGTCGTTGATCCACAAATACACCAATGCCGTTACTGGTGAAATTTGTCACTGATTACCACTATTTAATTGCATTTCTCAGTGATGAGGTCAGTGCTGCTGATCAGGCAGTAGCTGATTCAGCTATGTTCAAGTGATCTGTGATTATCGGTATCTACCCATTTCAATCATGGCTGATAACTCCATTATATAAACAGCTACCTGAGGCAGAGTGTAGATATAACATACCTCGTTCTTTGACCAGGTGGAGCAGATGAGACAATAGCTGAAGGTGAGGTTCTGATGCTTGGATCAGAATGAGGGACACTTTGCAGTATACTCCAGAGTCAGTGTGCCACACAAGCATCGAATGGTGTACTTACCTGGAGCACGTAAGGAGGGGGTGTGATAGACTGATTTTCTGTACGTAATGGCACCACACTGGGGACTCATAAGATCCTGGGCTACACTGAATCTGGGAAAGGAATAGCATTCACTTAGATGGCATTGTAAGATGAACACGGTTGAGGATCGGTAAGCTGCATTGCTTGGATTTTAATCAGCAATAGATATAAGAATGTGCACTTGTATGAGCTAGGAAGTGTCAACCTATATGAGATGGGAAGCATTGATTTGTGGTTACTCATCAACTACATATATGGTGTAGGACAACCCCAGACTGCTAATGATTGACCAGGTGGACAGCTGGGCTTCAGAGGTGATGAGATCATCAGGGATCCTGGGATACCTACAGAATGGTGAGATCTTCTGACTATAGTGAATGGGAGGGTAGGACAACCAGGGTACCATGGGGGTGTGGTACATAAATGATAAGCTGAATTTGGAAAGAAAAATCATTGGGCCTTGCGGAGAGAATGCCTCCATGAAACCTGCTAAAAATGACACTTCGCTGATTTCTAGTAAGATTCAGCCTTCCAGATTTATTTTATTTCAGCATGGACACTGAAGTCTGCCCATGGTGGTGCAGAATGAGATGGTATGAAGGCTGTATAAGCAATTTGGTGTGGGTAGGAGAAAGGGGTGAGAATGATTGACACTAAGTTGACATTGTAGCAACAAAGGTAGGTCAAGGGGCATAGGTTGAGCTAGAGACTATAACAGGCCATGGGACATAGGTATATTAGCACAAAGGGCATGAGGGCAATGGATCGAAATGCATAGGTTGACATGAAAAGTTTGGAGATCAGGAGTTTGAGTAGAATGGTATTAAAGGATCATGGGGGTGAGTTGAGGGCACAAGATGGCTTGAGTTGGCAAAGATGGGCAATGTAAGGTTATGAGAGTTGAGGGTCAAGGGATAGTCGGTTTATTTTTGATTTTATTGTTTTATGTGGAGCTGCTGCAAAGTCCTAGAGCATTTAGGTTTCTCACAACCTCCTTGTGCATGCAACTGCTCCATAGCTGCCTCCGCATTGCTTCCAAAGGTAGAAGACCTGACTCCAGTTAACATTTCACTTCCAAGAAAGTCAGTTCTTCGATAACACGATGGTTGCGTTCTGTGCAACCCAGTATTATTAAATGAAATGTTTAAAGTTTTGGTGATATAGTTGTGTGAGAGCCAACACAGGTTTTAATAGTTTGCACTTTAGAAACAGCGTTCCCAATTTATCAATCGCATTACAGCGAATTCGTGTTGACAAAACACGCATTATTGCAGAACAACCTGTATGAAAATCTGACCATTTTTCTCTGGAGTTGCAGCTGCTAGTAAGTTTCCAAATCCCATGTTCTGGACTCAAGAGTGAAACTTTCCTCCTGGTGATCAAATGCTCACTTTATGTTGTAACAAGTCATTTTGTTCTGTGAAATGTTATTTCACTACATGACGTCTGCCTCAGAAATGCAGCTTGTGGCTTTCACTATTGGAAGAAGCATTTCATTCTATAGAAACACATGGAGTTTCTGTAAGTAGCCCATTTTGGGCAGCATTTATTGAGGAGCATTGGATTGAAGCAAACATTCTGAATCTAAAAAGCATGCTGATATCCCACAATTTCTCACTTAGGGAACCATTAAAAATGGAACTTGCACTCAGTAAAATCTGAACATACTTTATAGGGGCTAAAAACAAATAGTCTATGGCTCTCATCCTACTGGTCCTTCCCTTCCACTGTATTTGACTCTTATTGACTTTTGGTTTGGCGAGAGTTTGCATGTTCTTTTCACACCAATGCATGTAAACCAGTTCTTCTTATCGTTTGTCTGAAAGCGAAATATTCTTTAATTATGATTAAGTAAAATCTTATAATAAATTGGTGGACAGATCAAGTCCTACAGTACTGAAATGCTGTTGAAAGAAAATTTATGTTACGTCAGTGCACGACATACCTTTAGCATATTTATTTCCAGATTGAAGGCAGTGAAAGCAAAATAACTTGGACACAATGGGACAGAATGAACCTAGGGCAAATAAGACAGGACAATAAAAGGTGAAGACTAGATGAAAGAACAGTGAATATAACCTTGTAATACATGAAAAGTTAGCACGCCATGCCTTTTAATATATCTTAGCTTTGTTAGTTTTGGATTACAGTAACCAAGAGAAGTACATTGAATATTTGGCCTTGACATCAGAAAAAGGAAGGGGGGAAAGGGGTCTTATTGTGTTTCAGTAAGGCCAGTCATGCTTGAAAACTGCATTGACATTGTTGGCATTATACCAAACTACTATCACTGGGTATACAAAGATTTTGCTTTCCAATTTCTTTTCACATTTCATATGTATGTCGGAAGTTGTCGTGTAACTGTATTTGACTGTATTCCAAACAGTTAGAGAGGTAAAAGTATCACCAACACTTTTGTAAGTGAGGTGCTAATTCTTAAACATGCAGATTTTGTGATAGTAAGGATTTAACGTAGATGCATCTTTTTGCTTAGTTTTTATTTGTGCAAGGGGAACTATCTCTGCTTATAGTTTATTTTGGCCAGATGTAAAGTTGAACAGTTATTCTTGTTTGAAACTCAGCAGTCAGAACTACGTGGCACATTTAAAGTTGTTTTTCAAGTAGCAGAGAGGATTTTCTGGTTCATGGCATGTGATGTCTCCATGAGATTAGCCCAAGGAAGCTTTCATATGTCAAAGGTCTACAAAATATGTACAGATCTTAAACAGACAAAATTTTGTCAATTTTAAATTACAGTCTCAGAAAAGGGCAATTTATTAAATGTATGAGACCAAATTGATGTTGCATGGCATTATTTTGAATAGGCTGGGATAAACGTATTCAAAAGCCTCACAAATCTGTTGGCCAAAACATATGTATTTACTCTGAATTAAGTTGTGATGTTGGTCACAATGCTAACTCTGCTACACTTAGTGCAATCTGAAGGAGAACATCTCATTTTTACAGCTAAGGAGGTAGGGTGGTAGGGTGGTACAGTGGCTAAATAGTTAGCACTGTTGCTTCACGCCACCAGGGAAATGGGTTCAATTCCAGCCTTGGGTGACTATTTGCATGGAGTTTGCACAAACCATTGCATACAGTTCTGGTTTCTGCTCACAGTCCAAGGATGTACAGTTTAGGTGAATTGGCCATGCTAAGTTATCCACGGTGTTCAAGAATGTGCAGACTTGGTGGTGGTTAGACTTGGGAAATGCAGAAATAGGGTTGGGAGTGGGATGCTGCATGGAAGGTTGCTGTGGACTCGATGGGCTGAATGGCCTGCTTCCACACTCGGGATTCTATGAGACATGAAGTTATGGTTTCATGTAAAACAGGGACCTATCCTGGGAGCTGAGCAATAGGACAATGTTTTTTTTTACTCAAGGCCCCATTTTATTTTCTCTTGTTGCCAACACTTGGGGTGTACCTTAACTCACCTGATGTACATTGCCCCTTTCAAAAATGGCAGGAAAATTCTGCAATCTGGAGTCCCTAGAGCACTTGGATTTTCACTATTTTCCAGTACATTCCGCCCTCAGATTTACACTGGAAATGTACTGGACAGTAAATTTATTATTAATATTATTATTTTTTTTACTGTCTTCCAATGCCATATAAGCTCACTCTTTGTTGCTTGTAAAATTCACTGAGCTCTCCGAAATGACCTGCTGTAAGTTGATCATGTGAAATATTTCGTTCACTGATATAAGAAAACTGGAGTGACAAAGTGTACTCCCAAGTCAACCAAGGGCATTTGGAGTGAGAAATATCTGTAGTTCAAGGTGTTATAATTCTGACTCATGATAGTACTGGACAAGTGAGATTCCAGAGTGAAACCTGTATTGATAGACTCTAAGCTTTAGTTGTAATGATTGTTTACCATAATGGTCAACATTGAACACATGAGGCTGTGAACAAAAGATAAGAAGTTTTTTACACAAAATCAGAAAAAAATCATACTTAAGTGTTTGTGTTCCTTATGAAAGCAATGGAATAAGAACCTGCAACTTAATAAAGTGATATCTGGTGATGATAAGGCTATTAACAAGCAATAATCACACTACTGCCTAAGAAGAATCTCATCTCAACAATCAGAAATCTGTTTGAAAAGGCAATGGATTTTTCCCAATGTCTGACCTCCCACACTAATGTTCTATTTTTCTCACCACAGCCCACGTCTTTCAGACTCTTATATCCAATCTATGCTTCAAAGTTCGAGATTTCTTTATGAAGGAAATGTACATTCAGCATCTACCTTAAAAATCTTTTATTTTTCAATAAGGTCACCTGTTAGTTGTCTAAATTGTAATAAGTTTCAGCTCAGACTCTTTGATCCTTCCTGGTAGATTAGCTTCTTCATCCTGGGAATCAGCGTGATAAACTGTAGAACTGGATTATCAAGGAACATAGGAACAGGGGAGGCCATTAAACCCCTCAAGCCTGTTCTGCCGTTTAATGAGATGACGGCTGATCTATGGCCTAACTCTGTATACCTGCCCTTGGCTGATATCTTTTAATACATTTGCTTAACAAAAATTATCTATCTCTGTTTTAAAACTAATGACAGATCCAGCATCAACTGCTGTTTGTGGAAGAGAGTTCCAAACCTCAAGACCACCCTTTGTGTGTAGGAGTGCTTCCTAACATCTCTCCTGAATGGTCTGGTCCTAATGCTTGGACTATGCTCCAAAGTCCAAGAAGCCCAGGCTGATGAACTTAGGTTATCTTTATTTTCCCTGTCTCTTTATAGTCTGTTACAATGATTTAGATTAGATTCCCTACACTGTGGAAACAGGCCACTTGGCCCAACAAATCCACATCAACTCTCTGAAGAGTAACCCACACCCCTATATTTACCCTTGACTAATGCTATGGGCAATTTAGCATGGCCAATTCACCTGACCTGCACATATGAGGATTGTGGGATGAAACCCACCCAGACAGTGGGAGGCTGAGCAAATTCCACACAGACAGTCACCTGAGGCAGGAATCGAACCTGAGTCCCTGGTGCTGTGAGGCAGCAGTGCTAACCACTGAGCCACTGTGCCAACGAAGAGATTGAATACAGGTCTTGATTGGAGGCTTCTTCTCACAGATGCCACATGAACTGATCACTGTGCATCATGTCCTCTGATAACAAAACTGTTTGCATGATCATACATTTAAATCATTATTCTTTATATATTAGCAACCCTTAGTGTAACACTCTGAACTGCTTCCGACACAGCTAATAAAGATGTTGGGCAGGATTTTCCTAGGCCCTGAGCAGTGTGAGCATTGTCAAAATAGAAAGAAATAATGGCAGGAATGGATAAACCACTTTTGTTGATATCGAGTTAAACATTTCTGATTATTCCCTTAAGGGTGAAGTGGTGAGGTCTGAATCTCACTAATGTGCAGCGACTACCTTACTCCTATGCATTTACATCTTATTAATAGGTAACCTCATCTCATGTCTCTGCAGCAACCCATTTCCCCTTCCATTCTCCCAGGAACATGATGGCGCTGATCCCAACATAGATCATGTAGGATCCCAACATAGGTTGTAGTCATGCCAGACTTATAACCTCCCAATATGAGTTTACAAAATACATTAGCGCCTCGACATATGACGACCCCGTTCATGAACAAATCAGTTTACGAACAGGATTGTATGTAAAATCTTGCTTCAATGTATGTACGAAATTCAAGGTATGAACGAAGGTACAAATGCAAAAAGCCCACGTGTGACCATGTGGTTTCATTGTTCTGCTTTGCTATGCGCTTGTTGAACGCAAAAGCTCTCGGGCCCTGCGTGATCTCATTCAGTTCGTCTTTGGCGCATGCGCTGTGAACAGCCGTCCAAGCATTCTTACGCTATCCGAACAATGGGAAAAATTGATTCAGTTTTCGCGAACTTTTCGGTTTGAGAACCGGATCCCGGAACGGATTACGTTTGAGGAGCTACTATACCTTAATTTACAAACATTTGAATAAGGTGAAATAATTCAAAATTCCATGAAGAGGCACAACACTGCTTTCTCTCAGGAAGCCTCCACAGTATAACATATTGTGGCCTGAAATGAAGCCTCACTTGTCTTTGCTGTGTTTGCTCCGGGATCACATCACAGACTCCCTCCGTTCTGCTACTTACCAGATGATCGCAGTGCATCTGTCCCGAATGGCCCAGTGCTGGTGTCACAATTGCAGCCCTATGCAGACAATGTGACGGAGGCAGGACAATGCTATTACGTGGCGGATTCCTTAGCTTTTAATGCAGTTTACTGCCTGTTTCTGACAAACCTGCCTACTGTTCCTGGGCCAGTTCTATTTATTTACACAGATTTAGTGAAGCCAACAGCATGGGACCATCGTCTGCCTGAGCTACTCCTGCTGCGTGAATCTTTGAGCCTGGAGCCAAAGTAGTTGGTTGCATAATCAATAAGCTGAATAGCAGATGATTGTGTCAGAAAAGTCAACATGGCAGGGTGCTTGACATGAATCTCACCGAATAAAACATTGCCAAAAAATGGGAGAATTCAGCCTGTTGTGAGGCATTTGCAGGGGATCAAAGTTTCCGTCAGCATTCATAGCGTGACATCCTATTACTCACCAGGTATCAGCTGTCTGAGTGTTGGAAATGTCAACAACAACAGAAAATCTGTTTTCAATCCATTTTTAAAAATACACAAGGCTTAAATTTCAACCCGGTTTCTTCCGATCGTCCATGGTAAGGTTGTCAGAAGTTCTATGAAAATCTTCAAGAAATTATGTATAGTGACATTTATATAATTTCTATAGGGTTTCAGTGGAAATGGCCTGTGTGCTACTTGAGAATGAGGAGTTACCTTCTTTTGGGAAGCCAATTTAATGCCTGTTTATTTTTTTCTCTGAGGAAGTAATGTTAAATTTCTCATCAAGTGAATTAGTTCTCCATGCTTGCAATCTGACATGAACTGTCGATGTTTTTTAGAGGAAAGTTAACAATAGTGTATGCCTCAGCAGTAAAACATTCCCTTTGAGCCAAAGCATGACTGAGCAGAAGTTGGTTAAAATTATTCAAATCAAAACACTGAACACAAGGATGAATTGAGATGTTTATTTTTTTTTATTTGGATGTTTGCCATTTCAAGTGTTCAATGGTAATTTGTAAACAAGAAAAATAATTAACAGGTAGCCAAAAATATCATTACCCAAAGTTTCCAATGATCTTTGGAACCACTATGCCTGATGCAGATACATCAGAAAATTTTGTACTTATCAGGTTAAGTTTAACTGAATGTGCCTTGTGAAGTTCTGAAGTTCTGTCACAGCACAGATCATTGCATACAGTTCTAGTCACCACACTACCAGAAGGATGTGGCCACTTTGGAGAGAGTACAGAAAAGGTTTACCAGGATATTACTTGGGATGGGGGATTCCAGCTGTGAAGAAAGGTTAGATAGACTGGGTTTGTTTTCACTGGAATGCAGGAGGTTGAGGGGTGACCAGGTAGAAGTTTATAAGATTGTGAATGGCATGGATGGTGTGGAAAGTATGAGGTTTTTTTTCGCAGAATCAAGGGGTCAATTACTAGGGGCACAGGTTCAAGGTGCAGTGGATGGCGTTTGGGGGCTGGGGAGTTTGGGGGTGTTTAAAAGAGATATGCAAGGCACATTTTTCACACACAGGGTGGTGAGTGTCTAGAATATGCTGACAGAGGAGATGGTGGAAGCAGGCACAATAGTAGCATTCAAGAAGCACCTGGACAAACACATGACAAACACAGGAAGGGATTAGAAGGATCCTGTAAGCGAAGACAGTTTCAGTATGGAAGGGCAAAATGTATTGGCACAGGCTTGAAGGGCTGAAGGGCCTATTCCTGTACTGTATTGCTCTTTGTTCTTTGTTCAAATCCCTGCAGAGAATGCAAAAATAATCAACATTTTAAAAATTCATAAGGTGGTAGTTGGGGGTGTGAGAGGTGAGTTAAACAGGTGAAATGGCAGATGCAGAAGGAAGGAGATGTGTGAGATGGATATTTGGGGTGTAGAGAAAGTCAGGCTGGTTCAGGAGGATAAGCTGAGTGGTCGTGAGCAGTCAGATCTGATCGAAGGACAGTGTCTACGGGAGGATTAAGCAAGTCATTGGCTGGTCAGTTTGGGCTGGAATAGTTGGAATGGTTTCAGGGAAAAAGTGCTCAGGTAGAAGAATCAGGTTAGTCCAGGTGGAGGGGGGTTTGGGCTTAGTCATGGAGTCAAAAGTGTTGAAGAGGATGTCTGAGAAGGCCAATGTAAAGATTTGTGTGGTTAGTCCTGAATTTACCCCGGAGTTAGACTAGGACTTTTCTGTTTAGCATTTCCCAGGTAACTATTTCTGTAAGTATCACGGAACATTTTACAGTTTCTGATTTTAACTTGGAGTCAAAGATTTTAGCAGAGGGCCAGGGGAACTGCCCATTAAAAGCTCAAATGTTCTGGGCAATTTCAATGGCAGTCTGTTGGGTCATAATGGGTAGGGCCCGTGATATTGAAATGTCTTAAAAGCATGATGTTACTGACAACTTCCTTATGAGCACTTGAAAGTGGAATGTTTCCATTGTCCAAATCGAAATTACAAATCCCAGTTCATTTTCTAACTTTCTGTTCAATATTTTGACTTCTTTCTTCCCATGACTACTTCTGCTAATTAATAATGCTGGAGGTTGGAGAATTTGTCTCAAGTTAATAAGCCAGTACTTAAAACAGAGATACAAATATTTCTAATTGGGATGTCTGTCCTTGGTACAATTGTAATAATGGGGCCTTGTTTGGTTAATTAATGTACAGGAATATTTGTTCCTTGGTCAATGGATCATGAAACCATGCATACGTTAAAACATGGTAAAATAGTCAATATATAACAAACTCTACGTCTTAATGGAGACTACATAATAGCGATGATTGGTGTTATATCTGCAGACATTTTGAGGCTTTCCTGAAGTTTATAAGGTCATGAAGACATCAGCAATAATATAAATTGTGTATGATCCATGAAAATAATTAGTTTGATGCTAAAATCTTTCATGAAAAACACCCTCGAAAAAGAAACCAAAGAGCTGTGGATGTTGGAGATCAGAAGCAAAAAGCATAAATTGCTGGAAAGACTCAGCAAGTCGGGCAGCATCTGTGAAGAGAAAGCAAAGGTAATGTTTTGGGTCCAGTGATCCTTCTTCACAATTGGGACAATAGTTTGAGTTTAGGATGTATGTATGTGTAATTTGTATATCTGTGAACAAATCTTACAGAAGTGTGTTAAAACAGGCTCCTATTTTATCCTTCAATGAGACTTCTGGAGAATATAATTTTACAGTTAATGAAGTATCTTTGAAACAAAGAAGTTAGTTCTTCAATTCATGTTGTTAGATATTTTACAGTAGGCATGAAATATCTTGATTTAATAGCACAACTAAGTCAGTAACACCAAAAAAGTAGTGCTCCTTCAGTAGTTTACAGCACAGTATTGATATTCTCTCAAGTCATGAATTTGAGTTTGGCTTCATGATTTCCGACTCAGAGCACAAATGTGACCCAATTGGTCATGTGAAATAAAATACCATTAGTAATTCTCTGATGCATAGATTGCAATTGAAAATTAGCATGAGCACGTGTGACAAATAGCTCCCCTCTGACACCCTACAGCTTTTCTGTTATCTATAGGCATAAGTCAGGAATGTGATCGATTGGACTTCACTCATCCCACAACATTCAAGAAACTTAATAGTATCAAGGAGAAAGCACCCTGCTTGATGGGCACCCCATCCACCACCCTCAACATTCACTTCCCCCCCCACCATCAGTGCGGAGTAGCAGCAGTGCCTACAGGATACACAACAGAAACTCACCACGGCTACTTTGATAGAACCTTCCAAACTCTGACTTCTACAGCCTAGAACAGAGCTTCCCAAATGGTTCGTTAATCAAGGTGATGCCATTGCAAGTTCTGAAAGAGTAATGATTTCTGGGAGTTTGCACTGAATGCTAACATTTGAGGTGGGTGGGGCGGGGTGTGGGTGTGCTTTAACCTTCACTTTATTTTCTGTGATCAGACATGGCCTACACACAGATCCTTGTGCTAATGCAAACAAAAAATGCTAAAAGGGGTTTTTTTTTCTACTTTTTTTCTAAAAATTGAATCCACCCCCACTTAAAGCCTGCCACCCTTACGCTTATTCCATGACTCAGCAGCCGTTAGTAATACCCAGTTCCTTCCCCCAAGCATGTGCCAGCTACCTTTGCTATAACACTATGATCCACTTGCTTAGGAGCTAATCATTCTTTCTCCAACATCCCCTTCCACCCCCATCCTTAGCCTTGCTCAGGAATTAAACTATCCCTCCAAGGTCACATGCTATCTGAGGCATTAACACCAGAAAAATGCTCGGAAAGGACTGACCTAGAGCAAAGGCCACAGGCAAGTGGGAACACCATGACCTCCAAGTTTCCCTACAAGTCACACACCATTCTGGTTGCAAGTTCCATCCTTCTCTGTCACTGAATTAAAATACTGGACCTCCTTCCCAAACTGTACAGTGGGTGTAACTATGCCAAAAGGTCTGCAGCAGTACAACAAGGTGATTCACCACTTGCAACATCTTTTGTGATGAGCAATGAATTATGGCTTTGCCAACCAGACTCACATCCTTAGAATGAATACATTATAAGGAAAAGATGAATTAAAATTATTAGGGTAATTTAGTGAATAGGTGATAGGAGGATTTGTACTTTTTCAGTTTAATTTATCTTCAAATATTTTGATGAGGTGTCAGAAGTTAAATGTTCAAGTAAAATATACAGTTAATGGCAGACCCTTAACACCATTGATGTGCAGAGGGATCTTGGAGTTCAAGTCATAGCTCCCTGAAAGTGGCCACACAAGTAGATAAGGTGGTAAAGAAGCCATATGGCATGCTTGCTTTTATTGATCAGGGAATTGGGTACAAGAGTCAGGATGTCTTGTTATAGCTTTAGAAGACTTTGGTTAGGCTACACCTAGAGTATTGTGTTCAGTTCTGATCACCACATTACAGGAAGGATGTGGAGGTTTTGGAGAGGGTGCAGAAGTGGTTTGCCAGAATGTTACCTGGATTAGATGGCATGAGCTATAAAGAGACACTAGAAAATCTCAGGTTGTTTTCTCTGGAGTGGCAGAGGCTGAGGGGGAGACTTGATAGAAGTCTTTAAAATTGTGAGATGCACAGATAAGGCTGATGTTCAGAATCTTTCTCCCAGAGTCAAGAAATCTAATACTAGGAGGTATGGGTTTAAGGTGAAAGAGGGAAAGTTCAAAGGAGCTGTGAGAGACAAATGTTTAACCCAGAGTGCTATAGGAGTCTGGAACACACTTCCAGGGGTGATAGTGGAGGCAGATGCAATAAGGGTTTAAGGGATGTTAGATAAGCACAGGAAGGTGCAAGGAATTGAGAGGTATGGATCATGGGCAGGCAGAAGGGATTAGTTTAATTTAGCGTCATTTTTGGTACAACATCGTTGGCCAAATGGCCTGTTCCTGTGCTGTATAGTTCTATGTCTTAAATTACAACGAGAGGAGGAAGGATAAACCAGCTCCCTCTTTTCAAACCTGCTGGGTGGTCACAACATGAGGCCATACTTCTCTTGAATTAAACATGTTGTTAACTCAGTTTTACTGTCACAATAAGGAGTCAATAAGAAGGTTTTCTTAAATGATAAAAAATGTAATTTTATTTTCTACTAAATCTATAAAATGTTAGAAGGGAATAGTGTCCAGAACAAAGAAATTTTTTTTAAATTGAGTTTATAGTCCTTTGCCTTTGAAATGTAAGGTTTAAAACTGAGGCTGGGGTTGATTTGTTGTTTTCTTGTGTAGAGTCAGCAGTAGCAAAGGTTTTATTTATTTTAGATTTTTCGGCTCCCTATTGCTTCTTTGCTGTTGTTTCCCTGGGAACCAGGCCAGTTTCTTTGAGAGTGAGAGAGATAGAAAGTAGTGACAACAACTTCTCTTCTAGTAATCTATTGAAACTCTCCAAATCTCTTTGCAAGTATTAATGCTGTGTTTATTTCCAAGAGCTTCTGTTTTTATGGGCCTTTTCTGAATATCTTCCTGAAACCATGATCTATTTTGATGGTGGGTTCTGAATTGGAGCAAGTCACTGTTTTTGCATAGCCCCGAGGGCATTTTTTTGTTGTCTCACCTCCATCTTGAGATGGCTTTACATTTTTGAGTACTTTGCCTGAGGGAAAAATGTTCGGTTCATTTTTCTGTCTAATCCATGTTGGTCTCATGGAATTCAGCCAACCTGTATGGGTCAGGTAAAATTTTATGTCAGGTTTTCTTGGTTCTTGTTTAAAGCTATTTCAGACCATATAAGCACAGATATTGTTTCAGATTTCTAATATGCAACATTCTTTGTTTTATTTCAGTCCATGCAAGTCCCAGGTATTAAATTGAATGATGGAGTTTGAAAATCAATCATTTATGTTTGATATTAAAATGACAGTGCTGTGCTGTTTATTTTTAAACACATTTAGTGTTTCAAATTTCCAGTTTTTCTTCATACATCTTCCTTCAATGAAAACCTGCTCCAAATGATTGCATAAAAACTGCTTCAATTGCAAAGGAAAGTAATGTATACACTTACCTTCTTGCCTGTATTCCAAAAATGAATGAGTACACGATTGAGGCCTCAACAACTCTTACCAAGAGGAAAAGCATGTAAGAAAACATGTATTGCTAAACTATCTTGAGAAACCATCACATATAAACTTATGCTTGTATGTTTTCAAAGAGATAAAAAGGTACCTACATTGATATGAGCTGCTTGCTTAACATAACCATAGGCTTTCTGTTACAAACAGGAAATAACCTTCCCCTCTAAAAATGACTAAGATTCTATAAGAAGCATTGTGGAAAACCATGCTACCAAAAATGGAATGTTCCAAACATTGACATGTTATTGAAAGAACTCAGTACACTTGACATCTATTAACCCAACTTAACTAATGTCAATATACTGATCAACAAAAGCACTGAATTAATGCTTTGTCTCAGGAATCTGATCAACAGGAAAGTGATAGAAATAGCCTCTGGAGCACATTAGGAATCATTTTTGATCCTTTTAATGGTGAACTTTGTTAGTTGGTGTTCCCACCACATTGCCTTGTTCAATGGAAGAGGTTGTCATCTGTTATAATTCACAAGAATGCCTTCACTTCGCAAGACTGAACTCTGTACATGTCTTCTACATAAAGGATAAAAATCCTAATGCTATAACATGCAATGTTTCCAATATCTGCTTTCACTTGTACTGATGTTCAGACCATCTTTTGTTTAGTCCACACTGAAATTTTCCCTTGACTTTCAGTTTGATTCTACTGGACCAAGTAACTGGATTTCCGTTGGCTGCAGGCAATGCAGTGATTTCCATGACTCATCATCTGCCAACTGTTATATCATCAACTGAATACTTATATCAATAATGTATCTGTATTCCTTGACATATATCTGTATTCCTTAATATGAGACTGAGGGGTCCATTGATCACATGAAGGAGGGTATTTTTTTCAGGTCAAAAGAGATTCTTTGTTTTATTATTAACTTTGAGTGAAAAAGTTTTTTTTTCTTTGAAACATAAGAAGCTTAAGGTTTTGTTTGCCATTTCTTTCTGAAACAACCAACACTTCTGTGGAGGAGGCATGCTTGCAGAACACTATTCATGTTTGCGGACCTAGCTGGTGCTATAGCATTGGCAGAGTTTTATCCTATGCTTAAGGAACTGTATGCTCACTGGAGCTCCTGTACCAAGGCTTTTCTTTATCTCTAAGTAGGACCCTGTTCTTTTTATGGAACTTTGTTTCATCAGTAGTGTTTTTTTCTTGGGTGAGCGGAATTGAGAGACAATTAATTGCTAATAAGGGATGCAAATCTATTAATTCTGCTTTTATATTTCCATATTCACATCCTCCAATCAGTGTCTAATAGACATTAGTAAAAACATTTATGGGTTTGCCTGCATTCTGGACCCTACCTTTTTAAATTTGCTCCCTTCCAGAATAGGAGAAAGTAAGGACTGCAGGTGGTGGAGATCAGAGTGGAGAGTATGGTGCTGGAAAAACACAGTAGGTCAGGCAGAATACTAGGGAGCAGGTGAATTGATGTTTTGGGCATAGGCCCTTCATCAGGAATCCAATGAAGGGCTTTTGCCTGAAACGTCGATTCTTCTGCTTCTCAGATGCTGCCTGACCTGCTGTGCTTTTCCAGCACCATACTCTTGACTCTGTTCCAGAATCTCAATGCTCCTCAGAGTTGAAATAGTTGTTGAGGCTTTTAAGGCTTCTTCACATTTGTCTGAGGTCTTATTAATACCCTATCTGTGCAATAACATTGTCTGCAACTGTACTCATGGAGCCAAGTAATTTGTTGAATTGTTGAATTTCAGGCTAACTGTCCAATTGAAGCAAGTAGAAGCCTCAATAATTTTTTTTTCTCTCCATAGTGCCTGGCTTTGAATCTGATTAATGTGTCCATGCATCCAAACCTCAGGGCACAATTACTTTGAGCAATCCCAAGGTAGTCTTAAGTCCTACATTTGCTTGTTTAACTGTTCTTTTTTGGTTTTCCCTTTTCATTCTCATTATTTATTTGATAATACAGTTAGGTAATAGCAATGCTTTCAGCATTTGTGTTGACATGTGGCATTTGGACTCCCAATAAAAACAAAATTAGGAAAATTATCAATGGCTCTCAATCCTAAAATCCTCCATATGACATAAAGCCACAACGTATACAGAAAACGTTGATTTCTTAGACACCACAGTATTTAAATTTTCAGAACACAGTGAGTCGAAGTTAGCAAGACTTATTTGAAATTAACTGACCCAAACTTTCACGCACCAAAAAAAAACCATCAACATAAACGCACCTTGCAGAGACGAGTGAGGTAACAGCTAATACTTCCATTGCATATGCATCAATGAGCCATTTTGAATTAAACAGTTGGCTCATTGTTTGTTATAATGCAAATAGCCACTATATCATTCCCTAGATAATATGCCTTGAACATATGCAGCCATAAGCTAGAGATCTCACAAACATTTACAAGAATTAATTGCCTAAGTGATTCCAGGCTTTCATGTTTCCAGGTTAACCTAGTTGTCCTTTGCTGATAGGTAGAAATCTGTCCTCTTTGTCCTTTTCAGCCTGGAATATGATGGAATCTTATGATAGTTTGGATCTAGGTCAGCAATGATCCCAGGATGATGACAGAACAAGATGGAACTCGGGACCGAATGTGTTGGCTCTCAGATATGCCTTTTTGTAGTGTACTGTGTTGTGTTTAATAAAACCTGTCAATGCTCACTTAAATCAGAGTGCAGACCTGATCTTACCATAGCTGGTGCTATAGTTGGCCTATTATAAAGTTTCCAAATCGCTGAGCATTTCCATTCCCTGTATTTATAAGGCAAACAGATATAATTCAATTTGCAGTATGTTTTTGTCAGATATTTGCACTGCTTTACAATAATCCACTAACCAGTACAATCCCTATTTAATGATCATGCAAATATTAAAGCCAGTTGATTTATTTCTTTCTTACTGAGTGCACTTGTTGGAATTGCACATTGTTTTCTCAGCATTGCACAGCAATCATGTTGTAAGCTCTGTAATCTTTATTTATATTTTCTACCCAGACTTACTACTCAGTTGCTCTGGTTTATTTCATGCATTGCTCACTTTGCTTTAACACATCAACTAATTACAAGGCTCTTGTAATCACAATACAATTATGTAATTTGAACTGTGTTTCAGTCACACTGTGAATAAATTTTTACTGTACATTTATTATGCCACATTTTCTCATTCTAGTAAATATGCATTTCGCAAAATTCAGTTTTGGATACTTGGTGTAGACAGATTTTAGAATTATGTTGGATAATTGCCCAGATAATCATAATTTCTATTAGTCTTTCCAGTTTTATCAAAGCATATCTTTTTAAATTTAATCTCAAGATGAGAAAATAGTTTTTTTTCTGACTAATATACTGGTCTTTATGGTTAAATTGAAAATAACTATACTGGTTGTGTGAAACTCTGCACTAGGTATGCAAATTTGAATGTGGAATGAAATTTGATTTAACTAACAGAAGCATCAGCTATTACCTCACTAAACTACACACGGTGCGTTTGTGTTGATAGTTTTGTTTTGTGCTTGAAAGTGTTATGTCAGTTAATTTAAAACAAGTTTTATAACTTCTATTCATTGAGTGCTGAAAATTTAAATACTGTAGTGTCTAAGAAATCAATATTTCTGTACATGTTGTGGTTTTAAATTATATGGGGGATTTAGTATTGAGAACATTGATAATTTTTAAAATTCTGTTTTTAATGCCACATGTCAACACAATGCTGAGGACATTTCTGAGATGACATCTCGGGATGGCAGCAGCAGAAAGAGATAAAGAATTAAGCAGCCTACAGCAGACAAACTCATTGTGAGATTCAACAATGCAGATTATACAGTCAAGGGGGAAAGCACTTTAGATGTGGTAAGAGAACTGCAGAAGCAAATGTGGGCTAGGTGTTTCATGGAGCTGACACACTAATCACACCTGGCAGTTACAGATTGCATTGGATACTAATGAGCCGTAGGAGTACTTAAGCCATACAGAACGAGTGGACATTGAAGGCTCCATGTGTAAAGTTGAAATCCCTGGATGGACAAAAGGGAAGAACTTTAAAACAAAATCAAAAGTGTAGTCACAGGCTGAAAAGGCCATAAGTTATATGTAAGTATTTGCAGCTCAGAGTGAGTTTTGATGCCATAACAGGTAGACATAATGAGACAACAATAAGAGATACCAAGGACTGAAGGAATATCATTTGTCAGTTGCTTCTATCCTTTTCATTTGTTTTGTTGTTGCTATTTTAAGAACATGGACACTATCTTGGGGCTCAGCAACAAGTCTGAGCAGGTTCTCCATCGACTATCAAAGCTCTGTCTAATTTTAAAGACTTCTATCAGATTTCCTATTCATCTTCCAAAAGAAAAATAAAACTCTTGCTCGATTTTTGGTGATAGCTAGATCTTCTCAATTCTTTTCCTTCTCCAGTGCTTTGATATTGTTTATTGATATATAGAAATCAACATTGCATATGGGATAGTCTCAAGGCAGGCCAGACTAGGTTCCATTTAAATGCAAGATTATCACTCTGCTGTAGTACTCTTTTTATCTATAAATGCAAATCAGTATTTGTACTACTTATGATTTTATCAAGTTGATTTATGTCTCTGCATTTCCTGATCTCTTGATTCACCAAAATGAAGTGATAAATATTTCGCATCAGTGGTGTCTGTGGCAGCCCCTTCAATATTGTGAACTCTACCGATTCTCTCTGCTCAACTGCCAGAATCAAGGCAAGTGGGCCCTTATCTGGAAGGCAATACCTCTGCAAATGCAACATGGTCTCAGTGCTGCATTACTGCAGCAGTCTCGATTATGCATTCAAATCAATAGGCAATGCTTGCTGTAATTGACTTGCTGTAAAGGTGAACCAAACCAGCACTACAAAATAGAAGCACACATATGGAATGCCAATTCCTAAAGATTTACAGGGAATAATATATCCAGCCATCTCATTCCCTGCCACTTTTAATCTCTCAAAGGCATGTAAAAGGGTTATGAAATTTGGACATCTGTATCCATTTGAATTTTGCTGTGAAGCCTGTCTTCAACTTCTTTTTTTCTCCATTTTGGGGCTATCATGTCATTCATCATTTACTGGAAAAAGCATTCACCCAAATTAATTTTCTTTCGCAAAAGCTAGCTAATGGCCACAAGCACTTAAAACTGCTCTGACTTCTAAAACAATCACAATTAGTGCTAGTAATTGTGCCAAATCTCTTCAATAGACATTTACTTGTGGGAAGAAAAATCAATGTTAAGGAATCTTAAGCACATTCATTCCATGGGTTTTTTATAGTTAGTTTCTTTCTTCCATCTCTGTGAACTGAATTGAACTGTTCTGTTTCTTTGCTGGCATTTGTCTTTGATTAACTTCCCAACTAGCATTGTTTTTCTAATGCATTTCTTTTTAAGTTCACTATTGTTAGCTAACCCATGACTGCGGTCTTTCTTGCCACAGTTTTGGATGAGAGTTGTTGTGTTGTGTTGTCCAACCTTTCAATGAATCCTGGCATGCATTAGAATATTTTTTTAAAAATCTGTTTTAAATAATATTCTCAAAGCACTTATTTTAATTTGGTGGGAATTCTAATGTTTTTCCCTGTCTGGTGTTCTTGCTAGGAACCAACAACAGATGACTTAAAAAGTTGGTAGAGACAGAAAATATTGATTCTGAAACTAAGTTGCCAAGAATTATTTTTAAAAATCAACAAGAGCTAATATAGTTAACAGAAAAATACAGTAGCTAAAGTAGGTGAGAGAACTTTGGAGGATGCATATAGTGAATTAATATTGGGGAACAAAGAGATAACAGATAATTTAAACCAATATTTTGCATCAATCTTCATGGTGGAAGACAGTATAAGCATCCCAAAGATAATGCACAAATAGGGTGCAAATGAGGATAAGATTTTCTAAGTGTCTATCGTAAGGAATACAGAATTTGACAAAATAATGCCATCAAAGGCCAACAAACCTCCAGACCTGATGACCTGCATCAAAGTGTTTTAAAGTAAAGAGCTGGAGTGATATATGAGGCAGTGATTGAAATATTCCAGCCCTCAGTGGATTCTGAGAAAAATGTTCAAAAAATCAGTCAATATGGTTTTCCGAGAATGAAATCACGCCTGACAAATTTGCTATAGTTCACGGAGGATAAAATGAACAGAGTTGATGAAGGGGAACGACTTGATATAATTTACAGAACAACCTCGATTATCCGAACGACACGGGCGAGGAGTATTTTGTTCGGATAATCGAATGCTCAGATAATCAAATCTTCAGATAAAATAGTTTACCCAAGCATCGGGATCTTGAGATCTTGGATGGATAATCCAAAATTCGGATAATCAACACTCAGATAATCGAGATTGTCCTGCACTTGGATTGCTAGATGGCATTCAATAAAATCACAGAATTACGGAATCACAGAATTATGGAATCTCAGAATTATTATGGCAGAAGGAGTCTATTTGGCCAATCATGCCCACACTCACAGTTCAATCAAGCATCATTATCTAGCACCAATCTTCTGCTGTACCCCCATACTTGCACACACTGCCTCTATTCACATAATGTGAAGGTGCCAGTGTTGGACTGGGGTGGATAAAGTTAAAAATCTCATGACGCCAGGTGATAGTCCAACAGACTTATTTGGAAGTATAAGCTTTCAAAGTGCTGACCTTTGTTGGTTAGCTTGTGGAATAGGATCATAGGACATGGAATTTACAGTAAAAGATCATAGTGTCACACACTGATGCAATATACTGAACAAAACTAGATTGCTGTTAAGTCTTTTATCTCTTAGAATAGGTTGAAGGTTTTGATTCATTAATATGTAAATCCTAGAACTTCTTTCAAGTTGCATTTCCAAGATACCTTAAGGTTTTATAAAAAAGATGACATCACAGCTCAGACAATGCCTTAAAAGTGTGAGGTTAGAGTCTCAGCCAACACACACGTCCTAGGACAGGCAAAACAATGATGCACATGAGAATTCTTAGAGGCATAGCATTCTAACCAGAACTCCATCAATAAACGCATTGACTTATATCCCATCTACCTTCCCTTGAAAAAAAACCTGGAAATCACATCACCCACCTTAAGAAACTAAGACCTATAAGTAGAGAGGTGAGACATACCACCAGCGCTTCACCAGAGACTCTCATTGATGATGTTACCTAATCATGGTGATGAAACAATCTTACATACTTATCACCAACCTGAGCTTCAAATCTTCTCAAAAATGTACTATAATTATTAATGGTTTGAAGAAGGAGAGCAGATTGTATTATATTTGAATTTGGAAATGGTACAAATAAATTTATAAGGGTATGTTGTGATGAAGGCTTAAGGAATCTGCAAGGTGATTTAGATGAGTTGAATAAGTGGACAAAAACTTGGCAGTTGAAATTCAGTGTAGGAAAGTGTGAGGCCGGAAGAATCAAAAGGCCATCTATTATTTAAATTAAGAGAGACTCCGAAAAAGTGCTATGCAGAGGGTTCTGGGTGTTCTTGTGTGTGAAATATAAAATTAGCACGTAACACTTAGAGAATAACAACACATTCATTTAAAATTGGGATGCAAAGGAATGTGCCTTCAGAGATACAGTGAATGATTAGAATTCTCTACCCCTGGAAATCAAGATAGAATCTGTTCAACCTTAAGTCTAAAGTTTTCAGGAAATCATCAGCAGTTTGGGTGTAGAATGATTGAACTCAACTGTGCATCATGTGTAACCATAGGGGTCTTTGGAAAGAAACCATCAGACTCTTAAAAACCATGATGTGGATGTATTGTCACAAAGATTCGCAGGATTTGGTCAAAAGATTAGACTTCTTGCTATTTGCTACCAGAGACTCCCCAAATTCATCTTAATTTAACCATTCAAATTGATTGACAGCCATGAGACGAGAGATGCAATAAAATTGATTAATGAGAAGCTCTTCACCAAAAACACAAATCCCCAATGTTGGGATTATGGGTCCATCTTTCGAGAAAGACTCACAGGATCATATAAAAGAGCACGTGAGCATTTGAAAATTTCACTGGCAAAAATGAAGGAATGAACAGATAAACATTGGTCAACCAGAACATTTCAGGTGAAGATGAAGTATGGGTATTGTTGCCTTTGCAAAATGGATCTTTGAAAACAAACTTCAGTGGTCCATACAAAAGAGTTAGGGTTCATAAAATGACTTAACTCATTAATACTCTTGATTGATGGAAGAAGAATTAGTTATATCACATAAACATGCTGAAAAGGAGTCAACACGGGGAATAGAGTAAGAAGGAGCAAACATGTTAGGCAGTAAAAGTAGTGGAAGGTGACAGAGAAAACGCGACTGAGGTGAAGGTAGAAATCAACAGTTTTCAAAGTGAACCTCCTGCAATTCAACAAGATCACACAGAAATGCTGTGATAGTTGGATAATGTGTTCTCATACTTCCAGAAATGATACTGGGAGGATATTGTAAAATCGCTGAGAAGTATGGGGTAATAATCGACAAAACTATACCTAGATATATTACGTTAGCTATTCCTGATGTGGATGTAGGAGAGTCAGAATTGATCAAATGATGTCCATATTAATTGGTCCAAGAAAAAAACAAGCCCAGGTGGAAAGTGATTCAGCATATGTTGGGAAATATTGTGATTGGTCCTTGTCAAAGCAGGGGTATTCACTAATAGTATTATTTCCCCAACCCAAAGGATCTACTAGATTCTGTATGGAAAGGAAAATGCAGATGTGAAGACAGCTTCATACACAATTTAATGATGGGAAGATTATGTAGAATTGTAAAATCCTTACAATACAGAAATTCAGCACATCGAGTCTGCACCAACCCTCCAAAGAGCATCCCACCCATTTTCAGACCTGCACCATATCTCTGTATCATTTACCATGGCTAAGCCCTCTAACCAGCATAGCCCAGGATGCTATCGTGCAATTTAGTGTGGCCACTCTACCTAACCTGCACATCTTTGGATTGTGGAAGGAAAATGTATTATCCAGAGGAAACCCAGGCAGTAGAAGGATCTCTTGATTGTTCAGGCTCTTTCTAGTGTTGACATCTTTTGGTAAATAGTGTTTTTTATAGAATGCTTACAGTGTGAAAGCAGACCTTTTGCCCATCAAGTCCCCTCTGAACACCAATCCACCTAGACCCAAACCCTCTACCCTTCCCCCGTAATCCCGCATTTCCCATAGCTATCATACCTAGCTTGCACACCCCTGGACACTATGGCAATGTAGCATGACCAGTCCATTTAGCCTGACCCACTTGAATGGATAAATGGCAAAGCATTTTTGACCTTCACACGATTTACCTGTGTTGCCCTGGATTGACTTCACAAATGATAACAGTATTGATTCAGACTGTGCTGAGCAAGAGAATGTCCTCAGCGACATTTTTACATTGGGGTCTTTCTGAGCTGTCTTCCCTGTAATAGGCAGAAAGAAAGTTATAAAAGTGCGAGCACATTTAAATGCCGAACAGCTGTTTGGTGACCTGCATTCACTCTGTGAACATTGCAATCTACCCAACATAAGTTAATCATATAGTAATTCAGGAGACTGTTTTCAAAATAATGAGATGGTATGAGGAGACTTTCAAAAGGAGCTTGCTGCCTGAAGTATTTATTTAGAGCCATGGATCCTAGCCCAAACTGACGGAATCTGCCCCAAATTGGTTTTGTGGCAGATGGCTTATAGCAAGTGGATGAAAATAGCAACCAACTTCAATATTACGAGAAGTAAGAATATAAGTAATGCCTCAAAAAGGAAAAATAAACTTCCAGACTTTGATTCCTTGAAATGATGTGCTGTGACAAAATTCAAAATTGGAAGCATCTGTCGGGAGCCAGAATGAATTACAAACATAAAACTGAAGATTATCTACTCCCTAATCCACGATAAAATAGCATTCTCTTTGGATTAAAATGAAGAAGAAAAGCTATCAAAAAGTGATGTGATCAACAGCGCCACTAATGAAATGGATTCGTAAGCTATTTATATTTAAATGGGAAAGTAGAGATATTTCAAGACAGCCGACATACTGTACATTTAAAAAGGCAAAATATGCAGATCGGACTAATAGAAAGGGGAGGCAGTGACAATAGAGGTATTGTCACTGCATTTGTAATTCAGAGGCACAGCCTAATGTTCTGGAGGAGTAAGAGTTCAAATCCCTGAATGGCAGGTGTTGACATTTGAATTCAGGAATAGTAACTTCCTCTTGTAATTTTAATGAAATCATTGTCATTAGAACAAAACACCTGGTTTGCTCATGTTGTATAAGATCAGAAAATTTGCAATCCTCCCTGGTCTGGCCTTTTATCCAGAACTACAGCATGACTGCAGTAATAGACCATGAAGGCATTCAGCAATATCTAATTGCTACAAAGTCTCATAAAAGGAATGAAAAAGGATCGACTAAACCACAGAAAATAACAATGGTCATCACCGTCGCTGGGTCAAACTTCTGGAGCTCTCAACCTAAAAGCCTTTTGAGCCTCCCTTTACCAAGCAAAGTCCAGTGATACATGAAGGCTGTTCACCACCACTTTCTCCAAGGCAATAAATGCAGGCCTGACTAGCAATATCCACATCCCATGAATAAATTACAATAACACAGAATAAAAAGTGTAAATGAGCCATTTGTCTTTCTTCACTTATTAATTCATTCCATGTTGTAGCATACAATTTCTGATGTAAGATTAATTTTAGTGAAGGACATATTGTCATCTGAGACTTGGGGCGAATGACAGGCAGACGACTCCTATCGACTTGATTCCATCATGGTTCCTGTCTGTTCGTTAGTTGAGCATTTGAGATGTTTGCTGGATAAAACCTTTCTGATTAATGCTGATTTTGAGTACCTTAGATTGAATCTGTGATAAGTTTGATTTTTCAATCTCCCACCCTCCAGCATTTAATTTGTAGTTTTGTAGACTTGCGTAGGCAATTGGCAAGTTTAATGAATATGTAACAACTGCAATAATTTACATTTATATTGCAACTTGATTATTATAAAAAGTCCTAAGGTGTTTCGCAGGATTGCACTGGACCACATAAGGGAGTATTTGATTGGTGAGAGAGTTAGGTTTTAAGGGATATACAAAGAGAAAGAGATGTAGAAAACAGAAGGAGGGATGGGATACTCCAGTGCACAACTGCTAATGTCTGAATGATACCAGAATTGGAGAATGTGTACAGGTTTCCTTGAGTTATAGGGTTTTTGGAGATGATGGAGGTGTGCGTGTGTGTATGTGTGTCCACCAATTTGAGAGTAAGGTTGAGAACTTGAACATTGTAGTGTCACTGTACCAGTAACTACTGCAGGTCAATGAGCACAGGAGTCCTGTCTGAAAAGCATTGGATAGCCTCCAATCAATTAGCAGATTTGGCTGCTCCATCTTGCAAATGGAGATAGATGGTATGAATGTATGCAGAAGTTACTTTGGAATGAGAAAAAGAGGTAGAGGAAATGGGAAGAACAATCAATGTAATTTGTGTGACTAATAAGCTTGAAACCTCATCTTACACTCCTTCATTGTTTGCTGGTCATAGCAAGTGACATGTAGCATCTCTGGATGAGAAACATCTCACTGTTGTCTTCCATCACCCTGCAACAAAAGGATACGAGCATGCCTTCCATCACAGAGTTATCATTTAAAAAAAATGTTTTCACATTTAATTGCTGTTTTTAAATGTGCGCAATGAATTTGTTAAAGGCAAATTATTACCTCAGGCGAGCACAAAATGTTTTGAGTTCTGTAAAGTAAATTGACTTGCTCAAAACCAGACACCTCTGCAGTGAAATATAACATGTATTTTTAAAAAGATCTTGGCAAAATGTTGTGTGTAAAAAATAAAACACTGCTTTTGTACAGCAGAAAGTTGCACCGTAACATTTCCACATGATAATGAGTGCACGGGTGTTGACAGAGGACATGTTCAAAACAAGAATGCAGTGGAAAGTGCATTATTTATAATATGTATTGAATTCATGAGTTGATGTATGTTGTGTGTCAATGGAGTTCTGTTCTTTAATATTTCCATTGACAAATTGTGTTTGTTTTTATTGAATATATTTCAGAAATTATTTCTATTTAGTGGAATGTTTGTCTATATTCAAGTCCCATTTTGCCTAAATGCCTGTAACGTGGAACCATGCCCCTTAACAAAAAACATTAGCCTATGGACAGATGTTTTAAATAAAAGAAACCCAGAGATCAGAGTTTTTGCCTCACAGATGATGTGTTCCCTGCCTGATCGAGAGATAAATCTCTGTGATGCAGTCAAAAGTGGAACAAGTTCCAATAGTTTGGAGACTTGGAAAATAGCTTGAATCTGGAATCTACAAATGTGACAGTGAGTTGGAATACCATTTCCTCTCTGGCAGCTGTGTTTGAAATGAACTCAAGCAGATGAGAAAAGCTGTACATTTGCTGACGGCTACTGACAGCATTAATTTCGGTGGGCTTGGAAGATCTCAGTTTGAATAGAATTGCATCTATAACGGAGTGTTGTGATGGTTTGATGGGAATTGGAATTAACTGAGTAATTTGCATCCGACATAATCATCAGGTGTCTTGCCCGAAATCAATTTGAAACTTACTCTAATAATTCTCCATTATTACTGAAAGGAACATCAATAGCTTAACAAGTTGTGTGTAGCAAGGACAACTGAGATGAGAATTGAAATGGTATGCATTAGGCGTCTGAAACTGAGTTGGAATGTCTGATAAAGAAGGAAAATTCTACATCGTAAACCCCATAATTTCACCAACCCCGCTAATATAAAATGACCTCAACTTTCACTTTCCAAATTAGAAATAAAATACATAATCAGAGAATCCCTACCACGTGAAAGTAGGCCATTCAGCCCTCACTGCCACTCTGAAAGACAGCCCTTGCCCTTACCCTTCATTTCCCATGACTAATCCACCTAGGTTGCACATTCCTGGACACAATGGGCAATTTAGCTTGGTCAATCCAGCTAACCTGTAGGTCTTTGGACTGTGGGAGGAAACCAGAACACCCAAAGGAAATTCATGCAGTCACAACAAAAACATGCAAAATCCACATTGACAATTGCCCAAGGGTGAAATCGAACACAGGTCCATGATGCTGAGGCAGCAGTGCTAACCATTGAGCAACTGTGCCATCCACATTGAAATTGCTACTTTTTTCATATTTCAATACTCTTTAATCTTGGTGATTTATGCTGGAAATTGAAGATATACACTTGACATGACCTTTTTTTTTAAAAGACATGTATTCATAGGATGTGGGTAGTGCTGGAAGAACCAACATTATTGTCCATCCCTAAATCTCCTTTGAGAACACACAGTAAGTTGCCTCTTGACAACTGGGTCGCTTGCTAGGCCACTTCAGAGTGCAATTAATGATCAATCACATCACTATGAGTCTGGAATCCTACATTCCTGATGAAGGGTTTATGCCCGAAACATTAATTCTCCTGCTACTTGGATGCTGCCTGACATGTTGCGCTTTTCCAACACCACACTCTCGACTCTGATCTCCAGCATCTGCAGTTCTCACTTTCTCCTGGAATCCTACATTGTCTATACAGCATAAGGATGGTAGCTGTCCTACTGAAAGGGACATTTGTGGGCCAGATGGGTTTTTACAACAATCCAGCAGTTAGATGGTAACCATCACTGGTTCTGGTATTTTCTTTTTGTCAAATTATTTAATTAGCCAAGTTTTAATTCCTCAGCTGTCATAGTGGGATTTGAATTCACGTCTCTGGATCATTAATCCAAGCCTCCAGATTACAAGTCCCATAACTCCCATAACGACCACAATGGTACCGTTGCTGTTCAATTGCATCGTTCAATTTTTCTAATTAAAATTTAATAGTGTTTCTGATGAACCAAAGCAGCAAACCTGGCATTTATCCAGGATGGAGTGTGTGTAAGTTAATGGATTATTATTCTCGACAATACATTTTCAAATAAATATTTTGGCTTTTGGAATTTTGTATGTTTTAACAAGCCAAGGGAACAGAGTGGATTCCAGCTTCGAATTCTATTTCACAGTCAACCACTAGTTGGCACATGAGAGTACATTCCAAATCACTCACTGCAGAATTCAATACAGTACTTTCCTCTCTTCTGTGCCTGAGGGAATGCACGTTGCGTTTCCAAGCTGCCTTCCAATTGCAATGAGATTGGGAAGTGCAAATCCAAATGTGGGGAAGCTTAAAGGGGATCATACATTCGCGGACAGAGCTTTGTGTCATATAGCCTTTTATACCTACTTTTAAAAAGAATCATTGCTGCTGTGAATTTTTTTGGATTAATACTAATGTAAAGTTTCTGTATTTGAAACAATTGCCACTCTGGCTGCAAACTTTCCCATTTGGAAAGTTATTCTTTTGTTATGGTTCAGTTCAATCCCTTTGCACACCACCAAAGTGAAATCAGATTTGATTTGAAACCAGTCCAACTGGATGGCATTTTGAAAATTTTAACAAAAGACTCTTCAAAAATATTTTGTGGTAGACTTAAGACTGGTAACTTAGCATATCTTGATTAATATGACTGACAGTGGAGTTATGACAAAAAAAAACAATTTTTTTATCACAGTATCGAAGCACCATCTGTAAGCAGCCACATTTTAAATTATCAAAATTTATTATGAACATACCCACAGAGAATGATTTGTGATTTAGATTGGGAAATGATAGCCTCTTTGAAAACTTTGAAAATCACTTATTTATATGCAAAAGCTTCTAAAATATTTCAGCTGATGTTCTTGCTTTCAAAACAACAGCCTGCAAATGAATGCAATTATCAGGAACTCCCAACGGTGGTCATTTATCCCCAGAGGATCTGATCAGTTTTATGGAGCTGGCTTCTGCCCATGAGGAAGAATGCATAAAACTTTAAAATAACACAAAAGCCCATGGAAACATAAACTTCAGTGAGCATAATTCATCCTTAACATCTTGAAATTGTTTGCACCATTTATACCAACCTTGGCTTATGCCTAACATGGTGGCTCAGTGGTTAGCACTGGTGTCTCTCAGTGCCAGGGACTGAGGTGGGTTTGATTCCCACCTCGGGTGACTGTCTGTGTGGGTTTCCTCCCACAATCCAAAGATGTGCAGGCCAGGTGAATTGGCCATGCTAAATTGCCCATAGTATTAGGTACATTAGTCAGGGATAAATGTGGGGGAATGGGTCTGGGTGGGTTACTCTTTGGAGAGTTGGTGTGGACTTGTTGGGCCAAATGGCCTGTATCCACGCTGCAGGGAATCTAATCTGTACTATACCAAACAAACTGATAGAATCTTTGCTTTCAAAAATGTTAACAAAAGGCCATAGCATAATGTCTTTAATAAGTCTCTGATACTCTTTCTGGTATAACGTAGCATTGTCAGCATTCAAATAGCTAATACCAAGTACCTAAGTAAATACAATTAATCACCCAATTTGTCTACAATGAAAAGTGGTCTGAGCACACATCTAAGATTCCCACAAAAATGTCTATTATATTCAAGAATAGATATGCCTTACATACTCCTGTAAACGTTGAGTGTTGAAAACTAAACTTTTTATCAAGAATCTGAGGACTGGCTCTGACATGAGTAACATTTTTGAACTAATCGAAGTGTACTTTCTCTCATCACCCCCCTGTTACAATTACTCTTTCAGAGACTGGTCCTACCAACCCCATCCACAAATGTAGTGCTGAAAGAGAAAAAAATATTTTTGATGTTAAATTTTTGTTTTTGAACAATACCCTCCATGGAGACAGGCATTAATTTCAGATCACTCATTTCATCGAATGGATCAAATTCATTAAAAGATAAAAGTCATATATATATAAATTTAATCAATATCACTCAGTTTTTTTCACAGTACAGAATAGAAGGTTTCACAGCAGAATATGCACTGGCATGTATTAAAATCTAAAAAAAAATCACTTTTGCCCTTGTCTTCCGAATGGAATAAGTCATTTCAATCTATTTCTTGAATGATGTCATTCATATGAATTATCAGCGACCATGCAATCATTGGCTATATCTTTCTACAAATCATCATCTTCTATGCCACCCAGAACATTGAATATCCCAGTAATTTGACAACAGTCGACATTCTGGTTTTATTCCAGGCCTCCACAATCCATTCAAACAGGGTTTCTATTGTCAGAGCCTGCATGCTGCCTTCCTTGGTAGGTGTCTTTTCTCTTGGCTTATCCAAATGTTCTGCCTCTCTTTCTATGGCATCCTTGAAAGTCTTATTTAGACAGAGCATTAATGGTTGAACAATGCAGGTTCGACTGCCAAGAATCACTGACAGTAGTGGTTATCATCAACAAGGTAGAATCAGAAGATGCCCCAAATCACAAGACTATTTTTTTTCTTATTTTTCTGATCTCTCTGCTTCAGAAATTCAAACTTTCCTCAACAATACTATCAAGCTACTTTCATCTTTCCATCCTTCACTGTAAACAGGTACTTTGTGAAGTGCTGTTTTCAGAGATTTTCCCTCGAGAATACCACCAATGGTTTAGCTTTTGTCCTGTCAGACATACACTACAGCACCATGTGAATTCATGGCTGGTCATTTTCACTGACAGTTTTCTCTCCAATTTTGCTCACTGCTTTTCTATCTAGTATAATCAAATTCATGGGACTTGTCTCAATATTTCTAATGCAGGCCAATCTGAATCCATTCTTTTGACAATGTTTGATTATAAACTGCTGAAATGCAATAAGCTAATTTATGAGTTCTGCTGGGAAGCACAGTTAGGTATTGGCTTTCTGTCACAATATAGCAACATTGCTTTCCATCAACCTGCTGCATCATTGCATCCAGGGTTAGCTTTGACATCTGCAATGGTTAATTTTCTTCATTTTTTCAGGTTGAAGATTCAGATAGATCTTCAAGAACGTGAGACTCCATTCTGGAGAATTCTTTTGATCTATTTTGTAATTTTATCTTCCAACTGCAGCCACATGCTAGTCTTTCTTCTGTTTGCATATTTATTTGTAAGCATCTGTCTGAGCTGTAAGCTTTCTGTGATGTCCACTTCATAACCTGTAATGTTTTAAGTTCATCAATTCCTGATGAGTGGTTGATTATTCAGCCATTATCATGAACATTACAAACTTGACTTCATGTGCTGATGTGCATAGACACAAGGAGCTGAAGATTAGATTACCTACAGTGTGGAAACAGGCCCTTTGACCCAAAAAGTCCACACCGACCCGCCGAAGCGCAACCCACCCATACCCCTCTATATTTACCCCTTACCTAACACTACGGGCAATTTAGCATGGCCAATTCACCTGACCCGCACATCTTTGGACTGTGGGAGGAAACCAGAGTACACGGAGGAAACCCACGCAGACACGGGGAGAACGTGCAAACTCCACACAGTCTGTCACCTGAGTCGGGAATTGAACCCGGATCTCAGGCGCTGTGAGGCAGCAGTGCTAGCCACTGGTATTTTCAATGGTGTGCTGTTCAATGATTCTATCTTGTAAGTTTGCATTAGGACCAGGTCTTTTCTCCAAGGTAGGGGGATCCAGAACCAGAAGGTATAGGTTTAGGGTGAGAGGGAAAAGATTTAAAAGGGACCTAAGGGGCAGCTTTTTCTCACAGAGGGTGGTGCTTGAATGGAATGAGCTGCCAGAGGAAATGGTGGAGGTTGGTACAATTATCGTATTTAAAAGGCATCTGGATGGATACATGAATAGGAAGGGTTTAGAGGGATATTGGCTAAATGCTGGGAAATGGGACTTGATTACTTTGGGATATCTGGTCGGCATAGACAAGTTGAATTGAAGGGTCTGTCTCTACTCAGGATATTCCACTCCCCTCTGACCATTGGAAATTCCACCCAAGGAGGGTCAACTTGCCTTTGGACATAAATATCCTGAAGCTTGCCTGACCCTGAAGGTTTAGTCAATGGGCTGGATGACAGAGCATGTTCCTTCCATCAACCTGCAGAACAAGGGGGCTCAGTGTGCCACAGAGGGAGGGAGAGGAAGAAAAAGTTGAACGTGGGAGTGATGACTGAAGATATAATATACAGTCTGTTGGCCTCAGAATGTAATAGTTTCTTAAATTCATAGACCTTTGTTTTTCACTGTTCTTGTGGTTGCACAGTGTAGCCTGTGGCATCATTCCTTGGCTTTAATGAGGTACAGTTGTTGGGGATATACAATGAGCACCAAGAACATTATGTGGGAATGGAGCAGCAATGTTTTGTGGTCACAGTACATTCTATGCATCATCACATTCAACTTTTGGCCACTGTTCAGTTGGTTATCTATGCAGAAGTGTATATCTGATGGTGTTCCTAGGCAGTGGTGGTGACAGAGAGGTACAACCCAGATAGAGAGAGTCAATGTTGGAGGGTGGCCAGGGAATAGGAATGTTGCATTCCAACTTGGCTAACATGTCGGGTCTTAGCGACCAAATGTCATTCTCAGTGACTGGTTGCAGATGTCGCCCATCCCTCAGATGACAGCTCACTTACCCCACACATTGCGAGTCCAATACAGCTGTTTCCCTCAATATTGCATGCTGTCCATATGCCTCACAATTAAAGTGACAGCCAGCGGTCCTCTGCCTGTGACTTTCAAAGTCAGCATTAACATGCTGCTGAGACCCTGAAGTCACTGTGTGCATTCTGTCAACCCACATCTCCTGGTCATCATCCAAGCCGTGTGAATGTGCTAACACCTGCCTATGCATGGGTCCTCCCCTCTGCTTCCTGGTCCCTCCTTCCCTCAATCCCTCCCCCACGATTTTGATGAATCCCTGACAGTCAATCCCTGTGGTGGATGGGGCTATGTGCAGCTGGTGCTGTGTTGCTCTCTGTAGTTTGCTTGTGGGAAGGATGGAGGCCATTCAGTGGAGGCAGAGAAGTTAAATCCAACATTGACTTGCTCTGGTTTCCGAGTAAAGTTTTGCTGACAGCCAGTTAGTATGGTGAGTTTGCTAAAATCACAACCCATGGTGATTTGGACTGTTAGCATGGCGTTTAACAAACAATGACAAGCATCACTGGGGATCTGGATGCTGCTCAGTAACAATCCTGCTACACCACTTGAAAAGAGCGCATGTGATGCGTACAGATGGTCTTGACATTGAGGTGGGCCTCACTGAACATTTCGCCTGATTCTGCCACACAATTCGCAGTAGCTCACATTGTTCAGAGCCTGGTTAAGATTCTGATTTGTAACACGATGTTGTCTGAGCTGAAAATGTGTTGCTGGAAAAGCGCAGCAGGTCAGGCAGCATCCAAAGAAGAGGAAATTCGACGTTTCGGGCATAAGCCCTTCATCAGGAACGATGTTGTCTGAGGACAGGATATGATTTAAATGCGATGCTTTCTGTGGGGAACAGCTTTTCCATGCTCACTTTCCAAACCTTTGCAGTAATACAAGGCTGCAAACTTAAGGTCTAAGCAAACTACTGAGCAATTCAGAAAGCGAAGGATAAAAATGGGAAAATTGTGAGGAATGGGAATGAAAGAGGGGACGATTATAAATCTGGAAGGAGATGGGTCCAGGGAGACATGGATTCCCATCGTGGATAAAGATACCCAAAATTGTGGTTCACAAACAAGGATATAAATATCAGTTTCAACATGTTTAGGTGAACTTACCTTGCCTTCTTCAATGGACCATAAAACAAACTTTCGACAGAAAGATTTTTCCTTTCTACTCGGGTGAATGTGCACTCTTGATTGTAACTTTGAGGCTTTTATCCAGTTAAAACTGCAAGACCAATGGAGGCAAGAAACCTCAGCCCAAGTATTCCGATAAGGTCATAAACCCGATTTCTTGAAACGTAACGACTTAATCGTACATGACTTCTGCACTGTAGGTTCCTGGAATGGGACTTACTGTTACAAACCTGTCCAAGATTCCTCAAATCCAACAGCAGTCAGTTGCCAGTGTCTGCGATATGCCTGTCCAGCAACCCTTGTCAGCTGTTATGAAAGGCTTAAGTAAGTGAGGTAAATGTGGGCGTAGGATGGCCATTGGTTCAGGGTAAAGGGAAGACCCTTTAAAATGGAGATAAAGAGAAACCTCTCCAGCGAGAGAATGATGAATTCATTCGCACAGAAGGCTGTGGAGGCCAGGTCATTGAGTATATTTAAGACTGAGATAGATAGGTTCTTGAGTAACAAGGGGATCAAGGGTTGTGGGGAGAATGGGAGAATAGGAATGATTGAATGGCGGACTTGATGGGCTGAATGGCCTAATTTCTACTCCTATGTCTTAGGGTCTTATGGGAAAGTAGGTAAAATCCCTAGAGTGCCAGATAAATACATTACTAGTTGAAAAGTATGTCAGATAAGCAATGGACACCTTAAGGCAGGGCGAGGTCACAGGGGCTTGGCGGAGTTGGGTTCCTGCAACATGGAACAGTTGACAGGAAGGTTGAGGTACATATTGACCTGTGGGTACCCTGGACAATGATTTCAGGGTGTAATTCTGGTTTCAAGGGCAGGGTCCATGGGGCTGTCAGATGCAGAGGAAATAGTCAAGGCCTAGAGGTGTCAGTCCAGTGTCAAAGGTTGTTGACTTCAAAGGCAAGATGGAGAATGGGGGTTGGGGGGTTGGCCAACCAGACTGGGTCAGTGGTGCTAGTGAGGGACCATTGTCGGGGGCTCTGAGAATTGGAATGAGTTAGCAGACGAATAGTTGAGACTCTCAATGTTGAATTTTGGGAGATGGCTGAATAATTCCCTTGGATTTGAGTGAAGCTTGAACCTATTAATCTCTCCTTGGTAAAAATTAAGTTTAAGTGAGTTGGAGCCCTCTGAATTTTCTGATGTCAGTGGATTCCAAATGCAGGGAATTGCTCATTCAAAAATTTGATTTTCCAGGCAATTCCCACGGAGTGAGCTGGACTCGGCCTTCCTTATGATCCGAGCACAAAACTCCGATCTCTGCTGCTCTGACAATGTTCTGGCAAGTGGGAAATCCAGGCCAGTACAGGTTACAGATAGGTACAGGTGCTCGATAGTTGTACCAAGCTCATCAAACATGTAGCGCACGGACTGAACACAAGACTTGTTTTTACTGAACAACTGCAAAGCAGGATCCCTTCACTATCAATCCAGAGTTGGTGCCCCACCCCAACTGAAGAGGTAAGATTCCCTGGAGGAGAATCTCACACTCCACTTCAATCCAGAATTATCAGGAGTTCTTCTCCAGACCTACGCGACAACGTATTAAACTTGGTGAAAAGTACATGCTACAGTTTAATTGTAAGTGGAGTTTGAAGCTGATTTTAAACAAGTTGCATCATTTGACTGTCAACAGGATGCAGGTGAGAGGAAATCAGCCTTTTGTATATTAAATGTAATTATTTTCCCCTACATTCTACTAAACAACTGATTGGACCATATGGTCCTCTAACCCATGGATAATATTTAACACCAAAACATTTTAAAAAATATATTCCCTTTACGGTTTGTGATGTATATCATTGCTGCATATTCAAAGTGTGAAAATATTTTAATTAATATTTACTTACCTTACTTGCATTGCATTTTGTGTGATTTGTGGCTTGGGTCCTTTCAAGTGGTGTGGTTTTCAAATTGATATGCTTAAACCTCTTCGAAACCAAAGCACTAAGGTGCAATACCTATGCCACAGATGCAAATTTTGATGCAAGCATAATGGAAGATGCATATTTCATGCTGATTTCATGGTCGTGCATGTCAAATTTACCCATTCCTCAGGATTTCTGAAGAAGGGCTCATGTCTGAAACATCGACTCTCCTGCTCCTTGGATGCTGCCTGACCTGCTGCGCTTTTCCAGCAACACATTTTCAGCTCAGGTTTAAAAACTCAGGTTAAAACAATTTGAGGAAATTAGAGAGCTACGTTCCGATAATCCAGCTTTGGAATGTTATTATTGTTGTGTGGTAGGGAATGTGGCAGTCATTTCATTTACAGTGTATGGACCAGGCCATACCCAATCAAAACATTTCAAGAAGGTAGCCCAGACCTTACCTTGTGTTGAGCAGGTGTGAAGTATATATTCCAGGAGTGATGCAGCTGGTCAAAACCCCTCGGTTTTAAACAAACAGCATTTATTTACAGACTACCGAATGAAACACAAACAAAAGGGAACAGAACACAGAGGAACCTCAATTATCCACAGCACACAGGCAGGGAGTATTTTGTTTGGTTAATCGAATTCCGGATAATCAAATATCGGATAAAATAGTTTAGCTGAGCATCTGGACTTTGCGATCTTGCCGGATAATCTGATATTCTGATAATCGATGCTAGATTATCAAAGGTCCTCTGTACAGAATAATGGAGCCTATCTGAAAACCCAACAGGCCATCCCAACTTATGGTGCTGTTCCAAATCCCTGCAACAATCCCCATAAACACTCCTTGGCAAAAAAGGTAAGATCAAACACAGGGTCTTACAGGACAGAGACAGAGAGAGATGGCAAGGAGATTTAACATGGAACACCTTCTTCCACTGTAAACTGATTCTTCTGGATTTCCAGTTAACAACTGATCAGCAGCTCTGAGCACCCAGACCAAACCCAAACCAAACCAAACCAGAGAAAAGCTGAGCTGGGATAACTGACCACTCCCCTTTCTTGTCAAAAGTTGTGGCACTGGAAAAACACAGCCATTCAGGCAGCATTTGAGGAGCAGGACAGTCGACATTTCAAGCATAAGCCCCTCCTGATGAAGAGCGTATGCTCGAAAAGTCAACTCTTCTGCTCCTCGGATTTTGCCTGACCAACTGTGCTTTTCTAGCGCTACACTTTTGATTCTAATCTCTAGCATCGGCAGTCCTCACTTATTCTCCTTTTATTGTATATGTGTTTTCTTTTAAACTTAAAAGCCTTTTTGTCTGAGGCAGTATCTGTTAGCTATAATCAAATTAGCCCTAAAACCTAAGCAAACCAAACAGAGCCTCGAACATCTGTGTTGGTGACCCCTCTGAAAAAAATCAAGGACAACATAACCTTGTTAAATGTGCAGCATCATCACAACAGTAAGGTCCCTGAGAAGCAGCAAGGTTGTAATGACCAGATAATCTGTGGCAACTGCATCTATTTATTTTGTGTGCTTTTTCAAGAAGAGTAAACTAAAATGAGAAAGAGCTGAGTTAAAACCAGTTGGCGGTATGTTGTGAAAGCAAGTAATCTGCCACCCATTGCAGGTGTCTGCACTGCACATTATGAGCAGTTTGTTACAATTTTGATTTTTCAGTATCTTGAAAAAGAAGTAATTATACCTAAAATGTAAATAGACACCTTTGCACATTTTCATTTCAGATTTCAATGGTGGTTTACTTACACTCATACTTTATTTATGAAACTAGAAATTATACCTTGGTCGTAATTTTATTGTGCAATATGATCCTTCCAAATGAGGGAAATGCCATGTAAACAGCCCTCTTGATTAGCCCAGAGCCAATGTTAATGCCTTGGCCACATTCTCATATCTAGTCCCTGAGTCGTCCTTGGTACTGATGGAAATTACTGTTTGACCAACAGACAAGAACATGTGTTTGGGGTGGTTGAAATCCACTGGAATGCTCCCTGCAGTTGGGTGACTGGTGAGTAGGTCTGGGAAAGAGGTAAAGTTTGAGATTGGATGAGGAAAGCCCAAGCCAAAAGAGGCTATGGTTTATTTGTGAGGCCCTGAGTCCATGAAAGGATGGAAACATAATTTTCAAACTTGCCTGCTTGGCCTCTTGGCCCCCCAGTTAGTATGTAATAAACCTTTCAATAAGCATGATCATGATGTAATCACTATATTGTAGACCTGATGTTACAAAGATCTCAGTCTCTATCTTACAAGGCTACTTGCAATATGCTAAGGGAATTGTACAACAATTTGTGATCAAGTTACTCAGTTTTAACTAGTTTGGGCCGCTGACCTTCCTCAATTCAGGTTTTAGTAAATTGGACCTGTTCAGAAGCTATCTCTGCTCAATCCTCCACTTAAACTACCAGATACCATAAAAGTCAATCTGAACACAAGCAATGTCTCAATTGATTTGGGAATTCTAAAATTATAAATCGCAAATGAAGAGATGTGGGTAAATTTCTCACACCACTTTAACTGCAATCACCTCCAAACTCCTACACCTCTAGTCTGGTTTTCACCAGCTGAGAGCTGGGTAGGGGGAAGTTCATATTAGAAGCCTTTTTTTGTTCAAAAATCTAATTATCAAAAACCAGATGGTTGAATTGTTGTAAAGTGTGAGGTTTGTTAAATTGCCAACCAACGGAAAGGACAGCTACGATATTTGCACAGCTGTTTCCAAAATTGCCACTTCCAACCCTACCCTGTGGAATAGCAACATCCTGCCTCTTAACAAAATCTGTTGGTCTGATAGCCCTCTTTTAAAGGTTTTGCTGATTCAAAGAACTGCACAGAGAAAAATAAATCAATTTACATTGCAATTAGCAATTAGCAATTCTATTCAATTTTATTTGCATAATTCCTGAATTAGTCAGGAGCATCCTTTCTTGAAGGCAAAGCTCTACATTATATAGGGTGTAGGGTACAAAAAAGAGAATTCAGTCCAATCAGTATCTGTCAGCATTGAAACACCACTTATGCCATCTTCCAACTTTCAGCAGCCTGAATGTTTCCTCGCATGAACTTTAATGGCTGTGTTATTTAATGATTTTCAGTACTTGAATTCGGTGTTGTATTTTGCATTAGCTTTCTCGTTGAGGATTAAAGGAAAGTACTATACACAAGGTAGAAGAGAGGGAAACCTTACATTAATGTTTATACATAACTCCACATCTGAAACTGAAAGTGTAATGGATAACCTCTCAGGTAAAAGAACTGGATTGAGGGCTCAATCCATAGCTTGACTGTCAAGGAAAAGTGTTTGTCATGATCCTATTGGGAACTTGTGCTAATACTCAAGCCCCACTTGTCAACAAAACTTAAGGATTTAATCAAATTACTGACTGTCCTGTCTGATTAACTCCAGTTAACAGAAACTACTGACCAGGTTTCTCCACACAGCAAGAAACTGCTATTTACTGTAAATAAATCAATTATAAGCACAGGCAAATAACATATGATTTGTCAAATTGTAACTCTTCAAATTAAACTGAATCCTTTCTTCAACTCCTATATACAGATGCAGACAGTCACAGACAAACAAAAATCAGCAGATTTTATGGATGGAGATAAAGGTATTTGGGGAACCTAGTTCACTAGCACCAGTCCACAAGATTTGACGAGATGTGCTTTTGCTTTTTCTTATCCTTCTGACCTCTCATCTTCCCTTTCTTTCTAAGTCCTTTCAGTTCTTTACTACAGATAGAGGGCTCCAGTCACTGGTTAGAGACAGCAGCTAATAGGCAAATGGTAAGTGAAAATGGCACACTATTTTCCAATTCTTTGTTACTTTTCTGCAAAGACAGAAAGATGCTATCTTTTTAGAGTCTGGAGTTTTTCTGCCCTTGTCTTGTTCGCACACAGGCTGCACTCCAGCTATGGAGTGAATCAGAGCTTTCTTGCCAGATTGTTGAGTTCTGACCCAAACAATGAATCCAGTTTGAAATCCAATCATTAGTCTGTCTCTAGGCAAAGCTATCCCAAACATATGCCCAGAGTGTCAATGAGTTCAGCAATCCTCCTTCACAGATTGAACAAAATGAGTGTAAATATAACTCTCAATGATGTCCAACACCATGGTTTAAAATAGCAAAATAACCTTCCACAGATTCCTTGGTTTAAAGCAATATCCTTTTTCACATTTTTGTCTACAATTCACTGTAACGAAAAACAAAGGGATATGATCATTGCATGTGAATTATGTGGCCAGACAGGGTGAAGATTGGTCTATAATATTTCCATTGCACATCAATGGCACATATTGAAAGTGTGAGAGATTCCTGGTCTGCCATGTAATGAAAAGAATGTTGGAATCTCATCATCATATTGTTCCAGACTACACCTTCCACCTGAGGTGAGGCCATATTGACATAAAGCACACTCAGTTTTAAGCATGAATGATTTATTGAATTTTTGTAGCTTAGTTATCATCTGACAGAGGAGAAATGTTAATGTTAATATCTCCACTTGAGAATCTAGAGCAAATCCCAGAACAGGAGGTGACAAACCAAACCTGAAACAATAGGGAAACAATCTCACCTCTTATTTAGAAAAGATAGTAAAAGAAATACCTATAAATGATTAATGCATTGTACTTCCTTATATGGAGCAGATAGTTTTCAGCCCCAGTGATAAAGTAGTAGGAATAGAAGAAAGTCAACTTTGTGCAGTTTCTTGAAGTAAGCCCCATCACTGAGGTGATAATTACATAGTGCTATTCTTGACCTGAGCAGTCTCCAAAGAGCGTTATCACCAATGAGATACTTTCGAAATTTAGTCACAGCTATCATGTAAAAGAATGAGGCAATAATTTGTGCACACCAACTCCATTAAAAGGGACTGTCATCATGACCTGATAGTCTTTCTTGAGCAGCTTTGGTTGAGAAATAAGAATTGGCTGGGACATTGCTTGAGAATTCCCTATTCTTTGAAATAATGTTATGTGAACTTTTACAATCACCTAGGACAATAAGAAGACCCTCTGTTTAGAATACTCATTGAAAAGTGAGTGTTTCCATCATTGCAGGACCAAATGGGAGTATAATGTGATTTACCCTCATTTGCTGGATTGGCCTTTGAATTCACAACTGCCTGGGTGAGAGAAAAAATTGCCTCATTGCACTATGGCCAATTGCAAGTTCATGTATCCAGACCTGACAGTGAGCACTGACTGCCAGTGAAGGTTTGAAATGGTATGCAGCTCCAACTGTGCTTTTAAATAAAAGAGGTAAATATTGCTGCAGGAGACAACTGGAAAATGTTGCCGCCCACGTCCCTTTTCAAGTGGTATACTTCTTCTGTAAATGTTATGGAGAAAGCTTTATGTTTGTATAAATAAGTCACAATAGTGGGGGGACTCAGCAATGGCAAAGCCATGGAGCATCAGAGTGGATGTCTAGATTCCAACTTCAGCTGCTCCGTCAGTGATTTTCCCTCCATCACCAGGTCAGAAGTGGGGATGTTAGCTGATGACTGCACAATGTTCACAACTCCTCAGGTACTGAAGCAGGCCATGTAGAAATTCAACAAGATCCCATGGTCACTCCCTATTAGTCCCTAGTATTCATTCCCCCAGACTGACTTATAATCACTCCTTTGTCTGTCCAATTGTTTTTCTATCTCTTGCTCTATCACCACCTATCACCCCCACCCCAACCCCACTTCCCCATATTCTGTATATATAAATATTCTTTCCCAAGTTACCATTAGTTCTGAACAAAAGTCAGTGGACTCGAATTAAAAAATGAGGTCTGCAGATGCTGGAGATCACAGTTGAAAATGTGTTGCTGGTTAAAGCACAGCAGGTTAGGCAGCATCTCAGGAATAGGGAATTCGACGTTTCGAGCATAAGCCCTTCATCAGGAATGAGAGAGAGTAGCCAAGCAGGCTAAGATAAAAGGTAGGGAGGAGGGACTTGGGGGAGGGGCGATGGAGGTGGGATAGGTGGAAGGAGGTCAAGGTGAGGGTGATAGGCCGGAGTGGGGTGGGGGCGGAGAGGTCTGTAAGGAGATTGCAAGTTAGGAGGGCGGTGCTGAGTTGAGGGAACCTCACCGCTCTCCTAACCTGCAATCTCCTTACAGACCTCTCCGCCCCCACCCCACTCCGGCCTATCACCCTCACCTTGACCTCCTTCCACCTATCCCACCTCCATCGCCCCTCCCCCAAGTCCCTCCTCCCTACCTTTTATCTTAGCCTGCTTGGCTACTCTCTCTCATTCCTGATGAAGGGCTTATGCTCGAAACGTCGAATTCCCTATTCCTGAGATGCTGCCTAACCTGCTGTGCTTTAACCAGCAACACATTTTCAGCAGTGGACTCGAATTGTTAATTCTGATTTCTCTCCACAGATACTGCCAGACCTGCTGAGATTTTCCAGAAATTTCTGTTTTTGTTTAAGGTCTGAACAATATCCAGGCTTGGACTGACAAGCAACATGTTACATTCATGCCACACAAATGCCAGGCTATGACCATTGTCAATAAGAGATAACCTAACCACCGTCCCTTGGTATTCAATGGTGTTACTGAATCCTTCACTGTCAATATCTTGGGGATTACCATTGACAGAAACTCTACAGGACTGACCACATAAACACAATGGCTACAAGAGTAGGTCAGAGGCTAGGAATGCTGTAGAGGAGAAAGTGAGGTCTACAGATGCTGGAGTATCAGAGCTGAAAATGTGTTGCTGGAAAAGCGCAGCAGGTCAGGCAGCATCCAAGGAACAGGAAATTCGACGTTTCGGGCATAAGCCCTTCATCAGGAATTTGATGCTGTTTCCTGTTCCTTGGATGCTGCCTGACCTGCTGCGTTTTTCTAGCAACACATTTTCAGCTAGGAATGCTGTGGCAAGTAACTCACCTCCTGACCCCAAAGCCTGTCCATCAGCTACAAGCAGAATTCAAACATGTGATAGAATTCCCGCATTTACCTGGATAAGTGCAGCTCCAATGACACTCAAGAAGCTTGACACCATCCAGGACAAAATAGTCCACTCGATTGATGTGACATCCACTAACATCCATTCGCTCCACCACCGACACGCTGTAGCAGTAGTGTGTAAGATGCACTGCAGAAATTCACCAAAGATCCTCAGACAGTACCTTCCAAATCCTTGACCACTTCCATCTAGAAGGATTAAGAAAGCAGATACATGGGAACGCTTCCATCTTCAAGGTCTCGTCCAAGCCATTCACCACTCTAACTTGGAAATACATCGCCGTTCCTTCACCGGTGCTGGTCAAAATCCTGGCATTCCCTCCTCAATGACATTGTGGGTCAACTCATAGCAGACGGGCTGCAGCAGTTTAAGATGGCAGCTCACCGCCGCTGTCTCAAGCATAACTGGGATGGATAATAAATGCTGGCCAGCCAGTGATGCCCACATTTCACAAATAAATAAAAGAAAATTCGCTCTTTTTGAATCTGACCATAATATGGCATTTTTTGGCAGGAATGTTACTTGCCACTTGAAAAGCCCAAGCCTGCACAATGTCCAGGTTTAGCTGCAAAGAGATGTGGACTGTTTCAGGATCTGAGCAGTCATGAATGGTGCTGAGCATTGTGCAATCATTACTGAACGTCTTCATTTTCAATTTCCTGATGGAAAGGATGTCCAAAACGGGCATTACCCTGTGGGACTCCTGCAATAATGCCCTGGAGCTTGATTCCCAGTCACCAAAGCAAACGTCTTCTGTGCTGGAACTAAGCAAAGAACTGTGAATCCTGGAGAACTGGAAGAACCAAAAACAGAAATTGCTGGAGAAACTCGGCAGGTCTCTTGTGGAGAGAGAAACAGTTGACTTTTCGAGTCTAGTGACCCTTGGACTTGAAGCATTAATCTGTTTTCCCTCCACTGGGTGCTGCCAAACCTGCTGAGTTTCTCAGTGGAGGGAAAACAGATTAATGCTTCAAGTCCAAGGGTCACTAGACTCGAAAAGTCAACTGTTTCTCTCTCCACAAGAGACCTGCCGAGTTTCTCCAGCAACTTTTTTTTGCTTGTTCCTCTATACGAGGTATGACTCCAATCAGTACAGATCTTTCCTCCTCATTCCCATTCCAATTTTTGCTAAATGCTGTTTTGATGTCACTCTCCCCTCATATCTGGATGTCTGCTCTTTTGTCTATGTTTGACCTAAGGCTGGATAAAGGTCAGGGGCATCGCTCTGGTAGACTTTAATCTAGTTCATGAACAGATTATTCACTTACAAGTGCTACTCGATCACACTGTGACAACACCATCCATCATTTTGCTCATGATTGTGAATAGACTGACAAGGCAGTGCAGTAATTGGTCAAGATGGTTTTATCCTGCCTTATATACACAGGAACATAGCTGGGAGTTTTTCACATTGTTGGGTATACGTCAATACTGTAGCTGTAATGGAAAAGCTTGCTTCGGGATGCAGCTAGCTCTGGAGTACAAGTCTTCAGTATTGTTGCTGGAATATTTCAGGACCCACAGCTTTTCCAGTAACTAGCTACTCCGACTGGTTTTTGATATCTAACAGAGTGAATCAAATTGGTTGAAGACTGGAATCTCTGATATTGGGGACCTCAGAAGGAGACCAAAATAGATCTTCCACTCGGCAGATTGGGCTATCAATTGGTATGAATGCTTCAGCTTTGTCTTTTGTACTGATGTCCTGGATTCCCCTATTGGTGAGGAAGGGCTTATTTATGAACCCTCCACCTCCTATTTATCATCATTCATAACTGAATGGGGCAGGATAGTAGACTCATCTGTTGTGAGGATCTCTTTGTCCTGTCTATTGCATGTTTCTTCCATTATATGGCATACATGTACCCTGTATTGTGATTTAACCAGATTCAGTTATGCCTGTTACAGCTCCTACCACATCCTCCTGCATTCTTCATTGAAACAGAGTTAATCTTTCAGCTTCATAGGTAGATTTGGGGATTTGTTGGCCTATGATGTTGCATATTTTGATTGTGTACAATTCTGCTGCTGCTGATGGCCCACAGAACCTCATAGATGCTCAGTTTTGAGGTGCTGTACCTGTCCCTTTTAGCATGGTGGTATTAACACACAATAAGATGGAGGGTATTCTCAATATGAATACATTACTTTGACTCCACTCTGCTTTGAATGTATTTTGACAGTTAGACTCATGAAGATGATGTTAAATTCATTATTCCATCTTGTTGGCTCTCTCACTACCTGCCGCAGACCCAATTGTCCTTTAGATCACAATCTGTTCAGCCAGTATTGGTGCTGCTGAGCCACTTTTGGTGGTGAACATTAAAGTCCTGAAGCAGAGTAGAATCAGTGTCCATGCCACCCTCAGTGTTTCCTCCAACTCGTGTTCACCATGGAGTGAATGAATCATCAGCCGAGGTGAGGCTGTAGGTGTTCACTTGCTGGAGGTTGACCTGATGACATGAGACTTCATGGATTCTGGAATAAAAGTTGAAGACTCTCAGGGACCTCCGTTCCTGACTTTATAACACCATTCTGCCATGGGTGGTGGACCTGGGATAGTGTATACCATATGCTGGTGCTAGTGGTATCTGGAATATTGTGGGTAAGATATGAATCTGTGACTATGACTACATTAGGCTGCTGCTTGACTCTGGGAGTTCAATTTGAGGAAGGTGCACTTGCCACTGGCAAGATTTGGAGATGCTGGTGTTGGATTGGGGTGTACAAAGTTAAAAATCACACAACACCAGGTTATAGTCCAACAGGTTTAATTGGAAGCACACTAGCTTTCGGAGCGATGCTCCTTCATCAGGTGATAGTCAACTACCACCAGATGAAGGAGCATCGCTCCGAAAGCTAGTGTGCTTCCAATTAAACCTGTTGGACTATAACCTGGTGTTGTGTGATTTTTAACTTTGCCACTGGCAAGAACACTAGACTGGAATCTCTGATACTGGGGACATCTCTAGCATTGTTTGGCACATCTGGGCCATCGGGACAAAATAGCTCCTCTACACGCACCCCCCCATCAGAATCTCCATAACAAATCTTTAACTCCAACAGACTCCAGTGTAGGCCAGGACTTCTCCACCCTAGCTGCAGATCCTAAACCTGCACTTAGACAAAGTGAGAAAGAAAGGAAAGAGAAAACCATTTGAAGGCACAATAGTGATGGGTGTAACATATCACAGTGAATCAAGTCTGCTATTTGTTCGAGGATGTTCAGAGAACAGTTTGTTCATGCGTTTATGTAGCTCCTACTGTAAATGTCACATGTTAAGTTCAGGTATCAGTTCACATGGAGCATTGCCTGACTTGAGAATCTGCACCATGTGTGTGCAAGTGTGAATGTCACGTTTCAAAGGGTTTCCATTAACCAGGCATCAAACGTCCCATTTGCACAGATTTTGGCGTGGCATTACTGGCTTCAGTGGTTACAGCATTGCTCTTACATGAAAATGGTCAACAATATTTGGACCTGGGTAATGTTTACCACATAGTGAAGCAATAAATAAGGGCCATGGAGATATAGAGTCATAGAGGTGGCGAGCACGGAAACGTACCCTTCAGTCCAACTTATCCACGCTGACCAGATATTCTAACTTAACCTAACCCCACTTGTCAGCAAAGGGTCCATGTCCCTCCAATTCCTGATGAAGGGTTTCTGCCCAAAATGTTGATTTTCCTGCTCCTCAGTTGCGGCCTGACCTGCTGTGTTTTTCCAGCACCACTCTAATCTCGACTCTGATCTCCAGCCTCTGCAGTCCTCACTTTCACCATATCCCTCCAAACCATTCCTATTACACCATTGGTTTTACAGCCCCACCACCTCACAGGTCAAAGATTTCACCCTGCCCACTTCAGGTGTGTTTGTGAACATTTTCTTTCCCATTATGCAGTTGAAATTTCCAGGATGATGGACAGTGTAGATCGCACTCCTTAGACATTAATTTCCAGTGCTGCTTTTACATATCAGTGAGGCACCAAACATCTAAATTCCCCTCTTCATCATCCTTTCCATGAATCCCAAAGGTTTCATATCTCCTCTATGTCCTATTGAACCCATCTATGTGAGTCTGCACAAGCCCACCTTTACCCTACAGCTTCTAGAATATGAGCCAAGGAAACTCACACTCTCTCCCTCCCAGGAACCAAGGTAATTCTTAGACAAACTCCTCTTCTGCATAACCTCGTTCCCATCTTTGCTATGTGCTTTTGCAATTTCCCACCTTTCCCATTGCTAGTGCACCCCAAAGTACATCATTAAAATGAAGAAGAGTCCTGCAACTAAATCAGCGTGAAAACTAAAAGACTGTCAGGTATCAAATTCCTCCCAGTGTCCATGAGGTGCATATGGCTGATGCGCAGGAATGTGCCTCGAGGCATTGTTGCCCGGCTTCCAAGGTGGTGGCCCAGAGAAGCAAGCCGTGCTCTGAAGTCACCAGTTGCCCAGTCTGACATTCATGTTGGAAATTATTGAGGTCTAGTTTCCTCATGGCAGGATAGATAGGCGGTAGGTAAGAAATAACATATTAATGAGGCAAGATTTAATGTTAACAAGCTTGTTAACAAGCAATAATCCCCTTAATAGACATTTCTGTGTTCCTGGTGAGAATCCAGGAACCCCCAAATTCAGTTTCAAAATGTTCTCAATGTTGAGAAAGGCCTCACCACTTTCACACATGATTCCTCCACATTCCCACCATCCCCCATATTGTTCAGACCCTGGATGTAGGTTTGCTCACTGAGCTGGAAGGTTCATTTCCAGACATTTCATCATCCTACTAGGTCACATCTTCAGTGGGCCTCCGGGTTGAAGCACTGCTGATAATTCCTGCTTTCTATTTATATGTTCGGGTTTCTTTGGGTTGGTGATGACATTTCCTGTGGTGATGTCATTTCCTGTTCTTTTTCTCAGGGGGTGGTAGATGGGGTCTAACTCAACGTGTTAGTTGATAGAGTTCCGGGTGGAATGCCATGCTTCTAGAGAAACGTGTGAAAATTCCTAGAAGCGTGGCATTCCAACCGGAAGTCTATCAACAAACACATCAAGTTAGACCCCATCTACCAGCCCCTGAGAAAGGAAACAGGAAGTGACTTCACCACAGGAAATGATGTCACCACAGGAAATAACATCACCAACCCAAAGAAACCCAAACATATAAATAGAAAGCAAGAATTATCAGCAGTGCTTTGCCCGGAGGCCTACTGAAGATGTTACCTAGTAGGTAATGAACCTTACAGCTCAGTGAGCAAACCTCCATCCAGAACCTCAACCTGTGCTATAAATCTTCTCAAAATGTGCTAATTGTTCAGACCCCATAAGACTCTGCCCATAGATGATGTTTCATATTATGACCTTTCTATTTTGATGAAAGGTCATGACCTGAATTATTAACACTGTTCTTGAGATCTTGCTTGACCTGCTGAGTATTTCTGGCATTTTGTGTTCTTGTAGAACATGTAGCATATTTTATTTTTGCATAAGTTTTGATGTTTTTTGGGCTTTCAATTATAAAGTGTTCTCAGCCAAGCTTAAAACTAGGCCTAGATGATAGACAGTGGAGCTGGTAATGAGCTGGCATTGATATTAACTCGTAGACTGTACATAATAAGCAATTAATTTGAGTGCCTTGACAATTGAAGAAGGCCTTCACATTTATTGCACTGGAAGGTCTTTGCTCTCTTTCTTGGCTGTGAAAGAAAAAGTTCAGACAAAAACTAGGACATAAGCTGGGACAGAGATTTTTGAAATAGGATGAGATGCCAAGAAAAAGCAGCAAAGAAATGAAAGGCTCAAAGTGGGTCACAAATAATATCAGGCAAGGAGAGATATAATTGTCCTTGGTTTCTGTCAGGAAAGACACCTCATTGATGTGGGGACAAGTAAAACAACTAAATTTTATAAAGAATATTGTTAGAATACCTTTAACTGATGTGCTCATGATATCATGACTGATTCATAACATGCAAAATGAGAGTTTAAAGATTCTTTTTAACTACAACAATCACTTGTTAAATGATGTGACAGAAGCTGCTCTTTGTAAATTATTAGCTTATCTTAACCCACAGACACTTACATGCCAGTGAATGTAATGTTTGTATGCAATAATGAGCTGTAATAATTTTCTGTTGGATTAATCAATTTTACAATGTCCATGTTCAATTTCTTGAATCACATCAGATAAAACAACCTTAAATCTTTTCTTTTGGTTGATAGTGGTGGCCATCTATATGAGAAAAAACTGTTGACATCTTGGTAGCAGATATTCAGAAAATTAATTGAAGACCAACTGGACAAAAGCTCTGAACATCAGGGAATTCAGACAATCAATTCCATCAATTTCAGTGAGTATAGAAAAAACTTACTGATCTGTTGGTCAGAAACTTACCAGCAAGAAGACAGAGCTTTTTTTCTTTTGATTACCATATAAACTGTTGTCAAGATATAAGAAATTTCCAAAAAATGTCTTAATTACAATAAAAGGCTGAAGTTACTAATATAACCAAAACCAATGGTTTCAGATCTGTACTGCATATTCTTGCCACTTGGTTTGAAAAGAAAGGAAAGCAACAGGTTGCTGATTCAATTTAAAATGCTGATAAATAAAGTATATTTGCAGTTCATTTGGAATGACATCTTACCAAGGTGTTAATTTTAACCATATTCATCTGGCAAAAACTAAATGAGCTGAACAGCAAAGAGTTACTTAACACTTTCAAAACTTCCTTCATTTTTTACCCGGAGTGTCCTTTGGGGAGATAAACAGGTAAAGATCCTGGTGATTCAAATACAGTCATTGTTTTCCCTCCCCATGCTGAATTAAATCTGCAGATAAGAAAGGCCAATGATATTTTACCAATTGATCACCGCTTGCACCTTATGGTATTTGCTACTTCTACCATTGTGTGGTTCTGGGTAAGGATTGTTTGGGATAGTCTGTTATCATTTATCTTCCTTTTCCTTTGTTTTGTCTTGAATTTATCAAGTGACTAATGGTTGAGAATACAAAGCCAAAGAGGATCTACAGAAGAGGCAATCTGTGATAGTAGAAGATTCTTTTGCATGCTGTGCTTATTGTATTTCAGATGTTAAAATTAGTTCCAAAATAAGCTCACAGGTCTGGCCTTAACAGAGTTAGTTTGGGCAGCAGACGTAACAATATCCAGAGGGATCTCTATTATCTGAAGGACACAGGCGGGGAGTATTTCATTCAGTTAATCGAATTCCAGATAGTTGAATGCAGGATAACAGTTTAGCCAAGCATCGGGACATTGCGATCTTGACAAATAATCCCATATTCAGATAATCAAATGCCAGATAATCAATGTTTCTGCAGTTGGCCCCATTCCCATAGGTTTAGAAGGGAAGATTTGCTATTATTCGCTATCCTGTTGAAAGTAAAAGAAACAGCTAAATGCGTCCTTTACCCACCCCAACACCCTAGGTCCTGTCAAGACATGTACTGTTTTCAGCATAACCAACCCATTTTCACTTACTTTGAATAGAATAGAATAGCCTTTATTATCACGTGCACTCGAACGAGTGCAGAGAAATGTTTGTAATAGTGCCTTTCAACACCATCTTGGGTAGACGGTATCTAGGTACAGATACTTTAAGTGTTGTCACACTATTGAAATATTAAAAATATATAGATTAGCATGGGAATACAGAGTTTCAAAAAATCCAGAATGGTCATAAAAAGTGAGCATAAAGTAGTCAAATTCCAGTCCTTTTCCAACATGAGACTGTACATGTCTGCCTTCAGAACACAAGGCCATGCTGCCTCCAAGCGCTGGCCTCCATCCAGGATTTGCTTTGTTGCTGCTCCAGATCTGGCCATCACTCACTCTGCTCCCTACTGAAGGGCATGAGTTGGCCTGTGCTTATTCTGATCCCACTACAAAACTTAACCTGTGAATTGGCCCATGTTCACTCTGATCCCACTCCAAAACCTGGCCTGTAAATGGACCTGTGCTCACTCTGGTTCCACTCCAAAATGCGGCCTGCAAGTTGGCCCATGTTCACTCTGATCCACTACAAATTGCGGCCTGCGAATTGGCCTGTGCTCACTCTGATCCCACTCCAAAGCTCTGCCTGCGAATTGGCCTGTGCTCACTCTGATCCTGCTCCAAAATTCGACCTTTGAATCAGCCATGTTCACTCTGATTCCACTCCAAAACTTCACCTGCGAATTGGCCTGTGTTCACTCTGATCCCACTGCAAAACTCAGCCTGTGAGTCAACCTGTGCTCACTCTGATCTATTCCAAAACTCAGCCTGCGAGTTGGCCCATGCTCACTCTGATCCCACTCCAAAACACAGTTTGTGAATTGGCCATGTTCACTCTGATCCCATTCCAAAACCAGGCCTGTGAATCTGCTGTGCTCACTCTGATCCCACTACAAAATGTAACCTGCAAATTGGCCCGTGCTCACTCTGATCCCACTCCAAAGCATGGCCTACCAATTTGCCTGTGCTCACTCTGATCCCTCTCCTCAGCCTGTGAATTGCCCGTGCTCACTCTGATCCCTCTCCTTGGCCTGCAAATTGCCCATGCTCACTCCACTCCCACTCCAAAACTTGGCCTGTGAATCGGCCGTGCTCCCTCTGCGATCGCTCTGGGATTTGGTCTGTCCTCCCTCTGCTACCACTCCGGGACTCGGTTCACCCCCTCCCCCGGACTCCGCCTGCCATTCTCCAGGTAGGGTAGGGTAGTGTAATAATGTAAAAATTAGTGCAATGGGGGTGGGGGAGGGTGCGGGGGGGAGTAGGGGAATGAGTAAATGCTGTAAAGAGGGTAAAATAAACAAAGAAAATGGAAAAGGAATTAGTGAGCAGAGGAGCTCCAACTGGAGCATTTTACCATCTTGTCATACTGCATTATCAGCTTTCCTTTCTCCTTGGCATACTATCATCCATCCGTTTCTCCATATTGTTATTCCTTTTCTCCCTGAGCTCCACCTCCATCTATGTGCTCACTCCACTCTCTACCTCCTGTATCTCCCCAACACTGTTAGATATATTTTTGGTACCATTCATTTTATAGTTTCAATTTTTACCAAGTGCCATCGAGATTTTATTTTGTTCATAAGAGGTTTAATGACTTACTTGATGATTTTAACCTTTTTTTTGCACCATTAACTTCTTTTTTTTATTGTTATAGCCAGATCTGCAGCTTTGGTGAGCTTGTTTCAGTCAAAGGGTGTCTCATTAAATTAAAAATAAAACTGATAGTGCTGGATTTCAGTTCAGGACATGACCTGTCCAGTGATAATATCAGCTGGGATTATAACAACTTTTGTATGAAACATTGCAATGAAATTGTGCTCAGCAAACTCCCACAGAATCACAGAAATACTATTATGTTTCTGTTGATTGGAGGGATAATATTTACTAAGAAAGCAAAGTTGTCTTCCAAGAAGCTCCATGAGATTGTTTACATCTACCTCAGAAGGCAGACAGGGTCTCACATTAATACCTTCTCCCAATGACAACACCTCTTGCCTGACAAAACACTGCAGTGTTAGTCGAGATTTCTGTGGTTAACTTTGTAGAATTGGATTTGAACCCACCAACTAAGCTACGGTTGAAGTACATCTGTTGCTGTCAGACGATGACAAAATTGGGATCAAATGAATCACTGCAATTGAATCAGGCACTCCATTTCGATGCTTATAAATGACGATAAGTTACATGAGGCATGAAGGTAATTGTTTTCCATGGAAATGTACCTTCAGGCAGAATGGATGGTTCAGAAAGGGGTAAAATTGTTCAAATAAGATTGTGTCCAGAGGTGGAAAAGAAATAGGAAAGTGGTGAGGGTTTCAAATAAAACCTCAATAAATTGCAAAAGAATTTTTTCATTGTGAAAACTTGTTTGTCAGAACAATATTTCACTGTCAGACAGCTGAGTGAATTGTAAATGAAGCATGAGAGTAAATTAAAATTGAGGCAGAAGGAAAGAGTAGAGCTGGATCAACATTTACAAAGAAAGCAACGCCTTGAAACTCAAAGCAGTTGAAACCATTAGAAAAATTAAATGTTGCAGAAAGTTCAGTGAGTTAAATGAATGAGCCACATTCTAAATTTGAACTGAGAACCTTTTAAAAAGTACTTGAAATAGTTTCTTGATTACCAAATGACAATAGCTCCAGAAATGCTTGACACCTACTTATTTTCAGAACGCATCTTGAGAGTTTCTTGCTCAAAAGTAGATTCTTAACCTGACTTACTTAAAAACACTGTCAACTGCAGTAAAATTTTCCACAGTTAATTACAGGGGGAGATTCATTAATAGTAAAGTGACAAGTCCATGGGCAGAAAACAGTCTCAACAATAGTCAAAGAAGAACCTTTCACATGGGTTATAATTGATTGTGTAGGTTCCCTCCTGAGAACTAAAAGTAGGAACCAGTACTTGTTAACCATAATGGATGTGTCTACCAGATTTCCAGAGGCAATTCCATTACGGAGTATCAAGGCAAAAAGGGTGGAGTGGGGTTAGTAGTGTCCTTCATGTGGTGTGGGCTACCCAAAATGATTCAGTCAGACCAAGGGTCTATTTTTACTGCTAGGCTGTTTAAGGAAGTCATGGATAAGTTAGGTATACAGCACTTTAAATCAAGCCCATATCATTCTGAATCCCAGGGAGCTTTGGAAAGGTGGCATCAGACCCTGAAGACCATGTTAAGAGCATAATGTTAGGATGATCTGAATGACTGGGACAAAGGTATCCCATTTGTATTGTTTGCCATTAGAGATGCCCCAAAAGAATCCACTCAGTATATTCTCTTTGAGTTAACATTCAGACATGAAGTGAGAGGGCCTTTGAAATTAATTAAAGAGAAATTGACAGGACCAAAATCGGAGATCTCACACTTGGATTATGTATCGGAGGTGAGGGACAGATTAAATTGAGTAGGTGATTTTGCTAAACAGCAGCTGAAGAGGGCACAGCATAGAATGAAGCAGGTGGCAGATAAAAACACTGAAATTTGGACATTTTCCCATGGGGATGACATATTAGTATTGTTACCCATGATGGGAAAGCCCTTCAAAGCCAGGTTTAGTGGTCCCTATCAAATTGAGAAAAAAGTTGAGTCAGGTATACTATATGGGAAAGATGCTATCTAGGAAAAAACTGTATCACATATGTCATGTGAATATGTTGAAACCTCATTCTTTCAGAAAGAAGAAACTGGAGAAACAGTTCTTAGTTACTGCCCCACAGAGTTAGTAATCAAATCCAGATGTTGTGGTGTTTGATGTGCCTCAAAATAGGTTAAACAATGAGGAAGTCCTTGAGTGGGATAGATTAGTAAACTGGGGAGAAAGTGAGGCCTGCACATGCTGGAGATCAGAGCTGAAAATGTGTTGCTGGAAAAGCGCAGCAGGTCAGGCAGCATCCAAGGAACAGGAAATTTGACATTTCGGGCATAAGCCCTTCCTTTAAACGATCAAGAGAAGCAAAACTGATAAACTTACAGAAAACAGAATTAGCAAAAGCAGAGGTGACATTCTTGGACATAATATTGGTCATGGAAGGTTGATCCCACAGAACACAAAGATGAAGGCCATTGAGGAATTTCCATGGCTAACCTCAAAGAAAGGGGTACTTTGATTTTTGAGACTCAACAGATTCTACCAGAGGATTGTTCCAAACTTCAAAAGTGTAGTGGCACCATTAACTGATGAAAAACACAAAATTTCAATGAATTAAACAATGTCAGGAGACATTTGACAATTCAAAACCAGTATTAATCACCACACCAGTTTTAGCTACACCAAACCTTTTGAAACCCTTCAAAGTTGCAATTAATGCTAGTGACGCAGAAGTTGGAGCAGAAGATGATAATGGAATTGAACTGCCAGATGATTACTCTTCAAAGAAACTCAACACCCCCTAGAGAAAATACTTTATGATCGAAGAAGAATTATTGAGTTTGGTACTGGCCTTACAACATTTTAAGGTTTATGTCACAAACAATGTGTCGGAGATGGTTGTGTACATGGATCACAAACCTCTTACATTCTTGGAGCACTTTAAAGAGAAGAATATGAGACTATTTTGTTGTAAACTTATGTTACTGACTTTTAATTTACAAATTGTACATGTTGCTGGTTGCAAGAATGTGATAGCAGATGCGTTATCGTGGATTTAATGGCTAAAGTATAGATAAGATTGAACAGATACCAATGCTATATATAGTGTGCAGAATAACTTCGATTAATGTCCAATGTATTTCATGGTAATAGAGTTAAGAATTTGAAAAAAGAATGAAGCCACCTTTTCATTATAATGGTTCTTTTTTTTGAGGGGGGAGTTGTTATGAAGTTGAAGGTGTATACTGTACATTTAAGCAAGAATGAAAGCTGGTAAACACCTGTCATGTCACAGAGTGTACTGGAAAACTTAAAGATGTAACATTTTGGCTGTAACCGAGATACCTGACTTGTTTTCACAACAGTTTGAATTTAACCAATCAGATACTAAATTCCAATCAAATTTTACTGTTTTGACAACATCAAACCAATGAGACAATCCGATGCTTTGGGGTACAAAAAGCAGCCCTTTTGGACAGTTAGCCAGCGAAAGAGCACCTTCTGCTATGGATAGACTGCTTTTCAAATCACTCTCGAAAAACTACCTGCTTTCATATGAAAAATCTGTGCAGCAGAAGACCAAAGACAATCCAGGGAGATCTACAAACAGAGAAGGATAAACATCACTATCTGGTTTTGAAAATTGATTTGTTGTAAATTTAATAGGGGCTTTATTGGATCAGTATATTGTTAAAGAGCGAGCGGTAGATAATAAACCTTTAAGAGAAAGGAGGCTTTGAATTGTAAATAGTTGTTGTTTCATGTTTGTTTTAGAGTTAAAGAATTTTTTTTAAATAGTGGAATTTAGGTAGTTCTCTGTCACTCATACTTTAACTGATTACAAGGTGAGGTGAGCTTTTCTGTGTGTTTGGTTTAATTAGCAGAAGGATTTACCGCTGTGTTGTGACAAGTTTGAGAGGAATCATAAATGCTAATTATATTAGCTAATTGAACAATATGGAATTGGAATATTTGCTAACAGCTTAAGATTGAAAATAGACTGGGAATTGCTGAGAGGGAATTGGAAAGGACATAATAAAGAAAGAGAATTTCAAAATGGAAAGCACAATAGAATCAAATAATTTGCCAATCACCACATTGACTGGCTAGAGGAATAACATTTTAATAAAGCAGAATCTCCCCAGGGAGTGCTGATCTTCAGCAGACACTGCGATAGGGTCAGTGTCTATTATCTGGCAAACATATTTCACGTGAGGCAACTGGGGAGTCAGTCATGACACTTGCTGACAAATATGCAAACCTCACAAAGAGAATTTGAATTCTAATAACGTAAGTCCTTCACTTGGTCATAAACATATAACGAAACTGTCAACATAAGGCTATCATTGTAAAACAAAGATAAAGATTCCCAGCAGTTGTTTTCAACAAAGCTATCCAACTTTGCAAACTCCAAAGCAACTCTGTAACGCAGCATGCTAATATACAGGAACAATACATGAAACACAATTGAGCTTGAATGAAAATATAAATTAATTTGTATGAAATATAGTGAAACTAAAATGAAATATCAGTCAGTAGAATGAAGTACATTCATTCAAATGAAATCTTGACTCGTCTGAATTAAAGGTTTCCTGTAGCTATTATCAAATTTATTCAGAGATTTATTATCTGAATGATGTTCATTCTGTGCTAAGTCTGATCAAGAATTCCACATTGAATTTTTTTTCATCTTGAGCCAGACCTATTTCTTTTCCTTTCTGTACCTTGTTTGAGAAGCTGTGAGAACATTGCAGCCAGATTATGTTGTGAACCAATTGTTCATGCACAATTCAAAAACAGAATTGCGTGAACAAAGCCATTCCAGCTGCTCCTTCCTTATGGAAAATGAATTGAGGTTCACTCGATGCCAGAGGCTGAAAGTACACTGAAGGAATTTTATGAACATTATAATGGAGCTTGCTGGGTGGATTCAACAATGGTAGATGGAATCACCATTGAGCAATACAATAGATATCATTGAACCTTCATGCAGAGCAAGGGAATTCCCCATCCAGAATTGTGACAAAAAACAAAAGTTGCAAATGCCCTTATTTTTGAAGGGATAAAGGAGTTAATAGAAAGAATTGTAAAAATAATGCAGACAACAATTCATTCTCTTACAGTTTAAACAATTTCATCAAGAACTTGTCTTTATAAAAATGCTTGCCCTTTGTGTGTGCTGTTGAAATTCTTATCATGCGTGAGAAGAGTACGAATATAGATTGGAAATGCTTAAATTCATAAATTTTAACAAAAGAAGGCCACATAGAAACCAAATACATTAATAAGTGATGCAAAAAGACTGGAAGAGGATAACTGAGGAATGATTGTTCCCAACACAGTGAAAGAGCCTCACTAATATGCTGCGTAAGACAAATCAGTGAAAGGCTTTCTTTCCTGTTAGTTAATTTACTTTTGGGAAATTTGCTATGGGGTGTTGACAGTGCAGGGTTCTTAAAATAAACCTGTGGCTGTTGATAAACTGTAACATTGACTTGCAAAAAACATGAAAGAAAGGCTGTACACCAATGTTAACCTGTATTCTGAGATGTGACTATTGTCAGCTTTACTTTATCGATTCAAGTGTCTATCATTCAATAAAAGCAGAGGATCATGTGACTCTTTTTTATATGTTAATTTGTGGGATGTTAGCATCACTGGGTCAGCATTCATTGCCTGTCCCTAGTTGCCCTTGAGAAGGTGGTGGTGACCTGCCTTCTCGAACCGTTGCAATCACCTGCTGTGAGTTGACCCACAATGCTGTTAAGGAGGGAATTCCAGGATTCTGACCCAGTGGCAGTGAAGGATCACTGATACATTTCCAAGTCAGGATGATGAGTGGCTTGGGGGTGTTGGGGGGGAGGGTGTTGGGGGGGGGGGGGGGGTGGGGGGGGGTGGATTTGAAGGTGCTTCCTTAGGAATGGGAGTAGGCCATTCAGCTCATTGAGTCTGCCCTGCCATTCAATGAGATCATGGCTGATCTGATGATCCTTAACTCCGTTATGGGGGTTAAGGGAATCCCCATAACCCTTGATTCTCTTCCTGATTAGAGGTCTGTCTACCTCAACCTTGAATGTCCTTAAAAACTCAGCCTTTTACAGCCCTCTGCAGTAAAGAGGTGCACAGATTCACTACCCTCTGAAAGAGGTTTTTCCTTGCTCTGAGAACACTTGCTCTGAGATTGTGTCTTCTAGTCCTAGACTCTCCCACTAGATAAAGAAAAAGCTCTCTGTTTCGACCATGTCAAGCCCCTTCCAGAATCTTTCATGGTTCACTAAGATCACCTTGTGTTCATCTGAATGCCAATGAGATTAGGGCCAGGTGCACTCTCCTTTGCCTGACCTCTCATAGAGTTGAGTGTGGCAGGCAGGGTAGAGGTGGGGAGGGGTGTTGGGTGGTGGGGGGAATTGTGTTCATCCACAAATGGACGGACTTAAGGGGAACCTTCAGGATGACCTGTCTGCAACTTGTCCTCAGACTGCTTGCCTAGTGGCACCACCCTGTCTTCTCTAAAGGAAGCTCCCCCTGTCAGCTTTAGTGGGGAAGTGTACCCTGTGCACCACCTACAGAGCAGAGTCAGAATGCTGAACTTGGGCTCTCCAGGCTGGTTGCCAACTTGTCAATGGAGGTAGTCAGATGCTGGCATGTCCGATCCATCAGGGTCCTGCAGCCTCAATACCAAGTTGCTCAGTGCTCCTATAAACCTCCCTGCTGCTCTGGGGTCTGCTTGTGTGATGTTAGTGAAGTCAGGAATCACTTGGTCTCTGGAGATCTCCAAGTGTCATCCATCTGAGGTCATTCTTCCCAGACCAGCAGGAAGACATGAAAGTGCTCACCAGCTTGTGCTCCTGGCTCTAATCCAGTGCACGATGCCACTGTTGTCCCTGAGCTACTGGGAGGTTGGGTGCCAGAAGCACCAGAGAGGAAAGATTTCCTTAAGGGCTTGTCCACTCTTGTGACAATCCCGATTGACATTTTCATGTCAATAGATGTGCCTGGTCGCAGCCAGACCAACTGGCTGTTCAGTTGTCATTCAGCACCTAGCTGAAGATGGGACCAAACAAGGGGGTAAGGGAACAGAAAAGCCAGGGAGCAGTGAAGATTACAGCCAGGAAGTGGATGTAAGACAAAAAGAGGTCAGAGGCTGTAGCTGGTGAGTAGAGGAGAGAAAAGGAGGGATCAGCAGGGATGGAAGAGGGATGGAGGGGCTTTTTGATGTGGATGGGGTGAGAGGACCATTGCATGTGAGCTGGCAGAGTAGCAGATAAGTTGATCCAAGGGGTAAGTGTGAAAACAATCTTTGTTGAAGTGTCAATGACTCTTCTTCTGATGAACAGTCATGTTGGGCTCAAAACGTTAGCGATTTCTCTCTGCACCTCACATGGTCCAGAAGGAGAAATCCCATCCAGAGTGAGACACCGTCTGAGTGAATATATAGTTCAGAAAAATTGATGGCAGGATAATGATATGGAAATGGCCAGACCCGCTCAAAACCTTTCAAGAAAGTAGCCCAGGTCCTAACTTTGCTACTTGTTTTAAGCAGGTGTACTGTGGATATTCAAGGAGGGATGCAGCTGGCCCAACCACTTAGTTTTAACAAAATTGAATTTGTTTGCAAGATCACCAAATGAAATGCAAACAATAGAGAACTGAATACACAATAACTTAACCAATCCAAAAACCCAACAGATTATCCCAACTTAATGATGCAGCTCCAAATACCTGCAACAACCTGCATCAACATCCCTTGGCACAAAAGGTAAAATCAGACACAGGATCTTAAAGGAGAGAGATGGGAGGGAGATGGCAGAGGGATTCAGCAAGGAACACCTTCTTGCATGTAGCTGTTTCTAGGACCAACCTCAAAACTGCCTACCCGCTTTCAGCAAATAACCAGACTGCAAAAACAAAACCAAACCAGAGAAAAGCTGAGCTGGGAGAACTGATAACCCCCTTTTAATTGTACAAGTGCTTTTTTTTAAACTTGAAAGCATTCTCAAGTAGTTAAACCCAGACTTTTTGGAATCACTGCTTTTACAACAACTCCAAAATACATATGGCCAAGGGCAGCATAACCTTGTTAAAGGAGCAATATCATCACAATAGGAATTCAGTGCAGAGGTGAAGAGATGGCTTCTTGACTTTATTTTTGGCTCATAGTTTGTGAGGTAATAGTTTTAAACAGGATAAATTGAATTCCGGTGTCAGGGGCCCAGCACATAACAATGCCATCACAGGTAAACTGTACAGGTTGTTCTATCACAATGTGCGTTTTGTCAATATGAATTTGCTGTGATGCGATTGACGAATAGGGTATGCCATTTCTAAAGTGCAAACTTTTAAAATATGTGTTGGCTATAACGCGATTGCATCACCAACACTTTAAGTGCTATTGTATTGCACGATTCTTGTATAGCGCTGGGTCGTACAGGAACGTGACTATCGCACTACAGAAGAAATAACTATATGTTTTTTGGTTGATACAGGGAGTCATTCAAGAGGATGGAGAAAAGGGAAACATAGCCACAATTGGGGATGGATTAGGGGAATAGACGCTGTTCTTTGTGGCCAGGACCGAGAGTCCCAAAAACTTTGTTACTTCCCTGATGCCGGTTCAGGATATATCACCTGGGCTGCAGAGGAATGTGGAGAGAGAGGGGAATGATCCAGTTGTCACAGTCCACATAGCTACCAATGATATAGGTAAAGAGGGGAAAGAGGTACTCTGAGGGAATATAAGTGCCCTGGGGCTAAATTAGAAAGCAGAACCAAAAATGAAATAATTTCTGGATTTCTATTTAAGTCACAAGCAAATTGGCAAGATTAAAGGAGGTAAGTGCATGGCTAAAAGGATTGGAATTCATTAGCATCAGTATTTGGGAAAGAGGGAGCTGTTCCGATAGGACAGATTCTGGATTAGTGGTGCTGGAAGAGCACAGCAGTTCAGGCAGCATCCAAAGTGCAGCGAAATCGACATTTCGGACAAAAGTCCTTCATCAGGATGATGAATGGCTTTTGGCCGAAACGTCGATTTCGCTGCACTTTGGATGCTGCCTGAACTGCTGTGCTCTTCCAGCACCACTAATCCAGAATCTGGTTTCCAGCATCTGCATTGTTTTTACCCCGATGGGACAGTGTCCACCTGAATCATGCTGGGATCAGAAATCTGGAAAATTACCAGGGACCTGGTAAATCACATAACTACACTTGCACCTATTGTCTATTGTCTACATCTGTGAATAGGGTTTTAAACTGAATAGTGGGTAGGAGAGTGCAGTTGCATGGAAAATGATGGAAAATGTTAAAGGGAGGTGACTCCCTGGAGGTTACTAAAGTTTCCAGAACAAGCAATATGACAGAGTATGGCAAGGGTCAGGAATCTAACTTCAGGCTCATCGGGTAAAGGAGAAGGGGAGCAGTCAATGCAGGATTAAGGATGCTATACTTAAATACACGCAATACATGAAACAAGATGGCAAGGTGGCTTTCAGGAAAAAGAGAATCTCAGGAAAAGGAATGTTTATCTTATGGATTTTTGGCGCAGCTTGCGGTAGAGACCATTAGGGAACAGACGATCCTGCATTTGGTGATGAAGAGCATATGCTCGAAAAGTTGAATTTCCTGCTCTTCGAATGCTGCCTAACCAGATGTGCTTTTCCAGCCCTATACGTTTTGACGAAAGTGTAAAGAGGAAAAATTGTTTAAACTCCTTAACTGTGAAGGTACCGCTGGGGACAGTGAATTCACCCTACAGAGCGAGAAGCTGGAATCTTGTAAAAGCAATCGATAATCTATTTAAGATTAGTGGAAAGCCAGGGGTTTGGGAAGCCTTTCAAAACTGGCAGAGGATAACAAAAAGAAAGTGGGGTTTGATATGTGAGTGTTTGAGGACTCTGAGTCTGCAGTTAATGGAGTTTAGAAGGATGAGGTGTGACCTGATTGAAACTTACAAAATGCTGAGAGGCCTGGACAGAGTGGATATGGAGAAGATGTTTCCATGAGTCAGAGAGACTAGGGGGCACCCAGAGACTTACCCCACTCACACAGGTTCCAGGTCTCTGTTGAGATGACTAGTTTATTTTATAATTGCATGTCCAGCTCAAAAACCTGACAAAATAGTGCTGCCAAATGTTAGTGCAATAATAGCATGATTTGTTCACCAAATAAAGACTTGACCTGAGGGCACAGCCTCAGAGTGAAGGGATGACACTTTAGAATTGAGATGAGGAGGAATTTCTTCAGCCAGAGGGTGGTTAATCTGTGGAACTCATTGCTGCAGAAGGTTGTGGAGGCCAAGCTATTGAGTGCATTTAAAACAGACATAGGGTCTTAATCGGTAAGGGGAACAGAAGAAGGCAGGAGAATGGGATTGCGAAACATATCAGCCATGATTGAATGGCGGAGCAGACTTGATGGGCCAAAATGGCATACTTCTGCTCCTATATCTTATGATCTTCTGGTTCACAGATGCTGATCTTTTTTCTCCAGCTCCTTCTCTGCTTGTGTCATATTTCCAACATCTGCTGTATTTCTTTTTGTTTTTAAAAAAAATCCTTGCCTCTCCCCCTTTTGTTAACTGGGTTTCCCAAGGATAGGTAAGTGAAAATTTAATCAGAGGCACTAGTTTGACTGAGTGAGGTTTGTTGTCTGCCCCATTTGCATTAAAATCAGAAGTGGCTTGTCTCACAGAAGCTGGGAGGTGAGGTTTAATATTTTTAGCATGAGTCTTTGGGGATTAAAACGCCCCTTTGTCTCTGTCAAGAATCCTTAGTTTAATTGACTAAAGAGGCACACCACTGCTTACTCCATTTACACAGGTCTGAGTTCTCTGTTGAGGTGACTGTTTTAGTTTTTAACTGCATCTCCAAGTCAAAAACCCATCAAAATACTGTGGCCAAGTGTCAGTGCAATAATAGCAAGATTTGTTCACCAAATTTAGCACCATAGTCGCTTCATCACTGTCTTCCTTAAAATTCCAAACTGGTGGGAACCTATCTGATTTTCATGGTTACTAACAAGGGCAAATTTCTTTTGACATGGCTGCTGGAGGCTGAAAACCGATGTATATTCACTGCTCAATAATTACCCGCTCACATGGAATAAGTGCTCAGAGAGACTAAAATGGTTTCACATCGATCACAGAGCAGTGTATGAATAAAAATTGCAACTATTATCCAGTAACAGCACTTTGCCTTTGCCATCAGTGTGAAAGGGTGAGAGTCAAATATGCAAAGGTGCTATTCAGTGATTGTCTCCCCAGTTAGTCCACTGTCCCCTCATCATTTACCTAAACATAATTATTTAATTATACTAATGATTTTACGTTGCATTCCTTTTGTCAACATTTTTGTTTCATTCAGTAAACTGAACGTCTTATTCAGAAAGGAGTCTCAAGCAAAGTGAGGTGAAGGTTCGAGACTGTCTTTTGTAAACAATAATTGGTGTTCCATTTATTATTAATTTTGAGTCTGAAATTGAAAGATTTTTAATAATCGAAGGTATTGAGGAATATGGGATTAGGATTGATGTATATTTTGTTTGGTCAAAGGTCAGCCACGATTTCAGTGATTAACAGAATAGTCCCCAGCTGCTAAGTGCTCTCCTTTTGTTGCTATGCTTCTTATATGTAAGGTATTGGCCCAGATCTCTAGGTCAGCAACAACACCAGACTGATTGTTACTGACTGCAGCGATAATTACGTCCTTTCCTACTTCTGATCTGCAGCCGGCAATTTCCATGGTGCTGGCTACAGTGATCTCTTCTTGCAGCCATTCCCAGAGAGTAGAAGTGAAGAGAAGCAACAAAGACAGCATATTCCTTTTGTAGTTTCTGGGTTCAGGTAAATTATTAAACATTTTCAGTGTTTCAGTGGGTGTTGAGGCAGTGAAGGGTGTGGCTGGTGGGGATAAGGTTTTACGGTTTGGATAGTCAGGGATTTGGCTCTGATGTTAATCGCTGTGGTGGAGGCTAGTACAATTGTAACATTTAAAAGGCATCCAGATGGTGTTATGGACTAGGCCAGACCACTCAAAACAATCTTAAGCAGACAGCCCCAGACCATAACTTTGCAATTTGTTTTGGACGTGTGCAGTGAACCTACTCCGAGTAAGTTAGCTAAGTTGACTACTAGATTTTAAAACAGACAAAAATGTATTCACAAAATTACACAATGAAACACAAAGAACAGGATAAAGAACCCCTACAGGACTCAGTTTATCCAGACTAGACTTAATTGTGCTGTTCCGAGTATACACAACAGTCCCAAATAACAAACTCCCTTAAAAATCCAGTATAAATGGAACAGATGCTAACAGGTCGAAGTTGATGGGCAGAAAGAGAGAGAGAGAGTTTCCACACAGCTCCCTGTTGTCACAAAGCTGTTCCTTGGCCGAAGGAGACTCTGTCCATGATTTTTTTCAGAGTGGCAATAAATCGGGCCAGGCTCCAATCAGTCTTGTTTGGTACAGAGATGAAAAGGATTTTAAGAGGCCTTTTGTTTGTATGTAAACAGGTGAGACTTCAGGCCAAACTGGTCATGTTTTAGAAGTGACCTGTATAATGAAAGGGGAGTGGTCAGCTCTCTAGCTGATCTGAGCTGAACAATTTTAGTTCAATCTTGAACCAGGAAGTTCAATAGTAAGCTGTGTGGAGCTCTATCTCTTTTCTGCCCTTCAACTTCAACCTGTAAGTGTGTGTTCCATTTATACTGGGTTTTAAAGGGAGTTTGCTTATTGCAACTGTCGTGTATATTCGGAACAACATAATTAAGTCTAGCTGGATAGGTTGAGTTCTGTAGGGGTTATTTATTCTGTTCTTTGTGTTTCATTGTGTAATTTTGTGAATACATTTTTGTCTATTTTAAAATCTAGTAGTCATAGAGTCATAGAGTTGTACAGCACATAAACAGACCCTTCGGTCCAACCTGTCTATGCCAACCAGATATCGCAACCCAATCTAGTCCCACCTGTCAGCACCCGGCCCATATCCCTCCAAAACCTTCCTGCTCATATACCCATCCAAATGCCTCTTAAACGTTACAATTGTACCAGCCTCCACCACATCTTCTGGCAGCTCATTCCATACACATACCACCCTCTGTGTGAAAACTTTGCCCCTTAGATCTCTCTTATATCTTTCCCTCTCACCCTAAACCTATGCCCTCTAGCTCTGGATTCCCCGACCCCAGAGAAAAGACTTTGTCTATTTATCCTATCCATGCCCCTCATCATTTTGTAAATTCCAATAGGTTACCCCTCAGCCCCCAACGCTCCAGGGAAAACAGCCCCAGCCTGTTCAGCTTCACCCTACAGCTCAAATCCTCCAACCCTGGCAACATCCTTGTATATCTTTTCTGAACCCTTTCAAGTTTCACAACATCTTTTCGATAGGAAGGAGACCAGAATTGCATGCAGTATTCCAACAGTGGCCTAACCAATGTCCTGTACAGCCTCAACATCACCTCCCAACTCCTGTACTCAATACTGTGACCAATAAAGGAAAGCATACCGAACACCTTCTTCACTATCCTATCTACTTGTGACTCCACTTTCAAGGAGCTATGAACCTGCACTCCAAGGTCTCTTTGTTCAGCAACACTCCCTAGGACCTTACCATTAACTGTATAAGTCCTGCTAAAATTTGCTTTCCCAAAATGCAGCACCTCGCATTTATCTGAATTAAACTCCATCTGCCATCCCTCAGCCATTGGCCCATCTGGTCCAGATCCTGTTATAATTTGAGGTAACCCTCTTCGCTGTCCACTACACCTCCAATTTTGGTGTCGTCTGCAAACTTACTAACTGTACCTCTTATGCTCACATCCAAATCATTTATGTAAATGACAAAAAGTAGAGAACCGAGCATCGAACTTTGTGGCACTCCACTCGTCACAGGCCTCCAGACTGAAAAACAACCCTCCACCACCACTCTCTGTCTTCTACCTTTGAGCCAGTTCTGTATCCAAATGGTTAGTTCTTCCTGTATTCCATGAGATCTAACCTTGCTAATCAGTCTCCCATGCAACATCTGTGGGTGGCACGGTGACACAGTGGTTAGCACTGCTGCCTCACAGCACCTGAGACCCGACTCAGGCGACAGACTGTGTGGAGTTTGCACGTTCTCCCCGTGTCTGCGTGGGTTTCCTCTGGGTGCTCCGGTTTCCTCCCACAGTCCAAAGATGTGCGGGTCAGGTGAATTGGCCATGCTAAATTGCCCGTAGTGTTAGGTAAGGGGTAAATATAGGGGTATGGGTGGGTTGTGCTTTGGCGGGTTGGGTGGACTTGTTGGGCCGAAGGGCCTGTTTCAACACTGTAAGTAATCTAATCTAATTACTCCGGGTAATTTTCATTGTATACTTACCGAAACAAATTGCAAAGTTATGGTTTGGGGCTGCCTGCTTGAGATTGTTTTGAGTGGTCTGGCCTAGTCCATAACAGATTGGCGGGATTTTAATCAGTTGAATGGTAGGTGCTAGTGTCTTTGTTGCGGGTGTTGATTTGGTTGGGTAGACAAAGCTTAGAAGAGTAATAGCTCTTTCAGTTTTCTGCATGTGGATGCAGTGACTTTGGAAGGTTTGCAAAAAGTGAATAAGGCCAAGTCGCAAGAATTAGCAGAGAGGCAGGAATTGGAACTGCCTGCTTCTGTGAGGAAAGGAGAGATAATTACAGCAGTAGATCAGCATTTGAACTTGCTGCAGAAGCCATCAGAATCTATTGAGATGGCAAAAATCAATTGCAAATGAAGCAGGTTTGAGTTAGAGGCGAGAGGTAAGGAAAGGACAGTAGAAATGCAACAGTTTGAGTTATGATTAAAAGCTGAAGAGAGGGGAAAAGGAAAAGCAGCAGAAGAGAAAGAAAAAGAGAGTGTTTGAACTTCAAACATTGACACTTAAAAATGAAAGTGTGCGTAAAAGGTTGGAGATAAAGGCTGAGGGTAGGCTTAGAGAGGAAGAGAGTGAGGATGAGCAAGCCCCTGGTAGTCAGAAGGCCAGTGCGAAACTGTTTAAACATGTTCAAGCATTGCCTAAATTTGATGAGAAGGATGTGGAAGCCTTTTCATCTCATTTGAAAAGGTGGCCAAACAAATGCAGTGGCCAGTGGCAATTTGGGTTTTGTTGATCCAAACGAAACTTGTAGGTAGGGCTAGTGAGGTATTCGCATCAATATCAGAGGAGATATCTGGGGAATATGAGGAGGTGAAAAATGCCCTTCTAAGTGCATATGAGCTTGCACCAGAAACCTGTAGACAATGCTTCAGGAATCAAAGGAGGGACCCTGGTCAAACCTAGATTGAGTTTGAAAATATCAAAGAGTAATTTCAATCGATGGATAAGAACGTTAAAAATCGAGTAAACTAATGATGCCCTTAATTTGGAAGACTTCAAAATTTCATTGCCTGAATTAGTGTGAACTCATGTGGAAGAGCAAAGAGTTAAAACAACAAGGTTAGCAGCTAAAGTGGCTAATGATTTTGAGCTGATCTGTGATTATGAGCAGTTTGGCTTCCAGAAGCAATTTCAGTCCATGGGGAATAGAAACTGGGGTAAAGAGAAATCCTCAGGTGGAAAGGGAAAGGTAGGCCTCAGTGAAGATTATCAGGATAATTTACCACAGGGTAAAAAAGAAATCCTTGAGGGACACAAAGAAGTTAAAAAGCTCTGGTAATAAAGTGGGCCACATAAAATCACAGTGTTGGTAGGCTCGGAGAATGCCAGATGTCGGGAAACCAGGGAAGCCTGGAAGTTTTTTTGAATGAGTAACAAAAAGCACAAGGGAAGTCAGACAACTGTCTCAGAGTGTACAGGATGATCAGAGGTTGATCAAGGAGGAAGTGCCAGATCTTCTTAAAAAATACACATGCAAAGGTAAAGTTTATTCACATGGGCCTGGAGCAGTAGGTAAGGAGGTTACAATATTAAGGGACACAGGATCCTCTCAGTTTGTAATGCTGAAGGATGAGGAGATGTGCACTCCTGAAGGACGATTGCCAGAGAAGGTACTGGTAACAGGAATTCATGGCGAGACAAAAAGTACTCAATTCTATAAAGTGAGCTACAGAGTCCAGAGAAGAGTGGAGAATTTGTGGTCGGAGTACTGGACAAACTCTCACCTCCCGGAATACAATTTGTCCTTGAAAATTATATAGTTGATTCACCGGTAGGCATACTGCCTACTCTCGTTGAAAGGCCAATGGAGATGCAGGCAACTGAAGGCATGGAGAATGTTTATCCAGGAATTTTCCCTGATTGTCTGATCACAGATCACAGGGGCATAAGTTGTGTACTCTAGGCCACTAAAAATGTCTTTGTATTTTAGCCAGTGTTTTCCTCACACCTAAATCACCTCCAGGTGGTAGCTCATGTGCCACTCACTATATCTCCTTTCTATACCCTACTTGCAAAACAAATTGATGAATCTCTGCCCATTTCTCATCTGGTTGAATGTGTGTTGGTCTCCATTTCCTCATTAAGATATCATTTGTGAAGTAATAACACACAGGAATGCATTCACTTTCTTTCTCAGTAAATGTCTTTTGATATAACTGTTTTAAATTCCCATCTTTCTGCTATAATTTAATCAGCTTAGTAGAACTAAAGATACTAGTATGTTTATCTATTTGCTCCTGCTTTATTCCACCTATCAGATCAAAAAATGTCTTGGATTAAGTTATGTCAGCTTCCTTTTCTGTGCCTTTTGATCTTTCCTGCTTCAACTTGTGCTTCTGTGATCTTGTAATCACACAATCAGAGAAAATTCCTGGATAAACATTCTCCACGTCTTCAGTTGCCTGTGTCTCCACTGACTTTTCAACTAGAGTAGGCAGCACGCATACCAGTGAATCAACTATATCATTTACAAGGACAAATTGTATTCCGGGAGCTGAGAGCTTGTCCAGTATTCCTACCACAAATTCTCCACTCTTGTCTGGACTCTCTAGCCTCACTTTATATAATTGAACACTTTTTGTCTCACCACGAATTCCTGTTACAAGTCCCTTTTCTGGCAATAGTCCCTTAGGAGTGCATATCTCCTCATCCTTCAGCATTAAAGACTGAGAGGATCCTATATCCCTTAATAGTGTAACCACTTTACCTACTGCTCCTGGCCAATGTGAATAAACTTTACCTTTGCATGTGTATTTTTTAAGAAGATCTGGCACTTCTTCCTTAAGCAACCTCTAATCATCTTGTGCATTCTGAGGCAGTTGTCTAACTTCTCTTGTGCTCTTTGTTACTTGTCTAACTTCTGCTTTTAATTATAACTCAAACTGTACCATTTCTGCTGCCCTTTCCTTCTCTCTCACCTCTAACTCAAGCTGCTTCATTTGCAATTGAATTCTTGCCATCTCAATAGATTCTCCCACAAGTTTAAATGCTGAGCTACTGCTGTAATTACCTCTCCTTTCCTCACAGAAGCAGGCAGTTCCAATGCCAGCTTCTCTGCCAATTCCTGCAAGTTGATCATATCCATTTTTTGCAAAACTTCCAAATCACCGCATCCGCATCCAGAAAACTTTTGCCGACTGAAAGAGCCATTACTATCCCAAGCTTTGTCTACCCACCCAAACCAACACCTGAAATAAAGACAATAGCACCCACCACTCGCTGTTTATAATCCGGCCTAGAGTCCCCAGTCTGTTAGTTATGCCGCCAAACCACTTAAAACATTCTTAAGCAGGCCTAGACCTAACTTTGCAATTTGTTTCAGTAAGTGTACAGTGAAAATTACCTGGAGTCAGTTAACTAGGTTGACTACTAGATATTAAAACAGACAGAAATGTATTCACAGAATTACACAATGAAATACAAAGAACAGAGTAAAAAAACCCTTTCAGAACTCAGTCTATCCAAACTACATTTAATTATACTGTTCGAAAGGTACATAGTAGTCTCAATAAGCAAACTCCCTTTAAAAACCAATATAAATAGAATATATGCTTACAGGTTGACGTTTAAGGGCAGAAAGAGAGAGAGAGAGAGAGTTTCCACACAGCTTACTGATGCCCTCCTCACCAGTTCAGGACTGAACTAAACTGCACAGCTCAGCTAAAGAGCTGACCGCTCCCCTTTTTTTATACGGGTCACTTCGAAATCAAGACCTTTTTGGTCTGAAGTCTTTTCTGTTTACATATAAACAAAAAGTCTCTCAAAATCCTTTTTATCTCTGGACCAAACCTGGTTGGGCGGAACCTGGGCTGGTTTCTTACCTCTCTGAAAAAAAATCAAGGACAGAATATCCTTGACCCAAGGAACAGCTTTTCAAGAAAAAAAGGGCCTAGCTTTGTGACAATGGGTATATGAATAGGAAGGGTTTGGAGAGATATGGGCAAGGTGCTGGCAGGTGGGTCTAGATTGGGTTGGGATATCTGATCAGCATTGACGAGTTGGACTGAAGGATATTTTTCTGTGCTGTACTTCTCTATGACTCCATGAATTTTATCAGAAATTTACAGTGGTCAATATAATGGTAAGCATCCAGCTAAGTATTGTTCAATAAGCTCTGATGCCGAGATCTCATTGAATCCCTACAGTATGGAAACAAGCAATTCAACCCAACAAGTCCATACTAACTCTCTGAAGAGCCACCCATTCAAACCCACACCCTGCCATCCTATTCCTGTAACCCTGTATTTCCCATGGCTATTCCACTTAACTAAAAGCATCCCTTGAATCTATGGGCAATTTAGTCTGGCCAATCTACCTAACTTGCACATTTTTTTGAACATGGACGAAATCAGAGCACATCCTTGCAGACACAGGGAGAAATAGTAACTTTCACATAGACAATCACCTGAGGCTGAGAATTGAACCCAGGTCCCTGGAGCTACAAGGCAGCAGTGCTAACTACTGAGCCACAATGTCAGTGATAGTTTTGGAGGTATTCCAATGAAGAATCTTATCAAACTTGATGTGAAATCTTTGTTTCTCTCTTCATAATTGCTGCTGAAACTGCTGAGATTCTCCAGAACATTCT